>NW_006921619.1:625368-670687 GCF_000298275.1 Orycteropus afer afer
TGCTATTCATAAGGTTTTCCCTGGCCAATTCTTTGAGAAGTGGATGACCTCCTCCTTCTTCCTAGTCTGTCTCAGTCTATAAGCTGGGCTGTTACCTGTGCACAAGGTGCACCTCACTGGGTTTGAAACACGAGTGGCACAACCTCAAAACTCACAGCAACACGTCACCACAGTAGGACAAACTGACAGACAAGTTTGTTTCCCTTAGCTGTTGGAAACCCCTCCAACCACCCTTACCTGGATCCCTGTGGCTAACTCCTCTATCTGTTCCTATCCCCTTTGCCTTTTCTGTCCTCTCCCTGCTTCCCACCTTGTTGCTTGTGGGGGGTGGCCTGGGTTCCCTCTCCTCACCTGGCTCCCTGAAGTTGACTCCTCAATCTGTTATGGTCTCCTTTGCCTTTTCTGTACTCTCCCTACTTCCCACCTCCCTGCCTGTTCTTAGGTCCTTGGAATCCAAATGAGAATGCTATCACTTTAAAATCCAAAATGGTTGCCCTTTTAACCATATATAATCTCTAAATGAGGAGAATTATAGTCATATTTGTGCCTAACATGATATGCTAACACACATAGAAGCAAAACATATTAACCTTATTTACATTTCACAGTTCATAACAGAAGGAAACAAAAATATTTGATGCATATATACAATGAAGAAATATAACAATCACAGTCCTCGTTTCTGCAACTGGTCACATGGTCATAGCTGATATTCAGAACTATCTTCTTCCACCACCCATTCTGTATTTCCCTTGCCCTCAGCAAGCACTTCAGCTGGTCGTGGTTCTTTGCCTGGTGAGGTGACCCAAACCTTTATTCCTGAAGGGTCTGAGCCATTAGTTGTCATATCAGAATTGAGTTACTGTAATTTTCCATTGACTTTAATCACAGGGCATTCTGTATTCCAGACTTATACTTCTTTACTTCCATTATGTAATGTCAATCCAATTTCCCCTTGATAATCAAGATCTATCACACAAGATAGTATAGTATTGCCCTTCATTGCCTGTTGATCCAGAGGCATGAGGAAGCCAAATGGCCAGGTGGCATTCTTAATTTCCAGTTCAATGTAATCAGTATTGTATCTCCAGGTGGGAGTGTTCCTCCCTTTGGGACTAAGATCTCCAGACCCACAGAGCATAGGGTAGGAAGGAAAGGAAGCAAAAAATTTTTGAGTGGGTCACTAGGGGTAATAGTGAGTGGTACCACTCCCATTTCCACCCCTTGGTTCCTGGACCCGTGAATCCTGTATTGGAGAAACAGCACTGTACATTGGATGCTGGCTTAGAGCATATATAGCCTTCTGGAGAACATTGCCCCAACCCTTCAAGGTATCGTCACCTAGCTGGTGCTGTAATTGTGCTTTCAGTAGGCCATTCCATTGTTCAATCAAGCTAGCTACTTCAGGATGATGGGGAACATGGTAAGACCATGAGCGTAGGCCCATTGCCACAATTCATTTGCTGTGAAGTGAGTCTCTTGATCTGAAGCAATGCTGTGTGGCATACCATGACAGTGGAAAAGGCATTATGTAAGTCTACAGATGGTAGTTTTGGCAGAAGCATTGCATGCAGGGAAGGCAAATCCATATCCAGAATAAGTATCTATTCCAGTAAGAACAAAACACTGTCCTTTCCATGATGGAAGTGGTCAATGTAATCAACCTGCCACGAGGTTGCCTGCTAATCACCCAAGGAATGGTTCCATATCGTGGACTCAGTGTTGGTCTCTGCTGCTGGCAGACTGGGCACTCAGCAGTGGCGGTAGCCAGATAAGACTTGGTAAGTGGAAGTCTATGTTGCTGAGCCCATGCATAACCTCCAACCCTGCCACCCTGGCCACTTTGTTCACAAGCCCATTGAGCAATGACAGGAGTAGCTGGGAAAAAAAGGGAAAAAGAATGTGTGGTTTCCACTGAGCATGTCATCTTATCCACCTGATTGTTAAAGTCCTCCTCTGCCGAGGTAACCTTTTGATGGGCATTCATATGAGACACAAATATCTTTACTCCTTTGGCCCATTCAGAGAGATCTATCCACATACCTCTTCCTCATACATCCTTGTCACCAATTTTCCAATCATGCTCCTTCCAAGTCCCAGACCATGCAGCCAAGCCTTTAGCCACAGCCCACGAATCTGTATAGTTGCACATCTGGCCATTTCTTATTCCATGCAAAGTGAACAGCCATATGCATGGCTTGAAGTTCTGACTATTGGGAGGATTTCCCTTCAGCACTGTCCTTCAAGAAAGTCCCAGAAAGGGGATGCAGTGCTGCTGCTGCTGTCCACTTTCGAGTGGTGCCTGCATATTGTGTAGAACCATCTGTAAACCAGGCATGAGTTTTCTCTTCCTCAGTCAACTGATCATAAGGAACTTCCCATGAGGCCATAGGTGCAGACTGGGAGAGGGAAGGTAATGTGATGGAGTGGAGACCATAGGCATTTGGGCCACTTCCTCAAGCAACTTACTTGTGCCTTCAGGTGCTGCTCAAGCCCAATCTCTGATATACCATTTCCATTTAATGATGGAGGGCTGCTGTGCACGTCCAACTTTATGACTCTATGGGTCAGACAACACCCAGTTCCTGATGTGCAGCTCAGGCCTCATAGTGACTTGGTGGCCCATGGTTAACCATTCAATCTCTACTAAAGTCCAGTAACAAGTCAAAAGCTGTTTCTCAAAAGGAGAGTAATTATCTGCAGAGGATGGCAGGGCTTTTCTCCAAAATCCCAAGGGTCTGTGTTGTAACTCACCAATAGGGACCTGCCAAAGACTCCAAACAGCACCTCTATCTACTACAGACACTTCAAGCACCATTGGATCAGCCAGATCATATGGCCTAAGTGGCAGAGCAGCCTGCATGGCAACCTGAACCTGTTGCAGAGCCTTCTGTTGTTCTGGGCCCCACTCAAAACTAGCAGCTTTCCGAGTCACTTGATAAATAGGACAAAGCAACACACCCAGATGAGGGATATGTTGCCTCCAAAATCCAAAGAGGCCCACCAGATGCTGTGTCTTCTTTTTCATTGTGGGGGAAGCCAGATACAATAACTTATCCTTCACTTTAGTAGGAATATCTCAACATGCCCCACACCATTGGACCCCTAGAAATTTCACTGAGGTGGAAGGTGCCTGAATTTTTGGTGGGTTAATTTCCCAATCTCTAGCATGCATATGTCTCACCAATAAGTCTAGAGTCATCGATACTTCTTCCTTACTAGGTCCAATCAGCATAATGTCATCAATAAATGGACCAATGTGATGTTTTGTGGAAGGAAAATGTGATCAAGATCCCTATGGACTACATTATGACATAGTGCTGGGGATTTGAAATACCTCTGAGGAAGCACTCTGAAAGAATATTGTTGGCCTTGCCAGCTGTAGGCAAACTGCTTCTGATGGTCCTTTGAAATTGGTATCGAGAAAAAGGCATTGGCCAGATCAACAACTGCATACCAAGTACGAGGAGATGTACCTTGCTCGAGCAATGAAACCACATCAGGAACAGCAGCTGCAATTGGAGTCACCACCTGATTAAGTTTATGATAATCTACTGTCATTCCCAAGATCTGTTTTTTGCACAGGTCAAATAGGCGAATTAAATGGGGATGTGGTGGGAATCACCACCCCTGCATCCTTCAAGTCCTTGATCATGGTAGTAATCTCTGCAACCGCTCTAGGGATGTGGTATTGCTTTTGGTTTACTATTTTTGTAGGTAGAGGAAGTTCTAATGGCTTCCACTTGGCTTTTCCTACCATAATAGCTCTTACTCCACATGTCAGGGACTCAATGTGGGAATTCTGACAATTTCTCAGTATATCTATTCCAATTATGCATTCAGGAACTGGAGAAATCTCTACAGGATAGGTTCAGGGACCCACTGGACCCACTGTGAGATGCACCTGAGCTAAGACTCCATCAATAACTTGACCTCCATATGTCTCCACTCTGACTAGTGGGCCACAATGATGCTTTGGGTCTCCTAGAATTAGTGTCAGTTCAGAGCCAGCGTCCAATAATCCCCAAAAAGTCTGATTATTTCTTTTCCCCAATGAACAGTCACTCTCGTAAAAGGCCTCAGATCCCTTTGAGGAAGGCTGGGAGAAAGATTGACATTATAAATTTTTGGCAATGTAGTGAGGTCCTTCCTCAAAGGGACCTGTCCTCCCCTTCATTCAAAGGGTTGTGGGTCTTTAAACTGACTCGAGCCTGGGAATTGACTGAGAGGCCGTGACTCTGTATTCTGGTGATTCAATCTAGCCTGCTGTTTATGTGACCTAGAATTCTTCTGTCTATACCGATTAAGTAAATGTTTAGTAGGTTTGCCATGTATTTCCCTACCAGGAGCACCAGGAGCAAGTAGCCAGTGCCATAATTCCACACGAGCCAGAGTATTCTAATTACTGTTCCAACTCTGCTATCCATTATGGTAACCATGTCCACCTTGCTTTTGTTGATTAACTGCTGCCACTTGGCCCCTACTACCACAGGGTACAATCAGCCCCATCGTAGTTAAGTGTTTTAGTTCAATTAGGGCAGTTCCCACTGTCAAATCTGGCTCACATAAAATAGTAATCACAGCAGTCTTGAAGGATGCTAGGACTCCCTTCACAAATTTATTCCTCACTGTACTGGTAAAAGGTGTGTCTTCTGGACTCTCCATTTCTGGCTCTAGGGGTCTAATCTGATAAATCCATTCTAACAGGCCATTTTCCCTAAGCCTCTGGATACCTTCTTCTACAATATACCAAGGCAGGTCTGGTACTTCAACTTGACTTAAGGTAGGCCACTGCATAATCCATGCTTCAGTAAGCCAACCAAATAAACTATTAGATCCTTTCCTAACTTCTTGAGCTGAAACATTGAATGAAGAATCCATACTTAGTGTTCCTAAATCAATAAACTCAGATTGATCCAATGTTACATTCCTTGCACCATTATCCCACACCCTCAGTAGACATCCCTATACATATTCTCCAGGTTTCTGTCTATACATCTTAGCAAAATCAAGTAGGTTTTTTTTGGGGTGTAGCATACACTTTCTATTTCACCTTTTGGGGCTCACTTGGACTTAACTTTAGTTAAAGGTCTAGCAGCAACAATGGGTGGTTGGTGCAGTTCCTGAGAACATTCAGGAATGTCTTCCATGGCTTCTGCCTCAGGCAATGACCCAGCAGGAACTGTTGGGTTAATCCCATAAAACTGAGGTGGAGGGGATAATGGCTTTATAGTAATCCCTTCATATGGGAGGGATTCAACAGAATTTATAGGCGCCATATCCTGATCTTCCTGACTATCTGCCCATGTGTCCCTATTCCAGGTTTCAAGATCTCATTTTTTCCTAATAAATGCCCTCACTTTAACTTCAGGCACCATGTTGGCAATTTAATTGGCATTGTAATTCAGCCACCTTTACAGTAAGACTCTGGGTTTGGTTTTCAGCAATATCAGCTCTGTTACTAGAAAAAATAAGGCTTTCTTTCAGAGTACAACTGGAAACATTGAGGTATTTTATGTGATGTTTAAGCTGTGACTCAGCAGCCCTGAACTCATCTTGCTCGTTCACCACTTTGTCTAGTGTAAGTAGGACCAACCAACCAGCTTCCTTATACTCCTCATGCTGACAAAATTGCAGAAAAGTATCAAATATGCGACACCCAGAGCCTCACTTCTCCAAAGTACTTGATCTATTGGTGGTGCTATTTTGCATATTAATGTTGCCACTTCATGCCACAGATTAGCAGGGCCACCTTTACTAAGAGAGGCAGGGTCACCAGTGCCTTTACAATTAATCAAATTGGAGAACCAATTTAGGAAGCCCATCCTTATGGTTTTGTCTGTCTAGAACCACTCCCAGTACCAAATGTGTTAGACTGGGTCTCTAGAGAAGCAAAACCAGTAAAGCTTAGGGAGAGAGAGAGAAAAAAAAATTATCTTAGGAAAATGGCTCACACATTTATAGAAGCTCGCAAGCCCCAAGTTCTTGGATCAGACATTAAGCTGGAGACTTTTCCCAACCATGAAGCTGCAGAGGCTGATAAGCTCAAGGTTGACAGGCAGTATACTGGCTGTTGACTCCAACAAATGACGAATCCAAGATCTCCAGACTGAATGGTGGATTATTCACTCACGGACTGTTGTAGGCAGCACAACAGAATCCCGATTCACAAAAGAGTGTCTCTTTTCCCAGGATGTCAATAAATACACTGGAAGCAGGCCACACCCCTAGGGAAACTCCCTTTCTTATTGGCTGCTCAAAACATATACATCTGATCCCATCATGGGAACAACCCACATTACAATTGCTTAAACCACACAGAATTATGGTCCAGGCAAGTTGACACACAGCTCCAGCTATCACAGATATCAAGATTATGCTTGCTTCATAAAATGAATTTTGTGTGATTCCATACTTTTGTATGTTCTGGAATATTTTGAGTAGGATTTGTGTCAGCTCTTCTCTGAACATTTGGTAGAATTCTCCAGTGAAACTGTCTGTGCCAGAACTGTTTTTTTTTTTTTGTTGGTAATTTTTTTATGATCTGTTCCATTTCTTCTATTGTTATGAGTCTGTTTAAATTTTTTACCTCAGTCTGTGTTAGTTTAGGTAAGTAGTATGTTTCTAGAAATCCATCCATTTTGTCTAGATTTTCAAATTTGTTGGAGTACAGTTCTTCATAGTATCCTGATATTATCTTTTTTTATTTCAGTTGCTTCTGTTGTGACATCACTCAATTCATTTTTTATTTGTGCTGTTTGTATTCTCTCCCTCTTTTCTTTTGTTAAGTTTGTCAGTGGTTTGTCAATTTTATTAAGAACCAACTTCTAGTCTTGTTGATTTTTTTCTATTGCCTTTCTATTTTCTATTTGGACCTCTGTTTCTTGCCGTCTGTTAGCTGGAGGTTGCTAACCTCTTGTCATTTGGCTTCTCCAGAAGACAGCTTGTTTCATCTAACCAACAATGGATAGAGTCTGCTAGCAAGACAGAATCTATAATTTTATGTAGCATAATCATAGAAGTAACATCCTATCACCTTTGCATTGTTCAATGGGTTAGAATAAATCATAGGTCTCACTCACCTCAAAAGTCAAGATTACACAGGTATGAATAATCAGCAGGCAGGAATCTTTGGGAACCATCTTGGAATCTATTTATCACAAATAATAAAGTTTTATAACAAGGAGATACACAGTAGAAATCAAACGTGAGTTTTGATTTCTTGGTGATGCTGGAAAGTTCAAGAAGTAGAGAGATAAAATCATATTTGTGATGTTATTATGGTGATAATATAAATTATTGCATTACATGTCTTTTACTATCCCTTTCCCTAGTAAAATCTGAAATCCTAGAAAATATTTATTATGATTCATATCTTTCTATTCTGCATATATAGTACATCAATAAGAGTTCTTTGGTTGGGAGAAATAGAAACAACAGGTTCACTTAATTAAAATAACAAACAAAAATAATGCAATAGTATGGTATGAGCTACCTCATAGAATCTTTGAAAACATGAACAATGAAAGATGGAAACCTAGATAGAGCTAGGGATTTAAGTATCAGGAAAAAATGGACAACTCTTAAATATGTCATTATTGAGATGAATTAGCTCTAAGTTTTTCTGTTACTTGTCCAAGATTAAAGTTCCAGAAACAAAAAGTCTTATTGGTCTACCTTGGGTCTTATGTACATGCTTTGGCCAGAAAAATGAAAATAATCTTGACTGGCGATCTTACCATGATTACATGCAATCAGGAAAGAAAAGGATATCTCAAAAACCATCTGGGTGCTGTTACCAAAGGTAGAGGGGAGGGCACATGAAGAAGCAAATACTAAGCCCACTATCTATAGCACAACAATTGGTAAAAATAAGTACTGGATAAATGATTGTTGAATTAAAATGAATAAACATCAGCTATTTGACTGCTTGATTAAGCATCTTAATTTGTCTGAGAAATTGCTGAGTAGACTGAAGTCCTCACAGATTAAATATTTACCATGTAATCTTGAGCTGAAGGCTTTTAATAAAATATATTACAATAAAAAAAAATTAAATACACAGTCAACAATGAGCTTTGGAAGGAGACACATTAAGGCCAAAATAAAAAGGTAAGAACAAGCATCTAATATCCATTCAAAGACTTCTATGTAATAGGTAATTTTCTAATATTATCTAAGTGAATTCTCATAAAAAACTTTGTCACATTTAGATGCACAAATCACAGACATTTCTTAAATAACTGATAACACTAACTAATATAATGCTAGAACAAATCATGCTAGACACATCTTAAGCAAAGCTCTTGGACAGGAACAATTAAGTAATCAAATGACTAAACAATTTGAAAATCTATAAAATAAGACCCAATGTGATATCCTACAAACTAAATTGCTTACAATGTGTAATACTTTAAGACAAATTGTCTTACAAATCTACCAATGATGTTGTGATATTAGGTGCCATCGAGTCACTTCTACTCATAGCAACTCCATACACAACAGAATGAAGCATTGCCCAGTCATGCGCCACCCTCACAATCACTGCTATGCTTGAGCCCATCATTGTAGCCACTGTTTCAATCCATCTTATTGAGGATCTTCCCCTTTTTCACTGACCCTCCACTTCACTAAGCATAATATCCTTCTCCAGGGACTGGTCCCTTCTGACTACATACCCAAAGTAGGTGAGACAAAGTCTGGCCATTCTTTCTTCTAAGGAGCTGCAGTGTAGTAAATTACCTGCTATGGCTTCCCTAGCCATAAGTCTTTGTAAACTCCATGGTGGAATTTTCTGTGAAAAACTGAGTAGCTTCTGATTGTTAAAATCATCCGGCTGGGGTATTTCTGTTGGGAGCAGCACAAAGTAATGTCCTGGGAAGTTCGCTCTCTCTCTCTCTCAGGTGGTTAGAATTCTGATGTTATGATTGGTTAGTTTGGCCACTCTGGCAGGCTCAAAAGGAGGCCTCCTAGAGGCAGAAGATGTCTCTCTGACTTCTGGCTGAGAAGGACATGCTACTGAGAGACATATGCTCCTGAGAGATACACGCTGCTGGGAAAGAGACACAAGAGACATGCATTGCTGAGAGAGACACCAAGGGACATGCACTGCTGGGAGAGAGACTGTGAGAGACTGTTGCCTGAGAGACAGCAGGCTGAGAGAGACTGAGCGCTTTTCCTGAACTTGAATTGTAGCCTGGTGTTTTCCCAATAAACCCCATAATCTGTGAGCTCTGTGTGGCCACTGCAGTGAACTATCAAACCCAGGAGAGAGGTGGTGGGTGCTTTGGGAGGAACAGTTGGTGAAAGGGCTAGAGGGAGGCAGCATGTCTGGCCTCACAGGAATAGGAATAGGCCTTGGGTTACTGATGGTGATCCTGTCCTCCTCTTGTGGGGTGAGAGCAGGTCAGGAAATGTGGCCTCCTTGCCTTTTTAGCAGGAACATTCCGACTGCACTTCCTCCAGGACAGATTTCTTCATTCTTCTGGCCATCCACAGTATTTTCAGTATTCTTTGGCAACACCAAAATTCAGGTCTTCAGTCTTCCTTATCCACTGTCCAGCTTTCACATACATGAGGCAATTGAAAATACTATGGCTTGGGTTAGACACATCTTAGTCTTCAAAGTGACAATTTTGCTCTTTGACACTCTAAAGAGGTCTTTTGCAGCAGATTTGCTCAGTGCAATACTATGTCTGATTTCTTGACTGTTGCTTCCACAGATGTTGATCGTGGATCAAATTAAAATGAAATCTTATCTCCTTTTATTGTGATGTTTCTTATTGGTCCAGTTGTAAGGATTTGTGTTTTCTTAATGTTGAAGTGTAATCTATACTGAAGACTGTAGACTTTGATCTTCATCCTAAGTTCTTCAAGTCCTCTTCACTTTCAGCAAACAAGGTTGTTTCATCTGCATATTGCAGAGTGTTAATAAGTCTTCCCCCAATCCTGATGCTCCATTCTTCTTCATATAATCCAGCTTCCCAGATTATTCATTCACCATACAGTTTGAATAAGGATGGCAAAAAGATACAACTATGGCACAAGCCCTTCAGGATTTTTAACCATACAGTATTCCCTTGTTCTGTTTGAATGAATGTTTCTTGGTCTCTGCACACGTTCCACATGAGCACAATTAAGTGTTCTGGAATTCCTTTTCTTTGCAATGTTATTTGCAATTTGTTATGATTCACACAGTCAAATGCCTTTGCATAGTCAATATAACACAAATAAACATCTTTCTGGTATTCTGTGCTTTCAGCCAAGATCCATCTGACATCACCAATGACATCCCTCATTCCACATCCTCTTCAGAATCCATCTTGAATTTCTGGATGTTCCCTGTCAATATATTGTTGCAACCATTTTTGAATTATCTTCAACAAAATTTTACTTGCTGAAATCTATCAATGATAACAAGTAGCCATTGGAGCCCTGGTGTAATGGAGAATCCTATTGATTCTAAATTGATGTAACATTTACAGGGACATGACAAATTAAAATATTAGTGCTTAAAGGTAATATTTTGAAATTAGGCTATCACACTGTGCCAAAACTCCAGTTGTGAAAGAGAGTGGATGCTTAGAGCTGAATAAGTTCTCTATACATAGAGGCATATATGTCCCACCTGATCAATTACTAGGAACTATGACACATGGGTAATTCCTGACAACATTAATGTTTCTGTCACAAAAGTATTTGGTATTTTCAATTAATGTTCAAGTTCCTAAGACTATTACCATGATGCCTAAACCACTTGTCTATAATTTGAGAAACTGAACCCTTATAGCATGCTCCAAAATTTTAATAAATCTAATTTATTGAACATATGGAAATAATGCAGAATATCCCCTTTGAGATTGCATTAAATGAATTAATACCCTGAGTATTACTATTGGAGACTGTAATAGCTAGAGCTGTTTGTCAACTTGGCTGGATGACAATTCTGTGTGGTTTAAGCAGTTATGATGTGGGTTATTCCCATGATGGGATCGGATGTATATGTTTTGAGCAACCAATATGTTGAAAGGGAGTTTCCCTAGGGGTGTGGTCTGCTTCCAATGTATTTATGGACATCCTGGGAAAAGAGAAACTCTTCTGTGGATCAGGATCCTGTTGTGCCGCCTACAACTGTCCATGAGCAAACAATCCACCATTCAGCCTGGAGATCTTGGATTTGCCATTCCTTGGAGTCAATAGCTGGTATGTATACTGCCTGCCAACCTTTAGCTCATCAGCCCCTGCAGCTGCATGAGTCGGGAAAACCTCCAGATCACATTTGATCCAAGAACTTGGGACTTGAGAGCTTCTAAAAGTGTGTGAGCCATTTTCCTATGATAAATTTCTCTTTCTCTATATGTATATATAAGCTTTACTGGTTTTGCTTCTCTAGAGACCCCAGCCTAACACATTTGGTACCGAGAGTGGGGCACTGTTCTAACAGATACATGAAATGTGGAAACAGGAATGGAGTGTGTCCTTAACCTGAGACCCTGGCAGAGAGACCCTGGCATGCAGCATGTGAGATGAAAGGAGCAGAGTCAAGAGACCAGCATGAGAGACAGCAGGAGCAGAGTCAAGAGACTGGCATGAGAGTTGGCAGGAGCAGAGCCCAGAGAACCAGCATTAAACAGCAATAGGCTTACCAGCCCACAGAAGAGAAATCTGGGTACCATTGGGTAGGCAGCTTCCTGGCAGAGTAGGTTGCTTTTGGGTGCTAATTGGTAAAGACTGGCATGAAATAGAGTAGCAGGTTGGCCAGCCCACAGAGCAAGAAAGCTAAGTGCTTTAGTGACAGGAAGATTTCTGGTGGAGTGGGTTGCTTTTGGCATTAATCGACAGAAGCAGAGAGACCAAGGAAATGGGAAGCAGAGCTGCCTCAGCCTCAAGGGTAGGACCATGGCTTTGGGGGTGGAACCACCAAAGCTCCCTAGGTTTCAAAGAGCCAGATCTTTACCAACTTGGTTCTGGAGTGTGGGACTGCTCGTTTATGTGAGCCAGTGGGATGGAGTCATAGACGCTGCCTGAGAGGGAGGGAGGCAGAGCTGCCATGCCCAAGAGGGAGAGGAACAGGGCCTGCAAAGCCAAGTGGGTGAGGTCACCATTCAGGAACTAGGGTACTGGAGCCACCCAGTGAAGGAAATCTGTACAGATGCCACCCATTGAAGATCTGTACAAGGGCCAAGTTGACAAGGGGTGGAATTGTAGTTAAAGTTTGTATGTAACTTGGCTGGGCCTGGTTGAGTGGCCGGGCAGTTGGATGTAGTTATTTCCCATGGTGAGATTTGTAATTAAGTCCATGGTGGACTCTATTGGAGCAGCTGAGTAGCTGCTTTGGGTATGTAGTCTGCTTCTCATATACAAGAAACAGTTTTGGGAATGATCTCTAGCTTATGGCATGCTTGTACCCTGCATGCAGCCGTGTCATTGTTCTGCACCTGCCATGCTCTGCTGATCTTAGGACTTTCGTTGGACTTGAATTAATGGCCTGCCATGTGGTTTGGTAACATCAGGACTGTGCCTTTTTACTTGCCAGCCATGGGTTTGTCAGTCTCAGGAGCCAGCAGCTGTCTGAGTGAAGAAAAGATTCTAGCTCCAGTGGGCCAGGAGCAGGAGGGAGAGCTTAACCCCAAGGTTGAGGGGCTTTCACCCAGCCCCTAGAGCCTGGCACTCTGAACTCGGACTTAAAGCCCCCAAACTGTAAGAGAATAAATTCCTGTTTGTTCAGCCATCGTGTTGTGGTATTTTCTTGTCAGAGTGGCACTAGGTAACCAGAACAGAGACAAAGCATACTATTCCCACTCCATACAGGACAAAGAAATACTCATGAATTTATCAGCTAACCAAAACAACTATTTTTCTGACTGATGTAAAATCAGTACAGAATAAATATGATCAGGTGAGCAGCCATTTGAAGCAGGAAATGAAGCATATACAATCCATAATCCAAGAGGTAAATAAAGAAGAAAAAGAAAATTTTCAAAACTAGTTACAGACTTAAACACATTTATGGCATTTTTGCATGCCTTAAAACATGCTACTAATGCATGTACCCTCATAAGTATGAATTAAAAATGTTTACCTGGACATAGAATTATTAAGGAAGCATTATTCGGATGGTTAAATAAATTAAGCTTTTGGAATTTGGGGAATTGGATTTTAAGCCATGTAAAGGGAGCTTTTTTTTTTTTTTTTTTTTTTTAATCATACCAATCATATTGGAAATATTTGCATTAAGATTTGAAATCTAAAATATTATTTGAGATCAAGGGGTGAATTTTTCTGTATTTTTCTATAATGGTCTCATATCCCCTAAGGTATAAGTCACTATTATGCTTTCAACATTATATTTTCAAATAACCTCATACGTATATGAAAGCTGAACAATAAATAAGGAAGACCAAAGGAGAATTGATACGTTTGAATTGTGGTGTTGGCAAGAATACTTAAAATACCATGGATTGTCACAAGAACAAATCTGTGTTGAAGAAAGTACAGCTGGAATGCTCCTTAGAAGTAAGAATGGCCAGACCTCATCTTACATACTTTGGTCATGTTGTCAGAAGGGACTAGTCCCTGGAGAAGGGTATCATGCTTGGATGTTTGGTGAAGTAGAGGGTCAACAAAAAAGGAGAAGACCCTCAACAAGATGGATTGACAAAATGGCTGCAATGATGGGCTCAAGTTGAGCAACAATTCTGAGGATGCCACAGGACTGGCTAATGTTTCATTTTTTGTACATAGAGTCTCCGTGAGTCAGAATCCACTCAACAACATCTAACAACAACAATGTGCTTTCAAAATACATACGTGTAAGTACTCATAATATAAACTTACAGACAGAAAAATGTCTACTTTTGTGAAGCTCTTTAACATTAACTACAAGTCATTAGAAACCTGTGGATCATAATCAAGTATTTAGAAATTTTCTGAACTCAGGCATAGAAATATAGAATATGTGACGTGTGTAAAGAACATAAACTACCTTTAAGTTCAATTTGACCTGGTATGCTGTGATGCTGTAAAACAAAATATAAATCTAAACAACTTCCCTAATCCCTAACCTAATCCTGGAAAAAAAAGACATAACATACTAGTTTTTGACATCAGACTGGTCTTTGTCATGTGGAGCAAGGTGACAGATTCACATGTAAATCCTAAATATCTGCTCACTCACTGACAGAAGACAGACATTGAACTGAGATTCTGTCTACCACCATCCACTTTGAACCCTAGCTATGAGGGACATTCCCTGAGTTTGATCCGTGATTAAACCTTCCTCCTGAAAGCTCTCATCAATAGTAAAAGCCTGAAATCTAAAGATTTGGACTCTAACCATTGAACAAACATTGTAATTGCTAACTCTGTTCTCTGGTTCTATATAAATATTGTGAGGTCTTACTTGTGTGCTTTCCCGTGACTACCTTGCAATAAACTAAATGAGTTTATGCATGTCAAACCTCAGTGTCTCTTTGTTAATCTTCTAACATTTCTAAAATCCTACACAACACTCTGGAAGGTTACATGACCTTTAGAAAATGTTAAAGGCTGCACTTTCAAAGGCCAGAAGAAGGAACTTGGTAAATCCTTTCCCAAGCAAAACAAAAATTGAACTGGTAAAGATTAGCAGATAATAATAAAGTCATTTAATATCTCTGGAAATTGTCCTAAGGGTAGACTGCAACATTAAAGAAAATCTAAAAAAAAAAAAAATCTCAGAAAAAAATAATGGGAGTCTATGCCATATGAGTCACAATCATCTCCCTTACTCCCAACTCCTAGCTCTATATTATAGACGCTCTACCCATAGCACTATACTCCAGGCAGATGCAGCCAAAAGGACAGGAGCTCTCTCTCTCCCAGCCCAAAGTCTGGAGTTATCATTTTAAAAGGGGTAGCTGCCAGCATTTCTCTTCTCTCCCTACTCCTGACCATGTTGTAGAAGTTGTTTTAGGCAGGCATGGCAGAGAGGAATGGTTGGTTCCTCCTACATCCAGTCCCCACTCATAGACTAGATGCTGTACTCCAGGCACGGCAAGCTGAGAATACTGGAGTCCTGATCATTCTTACCTCATTCTCAACCATAGGGCAGAAGTTTCAAATGTGAGGTGAAAGCCAAGAGGACTACGGACTACCCCCATCCTCCTAGTGTGCACTCAAAAAGTGGGAGTATCACTTTGCAAAAAGCAAGCCCCCAAACCCAGCTCTGGTGAAGTTTCTCAAAGGTTGTTAGGCTATAAAGAAAAAGTGAATCACAGCTCTGCTTAAGAGGACTGACTTTATTTGGAAAAAGAGCCATGGATAACTGCACATATAAGGGTTTTGTTGAAGAAAAAAAAATAAAATGGAGATCTTTGTGGAGAGCAATTAAGAGGATGCTAGTAGCACTGTCACCCAAGTAAAATGGCAAAACAGTGAGAAGTTTAATGGAGAGAACCAGGGAAAAAAAGACAGCTAAGAAGAGCTCTCCTGAGATCGTAGTCAACTCTAAGGGTGTGGAAGGCTGAGTACTTGTGCTAAGCTGCACCCATTCAGGAGCAATCAGAGCAGAATACGGGGCAGACTGCAAAGTATTCCCTAAGCTGCACAATGACCCATCAAAACAGGGCAGAAGCTTCACTGACACAGGAGGATTAAACACATCTTCTAATCAAACACTGACTGAACAATAAACTACACAGACTCAGGGATGTCCCATAGGAAGCCAGATTTAAAAATAAAATCACACTTTTACAGTCTGAAAGAATATATGCATAGCCAAGTCATATCCCTATCAGAAAGGATCAAAAAGGGAACTTCCATACTAGTAATCCTTGTTTGAACATAGGGCAAAAAAAAAAAAAAAATGTAAACAATGAGAACTTTTATAGAAGCCTTCAAGGGTAAAAATCTAACTAGCTAAATGAGTTAAAACACAATCTTTGACAAATGACTGGCTCATGTCAACACAGGGGTTAGGCCAAGTAGTCCAGCTAAAAGCCAAAGCCAAAGGGGAAAACAATCTGAGTTAGAACATCAGAGGCTGCACACTGTGGGGAAAATAGATTTCACAGAATTGGTTCAATCAAGTCACCAAGCAAACCACACAACCACCTTCAGGTGGGGATTAGTTAGTTTTCAACAACAAATAAGTTATAAAACATGCAAATAAGAAGAAAGTATGACACATACAAAAGAGAAAGAAGCAGAAGTAGAAACTGCCTCTGAGGGGGCCAGATATTGGACCCAGCAAAACAGACTTCAAAGTAGCTATTATAAATATGTCCAAAGAACTAAAGGAAACTGTACTTAAAGAGTTAAAGAAAGGAGCTATTGTAAAAAATATTATTACAAATCAAATACAGAATATCAATACAGAGATAGAAATCATTTAAAAAAAAAAAAAAGAACCAAATAAAAATTCTAAAGTTTGAAAACAATTCAAATGAACAATTGACTAGAGAAAGACAACAGTAGATACGAGCTAGCAGAAAAGAAAACTAGTGAACTTAAGATAGATCAAAACATATATTGCAATATGAAGAACAGATAGAAAAAAAAAGTATGAAGAAACACGAACAGAACCTCAAAGAAATGTAGACTTCCATAAAATGCATCAATATATGTAATAGGAATATCAGAGAAGATAGAACAGAACAGATATATAGAGAGATAGAAATCTATCTATCTCTCGCTCTCTCTCTCTCTCTCTCTCTCTCTCTCTCTCTCTATATATATATATATATATATATATGCCTTCCAAGAATATCAAAGGATGATATCAAGAAAGTGAAAAAGAAAATCCATAGAATAGAAGACCAGCACTCATCTGTCAGTTTGTCCCACTGTGGTGGCTTGCATGTTGCTGTTATTCTGGAAGCTATGTCACCAGTATTTCAAATAACCAGATAACCAGGTTTATCTATGGTGGACAAGTTTCAGCGGAGATTCCAGACTAAGACAGACTTGGTCCTAAGAAGGACATGGTGGTCTACTTCTGAAAGAATTGACCACTGAAAACCATATGAATAGCAGTGAAACATTGGTTGATACAGTGTGGGAGGATGAGCTCCAAGGACTGAAAGGCACTCAAAATGAGGCTGGGGAAGAGTTGTCTCCTCAAAGTAGAACTGGCCTTAATGACATGGATGGAGTAGAGCTTTCAAGACCTTCCTTTCCTGATGGGGCATGACTCAAACTGAGGAGAAACAGTTGCAAACATGTATTAACAATCAGGATATGGAATGTACAAAGAATGAATCTCAGGAAAATGGAAGTCATAAAAAATTAAACAGAGGAGGAGGCAGAGACAAGACGGTGTCCTGTTAGCAAAATCCACCAATTCCCTCATCAACGAAATCTCAAAATCTGAGTGAATCAGATACAAATAATGTTCCTGGAATTCTGAGCATCAGATGAGAAGATTAGATTGAGCACTGAATGGAATGGGAAACAGTTGGAGACTAGTGACTGGAGAGAGAAAAGGGGCAGAACCCTCTGAAGTGGAAGCATTGTGAATAGAGAGGCAGTTGCTGATGAGGAAAAAAAAAAAAAAAGAAAGAACTTCAAGGAAGCCACACAGCAATAACAACAGAGTGTTGGCAGATTGGGAGGAATTCGAAGTGAGCAATAGACGTGTGGGAGCTAGATGAGAAGTGGACAGGATAGGGGCACAGAGGGCCATGGAGAGAAGAGGGAAAGAGGAGGGAGGGTGAGAGGTAATTAAACTCAGCTGGGTTTGGCAAAGTCATGTGTTAGGGTACCTGAAGAAACTGGGCTTGGGATAATCTCGGGCTGCATGAATTGGGGCTGGAAAAGGGTAAAGGGTTGTGAAGCCCCACTCTCACCAACCTGGGCCCCTGGATACCTCCACCTCTAACAGCCTGAATCAGGGGCGAAAAATCACCCGCTGGGTGCCCAAGGGACTGAGAGAATTTTTACATAGAAATAGAGCCACAACTCTGCAGCCTCCTCCTCCAAGGAGGCTCACTTGTGCCAAGCATCTCCCACCTATGTGAACTGAAAAGCCAGTGCTGGGGTGGTTAGAGAAGAATGTACCAGGATGGCTTGTCACTACAGTATAGACAGGAGTTTTGTCTGCCCAAAAGAGAGCAGACCCATGCCAATGAGTCATGACTGGTGAACCAGACTCTCTGACCAAAAAAGTACAGCTTCCCTGTGAATAGGGGCAAAACTTCTCCCCACCACCACCAAATTAGAGGCCAAGGAAGTCTCATAGCCACCTACAGCAATCCATTCCTAACAGACCCAAAGTCTGGAGCTATCTCTCTCTCCTCAGACGTCAATGATTGAGCCTTCTCACACTGAGCAAAAGAGACAAACACCTGCAGCTTTTTCAACTGGCAGGGGACATTAGTGCTTAGCTCCTATGACCTCTGCAGGCACACACCTGTATAGTATGGTTCTGCTACACTTGTCTGCTTACAGGGCTACCACCTGACCATAATTACAAAAGTCCCTCCTCTTATTTCCTCCTCTCCCTATTTTTTCTCCCTTTTTACCTGTTTATTTCTCCCTCCTCCTCTTTGTCTTCTTAAATTTTTGCCATTCTTTCAACTCAACTACGTTCCCTTTTCACTTTTTCTATTTTTTATTATTATTCTGTTTCCTTTTGCTTCCCTTTTTCTTTCCCTTGGGTTTTTTGTTTTGTTTTGTTCTCTTTTCTTTTCCTGCCTCATCCAATAGGATGAAAACGTTAACTCTCCATTAATCAGCCATTTCTACTGCACTGACCACCTCAACCAATGAATAAGTACCACTATCAACTTCTACACAACTGAATCAACAGCAGAAGGCAGACAACACCTGCTCATCCTAACTGTGGCTCCTCTTTACATCAAGTAGAGATCTGACCCTACATTCTCATCACTTACTCCACCAATCAGGAGATAGCCAGGCAAGCACCTCAGCACTTCCAAGCCAACCACCAAAGGAACACACTTGCTCCACTCATTTGTATACTGAGAAAAACCAACAAATAAAAACAACTTCAAAATGTCTTGGAGACAACAGGCAACTTCTATTCAAACAAAGAAACAGAAAAAGATAATGGAAGCAAGTGACCAAAATAAAAAAACTAGGAAATCTCCCCAAGGAACAGCAAGTAATTGTACTACTTAAGATACCTAAGAAGGAATTCAAAAGATTAGATAGATAGATAGATAGATAGATAGATAGATAGATAGATGTAGATGTGGATATAGATAGATATCCTTCCAACAGCTCAAAAAAAAAAAAAAAAAAAAACATAAACAGAATCAAGGAAAAGACTGGAAATACCTTTGAAGAATTCAGGAAAATCATAAATCATTCAAGAATAAAAATTAGAAATAACATAAAAATAACAAATAGATATCCAGAAGATGAACACAAAAATTACAGAGATAGATAACATGTTAGAAAGACAAAAGAGTAGAGTTCAATTGGCTGAGGAAGGCATATCCCAGCTAGAAGACAATTCCCTTGACACTAGTTTGTATGAGGAAAAATCAGACAAGAGAATTAAGATAAATGAAGAAAACTTAAGAGGTATTTGGGATGATATTTAAAAAAAATAAATAACAAGATATGCCTGATTGGAATCCCAGAACAAGAGGAGGAAAAAAAAGAAAGAAAACCTGAGAAAAATGTTGAAGACTTGCTAACACAAAACTTCCCCAATATCATGAAAGATGAAAAGATGTCCAAGATATCCTTCCAGGAAACTCAATGAATCCCATACAGGATAGATACAAAGAGAAAGTTGCAAGACATATCATAATCAAACTTTCCAAAACAAAAAACAAAAAAAAAAGAAACTTGAGAGAGGTTCAGGAAAAACAGAATGTTACTACAAAGGACAACCACTAAGAATAAGCTCTGATTTCTCAGCAGAAACCATACAGGCAAGAAGGCAATGGGATGACATATACAAAATCATGAAGAAACATAAATTTCCAACCAAGAATTATATATTCAGCAACTGTACAAGAAATGCTAAAGGAATCCTTCCAACAGACAACCAACAATGGAAGACAGCAACCTAAGATTAAGACTGTGACAATACCATTCAGAAACCAACCCAGAAAAAGAATTATCAAATTTAAAATAAGCTTACAAAATGGAAAATAGAGAACTGGAGGAATAAATCTGTAAAAAATACTAACTATAAATCAAATAGAGGGAATAACAGTATAATTACAAAACTTCCATATGGAGAGGAAGTCAAGTCAATATCAATATAGAACAGAATTTTTAAACTTAGGGAGATAAGAGTTTACTACAGGGTAACCACAAACATATTTAATAAACCCTCTAACAAAAATAGGAAAGGAGAAAATCACAGGGACTTAGTAAACAGAAAAGCAGCAATAATGAAGAAAAGGGGAAGAAAACTTGACAACAAAATGAACTCAGCACAGAAAAATATTTGGAAGAAAGAAACCATCAGAACCAAAAGAAATCACAAAATAATGACGACAGTAAATTCATACCTATCAATAATAACACTAAATGTGAATGGATTAAATGCACTAGTCAAGAGAAAGAGTGTGGCAGATTAGATAAAAAACCAAAATCCATCAATATGCTGCCTACAAGACACAAAGATAAAAGTAAATTAAAACTAAAAGGATGTAAAAATATATATCAAGCTAGTGACAACCAAATAAAAAGCGGAGTGGAAATATTAATTTCTGATAAAATAGACTTCAAGACAAAATCCAGCATAGAGATAAGGAATGGCATTATTTGATGATAAAAGGGTCAATAGACTAAGGGGACATAAGAATTCTAAATATCTATGCACCCAATGAAAAACTCCGAAACACATAAAGCAAACTGAATTGAAAGGAGAAATAGACAATACTACAATTGTAATAGGAGACTTTAACACGCTGCTTTTGATGAGGGACAGAACATCTAGAAAATACCCTCAACAAAAATACAGAATAGCTCAACAACACAATCAATAACCTTGACCTCATAGACATGTACAGGGACTCCACTCAATTCTTTTCCAGGGCACACAGATCATTCTTCAGAATAGATCATATGTTAGACCACAAATCAAGTCTCAATAACTTTAAAAACATTGAAATCCTACAAAGCATCTTCTCAGATCACAATGCTGTAATATTAGAAATCAACAATAGGAAGACCAAGGGTAAAAATCAAATACATGGAAATTGAAAAGCATTCTGCTCAAGGATCACTGGGTAACAGAAGAAATAAAGTGTGGTTAAAACACTTTATTTTTAAAAAGCAAAAATCCTGTAAGCAAATGAGAATGAAAACACAACATACCAAAACCTCTGGGACACAGAGAAAGCAGTATTTAGAGGTCAATTTTTAACAATCAATGCACATATGAAAAAAGAAGAAAGAATCAAAACCAGTATCTTAACCCACCAACTCCAACAATTGGATAAAGAGCAACAAAAGAAGGCTTCAGTCTCCAGAAGAAAGGAAATAATAAAGATCAGAGCAGAAAAAAAAATGAATCAAAAAACAGAAATAAATAAATAGAGAAAGTCAACAAGACCAAAAGCTGGTTCTTGGAAAATATTGACAAAATCAATAAGCCACTGGCATATTTAACTAAGGAAAAGAGAATAACATGAATAGCAAATGAAATGGGTGTCATCGCTACAGAACTAACTGAAATAAAAAAGGATAATAACAGAATACTATGAAGAACTCCAACAAATTTGAAAACCTAGAAGAAATGGACAAATTCCTACAAACTCAACACCTACCTAAACTAGCACAGACTGAGGTAGAAAATTTTAACAGACCCATAAAAAGGAAGAAATAGAGCAGATCATTAAAAAAAAAACCTCTCCACAAAAATGTCTTCACTGGAGAAATCTAGCAAACATTCAGAGAAAGGGTAACAGGCAACCTACTCAAGCTGCTCCAGAACATAGAAAAGGATGACACACTCCCAGATTCATTCTACAAAATAAACATAACCCTGATTCCAAAACCAGAGAAAGACATCACTAAAAAGAAAAACTACAGACCAATATCCCTCATGAATATAGATGCAAAAGTCTTCAACAAAATCCTCACCAATAAAATCCAACATTTTATCAAAAACATAATACACCATGATCAAGTGGGATTATACCAGGTATGCAAGGATGGTTCAACATTAGAAAAACAATCAATGTAATCCATCACATAAACAAAACAAAAGAAAATAATCACATGATCATATCAATTGATGCAGAAAAGGCATTTGATAAAATCCAGCACCCATTCCGATTAAAAAAAAAAAAAAAAAAAAAAAACTCACCAAATAAGCATAGATGGGAAATTCCTCTACATAATAAAGGGCATGTATACAAAACCAACAGCCAACATTATTCTCAGTGGAGAGAGACTGAGAGGATTACACTTGCAAACTGGAACCAGACAAGGATGCCCTCTATCACCACTTCTGTTCAACACTGTACTGGAAGTCCTAGCCAGGGCAATAAGTCAAGAAAGAGAAATAAAAGGCATCCAAACTGGCAAAGAAGAAATAAAACTCTCTATTTGCAGACAACATGATGCTATACATAGAAAACATGAGAGACTCAGCAAGAAAATTACTTGAACTAATTGAAAGGTTCAGTAAAGTGGTAGGACACAAGAAACAACATACAAAAATCAGTTGGATTCCTCTACACCAACAAAGAGATCTCTGAAAAGGAAATGAGGAAAACAATACTATTTACAATAGCTAACAAGATGATAATACCTAGGAATAAATCCTACCAGGGACACAAAAGACCTATACAAAGAAAACTACAATACACTGCTACAATAAACTACAAGAAATCTACATAAATGGAAGAATATCCCATGCTCATAGGTAGGAAGACTGAACATTATGAAAATGTCAATACTACCCAAAGCAATCTATAGATACAATGCAATCCCAATCCAAATTCCATTAACATTCTTTAAGGACATGGAAAAATCAATCACTAATTTTAAATAGAAAGGAAAGAGAGTATAGATAAGAAAAGCACTACTGAAAAACAAAATAGGAGGTCTCACACTTCTGGATCTCAAACCTACTTTACAGTCAAAGTAGTCAAAATGGCCTGGTACTGGCAAAATGATAGACATATAGACCAGTGGAATGGATCTGAGAGTCCAGAAATAGATACATCCACAGCTGATTTTTGACAAAGCCAAAACCCATTCAATAGAGAAGAGATAGTCTCTTCAACAAACACTACCAGCAAAACTGGATATCCATTTGCAGAGAAATGAAACAAGATCCATACCGTATATTATATACAAAAACAAATTCAAGATGAATCAAAGACCTAAACATAAAACCCAATTCTATAAAGCTCATCAAGTATAAAATAGGGGCAAACTCGGGGCCCTAATTTATGGTATAAACAGACTATGAAGCATAACCCAAAATACAGAAACAGCAGAAGAGAAACTAGATGACTGAGGCTTTCTAAAAATTAAAATCTTACATGCATCAAAAGATTTCTCCAAAAGAATAAAAAGAGAACCTATGGGTTGGAAAAATTTGGCAATGACATATCTGACAAGGGACTTATCTCTAAAATTTATAGAAAACTTAAACATCTCAACATCAAAAAAACAAAGAATCCTGTGACTTCCTGAAAGATGGCAATAGGCAGACAAGCTACACAGACCCTCTGCAACAGAGATGTGAGAAACCAAGTAAAACAGATACATAAGACAATCCTAGAACCCTGAGCTTTGAAGGCAAGGACAAAGAATTAGATTAAATACTAACTAGCAGAAGAACCTGAATGAAAACAAAGAATAAGGAAACAAACAGAGCTGCAGACAGTGAGCTGTTCTAAGAGCACAACCAATATTTACAAGTGGTGTTCTAATCTGAGCAGCAACCTAAGAATTGGCTCTGCTTGGCAAGGACTGCATGGGAAACTTCACTGGTGGCTGATGACTAGAAAAGGAAACAGTAAATAAGGTAGCAAACAGCTGTGGACTGTTGGCTGTCCTGGGGGTCACAGCCATTTTGAATATTTGCAAGCATTGTTCAGATCCAGGCAGCAGCCTAAGAATAGGCTCCACTTGCCGAGGACTGCATGGTCAACCACATTGAAGGCTGATGACTAGAAAGGTGTGATATTCTCCTTATTGCTCTTATACCCCACATGCTCTTAGTGAATAGAGGTATGGCCATCCCCCACCTCCATGCACCTTCTGGACAGCAGGAATTCCATCTCAGTCTGTGTGCCCTGACAGAGCCTGAGTGACCTGCCCTGCCCGCCCCTACTCCAGTTTTGTTTTATTTATTTTTAAAGTATTCTTTTTTTAATTCCTCCTTTCTTCATTTTTTTTTTTTTTTTCTCTTTCCCTTCCCTGGTTTTTGTTTTTGTTTTTGCTATCCTTTTCCTGCTTTTTTATTTGTTTTCTTCTTTTGGTTCTTCCCATCCCTTGCTTTTCGTTTTGCAGTTTTCTCCTTTTTTTCTTTATTCTTCTTCTTTCTTGCTCTTTTCTCTTATTCTCCCCACTCACTAAATATTGTGGAGGGTTTTTCCCCCTCTCTTTTTCCCTTTATCTTTCTTTTGTCTTTTTTTTAAATTTCTTCTTCCATAGTGATACTGCCTTGGCAACCCAAGGAGGGGTCGCTATGAGTCGGGGTGACTCGATGGCACATAACAACACAACAACAATTTACTTATTATTCATGGCCATTCCTTTTTTTTTTTTTTTTTTTTTTTTTTTTTTTTTTTTTTTTTTTTGGGCTATTGTTCCTGTTTGTTTATGCAGTTTGTAGTTTTTATTCTCTTGTTTCTATTTTTTTAGTGTTTTTTTAAAATTGTCTTTTTGTCTGAGTGGGAGACAGCAACTGTCCCAACCATACCCATACCTACTACAGCCCCACCATTGAGTAAGGGGAACCAATTGCTTCTGCATCAACTGACCAGTGATAGATAGTGGCCAAAACCAGTCCAACTCACCTTCAACTGCTCTTCACAAACAGCTAACAGAGATCTGTGTACATACTCTCATTCTTTTTCACACCTACCAGGAGACAGGTGGTGAGGGCCTAAGTGCTACCAACTAACTAGTAAATAGAGGAGCACTGTTCCCTAATCATTCAGATATATCAAAACAAAACAAAGAAAAACAAATCTTGGGCAAATCACACCAACATATGATCACCAATTAAATATAAATAAAATGACATCACACAATGTTTCAAAGACAACTGACCATCCAAGTCCATAAAAAAAAAGCAAGGAAAAGTCATACAAAAAAGGGACCAGGATGCAGACCTACAAAACATCCCTGAGGAAGAAGCAGCATTGGAACTCCTTGATAGGGAATTCAAAAGAATCATACTTAGGTACCTTCAATGGACTAAGAAATAGATCAAGGAAAACATTGACAAAATTAAGGAAAACACAGAAAAAAACTCTAGAACAATTTAGGAAAACTGCACAAGAGCAACCTGACAAACTAAACAAAAAATTAGAAATGATACGAAAGCAACAGATAGTAATCCAGAAGATTAATACTAAGATTTCAGAAATAGGTAACTCATTGAATGGGCAAAGGCATAGAATTGAATCAATGGAAAACAAAATTAGTGAAATTGAAGACAAATCTAACAATACCACTTTGTTAAGGGGTCAGTCAGAAAAAAAGACCAAAACAAAATTTTAAAAGCCTAAGATTCATTTGGGATATCTTCAAAAGGAATAACTTATGCATAATCAGAATTCCAGAACAGGAAGGGACAAGTAAAACCAAAGTGAAAATTGTCAAAGATTAGTTGGAAGAGAATTTCCATGATATAATGACATACAGACAAGAAGATATGCATTCAAGAAGTTCAACATACCCCAAACAGGATAGACCCCAAAAGAAAATTACTGAGACATATTTTAATCAAACTTACCAAAACCAAACACAAAGAAAGAATTCTGAAAGCAGCATGAGAAAAACAAAAAGTTACCTAAAGGACAACCAATAAGACTGAGCTCTGATTTCTAAGCAGAAATCATACAGGCAAGAAGGAAATGGGATGATACATATAAAACCCTGATAGAAAAAAATTGCCAACCAAGAATTACATACCCAGCAAAATTATTCCTCAGAGATGATGGTGAAATTAGGACATTTCCAGATAAACAGAAATTAAGGGAAATTGTTGAAACCAGACAAACCTTAAAAAAGATACTAAAGGGAATCTTTCAGGCAGAGAACCAACAATAGCAGACAACAACTGATGCTTAATACACATGATGACAGCCCAGAAACAAACCCAGTTATAAAACTCACTGCCATCGAGTCAGATCCAACTCACAGTGACCCCGGTTATAGAAGTATCAAAAGTAAAACAGACTGTAAACAAGGCTGCAAACAAGGAGCAAGAGACATCCATTAGTAAATGAGGACAACTACAAACCAAAAAGAGGGGATAAATAATGTAGCTACAGAACTTCAAATAGTGAGGAAGTCAAGACAATTGAGATACAGAACAGACTGTTCTAAACTTGGCAAGAAAATTATAAATCACAGGGTAACCTCAAAGAAAAATAATATACTTTCACATCAAAATAAAAAAAAAGGAGAGGCACAAATATTTGGCAAATACTGAAACAATAGCAATGAAGGAAATGATAACACAATTCTTAAACAAAATGAGCTGAATACAGAAAATTATATGGAACAAAAAAAAATCAGCAACACTATGAAAAAACACATAGCAAAATGACAGCAATAAAATCATATTTGTCTATAATTATACTAAATATAGTGGACTAAAAGCACCACTCGAGACAGAGAGTTGCAGACTGGATAAGAAAACATGACCCATCAATAGGCTAGCTACAAAAGACACATCTCAGACACAAAGACAAAAATAGACTAAAAATTAAAAGTTGGAAAAAGATATATGGCAAAAAATTAAAAGTTGGAAAAAGATATATGGCAATCAAAAAAGAGCAGGAGTGGCAATATTAATTTTTGATATAATAGACTTTAAGAAAAAACTACTATAAGAGACAAGGAAGGATATTATATAATGATTAAAGGATCAATTGAATAGGAGGACATAACCATAATAAATATCTATGCACCCAATGAAAGAGTCCCAAAATACATAAATCAGATTTTAATATAATTGAAAAGACAAATAGATGACTCCACACAAATAGAAGACTTTAACATACCACTATCAATTAAAGGTAGAACAATTGGGAACTCAACAAAGACACAGAAGAACTAAACAATACAATCAGCCAACTTGAACTTATAGCAAAATATACATTCTTGTCCAGTGCACATGGAACATTTTCCAGGATAGGTCATATGTTAGGCAACAAAGAAAGCCTCTAATAAATTAAAAAACATTGAAATACTGCAAAGCATCCTCCCAGATCACAATGCTATTAAATTAGAAATCAAAAATAGGAAGATTGACAGAAAAGAAGCAAACACATGGAAACTGAATTTAAAAACAACTGGGTAATAGAAAAAATAAAAGAAGGATAAAATGAGAATGAAAAAGCAACATACCAAAATCTTTTGGACACAGCAAAAGCAGTGACTAGAGGGGTGACTAGAGGGTTATTTATAACAATAAATGCACACATCAAAAAAGAAGAAAGAGCCAAAATCAATATCTTAATCCAATATCTACAACAATTTTGAAAAAGAACGCAAAAATAAAAGCCTACAGTAACCAGAAGAAAAGAAATAATAAAGATTCAAGCAGAATTACATGAAACAGAAAACAGAAAGGCAATTGAATAGATCAACAATACTAGAAGTTGAGGAGCTCTGGTAGTGTAGTGCCTAAGGCACTTGACTGCTAACCAGAAGGTTCAAACCCACCAGTCAGCCACTCCTTGAAAGGAAGGTTGGGCATTCTACTTCTGTAGTGATACCACCTTGGAAACCCAAGGAGGGGTTGCTATGAGTCAAGTCTGACTCAACAGCACACAACAACAACAAGTTGGTTCTTTTACAAGATTAATAAAATTGACAGACCACTGGCAAACTTAACAAAAGAAAAGGATGAAAAGATGCAAATAACACGAGTAAGAAATGAAATGGGCAACATCACAACAGAACCAACCAAAACTAATAGGATAATATGAAGAACCATACTCCAACAAATTTGAAAATCTAGATGAAATAGATAGATTTCTAGAAACATACTACTTACCTGAACTAACTAAGACTGAGGTAGAAAATTTGAACACTCAAACAAAAGAAGAAATTAAATAGGTCATAAAAAAATTAGCAGCAAAAAAAAAAAAAAAAAAAAAGGACTGGCCCAGATTGTTTCACTGGAGAATTCTACCAAACATTCAGAGAAGAATTGATATCAAACCTACTCAAACCATCCTACAACACAGAAAAGGATAGAATCCTCCCAATTCATTTTATGAAGCAAGTATAACCCTGATACCAAAACCAGGCAAAAAACACCCTTGAAAAAGAAAATTACAGACCAATATCCCTCATGAGGGAGCTCTGGTATCATAGTGCCTAAGGCACTTGACTGCTAACCAGAAGGCTGGCCGTTCAAACCCACCAGCCACTCTCAGAAGGAAGATGGGGCAATCTACTTCCATAATGATACTGCTTCAGAAACCCAAGGAGGGTTGCTATGAGTCGGGTTTGACTCAACGGCATATAACAACAACAACAATCCCTCATGAATGTAAATATGAAAAATATTCAACAAAAACCTAGCCAATAGACTCCAACAACACATAAAAAAAAAATAATGCATCATGACCAAGAGGTATTCATACCAGGTATGCAAGGATGGTTCAACATTAGAAAAACAATCAATGTAATCCACCACATAAATAAAACAAAGGAAAAGAACCATGTAATCATATTGATCAATGCAGCAAAAACATTTGATAAAACCCAACACCCAGACCTGATAAAAACTCTCAGCAAATTAGGAAATGAAGGGAAATGCCTCAACATAATAAAGGGTATACATACAAAACAAACAGCCAACATTATTCTCAATGTAGAAAAAGAGCAATTAGGAAAAAAAAAAAAAAAAAAGCCTACAGTCACTAGAAGAAAAGAAATAGAGACTGAAAGTATTCCCCTTGTGAATGGGAATCAGATAAGCATGACCTCTATAAACACTTCTATTTGACATTGTATTGGAAGTCCTAGTCAGGACAATAATGGAAGAAAAGGAATAAAAGGCATCCAAATTGGTAAGGAAGAAGTAAAACGATCTGTTCTGGTTACCTAGTGCTGCTCTGACAGGAATATACCACAAATGGAATGGCCTTCACAAACAAAAGTTTATTCTTAAAATTTGGAGGCTTTAAGTCCAAGTTCATAGTGCCAGGCTCTAGGGGCTGGGTGAAAGCCCCTCAACCTTGGGGTCTAGCTCTGCCTCCTGCTCCCGGCCCACTGGAGCTAGAGGCATTTCTTCACTCAGACAGCTGCTGGCTGCTGAGGCTGAGAAGCCCCAAGATTGACAAGTAAAAAGGCACAGTCCCAATGTTACCAAACCACACATCAGGCCATTAACTCAAGTCCACTGAATGTCCTAAGGTTGGCAGAGCATGGCAGGCTGCCAACAATGACACAGCTACATACAGGGTTCGAGCATGCCATAAACTAGAGACTACTCCCCAAGGCTTTTCCTTATATACAGGAAGCAGATCACATTCCAAAGACAGCTACTCAGCTTCTCATAGTAGATTTCATCATGGAGTTGATTACCAGTCTCATCATGGGGAATAACTACCACCAGCTGCCCAGCCACTCACCCAGGCCCAGACAAGTTGACATACAACCTTAACTACCACACTATCCCTATTTGTAGATGATATGCTCTTATGAAAGAAAACCCAAGAGACTCAATCAGAAAACTACTGGAACTAATTGAAAGATTTAGCATAGTGGCAGGATAAGAGGTCAACAAAAATGAATTGGATTCCTGTATACCAGCAAAGAGATTGCTGAAAAGGAAGTAAGAAATTCAATACCATTTACAAATCTACCAAAAAACATAAAATATTTGGGAGTAAATCTTACTAGGGACACAAAAGACCTCTACAAAGAAAACTACAAAACATTACTTCAAGAAACTATAAGAGATCTACATAAATGGAAAAACATACCATGCTCATGGATATTAAGACTGAACAATGTCAACACTGAGACATCAGAAGGGTGACATTCACATAGAGGGAAAGCTGGATAGATAAGAATGCATAGATAAGAAGGGCACAGGGAAGGGGTAGCCACAGGGAGCAGGTGGGAGGAGAGCTTTTTATGGCTACAGATTGTAATCAGGGCTGTGAAAGCAAATATGCATGAACAGTTGAGAGTAAAATTCTTTGTAAATTAGCAGCCAAATCATAATAAAAAAAATTTTTTAAAGGAAAGATTGAACACTGTGAAAATATCAATACCACCAAAAGCAGTCTATATATTCAATGCAATTCCAATCCAAATTCCATCAAAATTCTTTAAGGACATGGAGAAATGAATCAATAATTTTATATGAAAAAGAAAGAGATCTCAGATAAGCAAAGCACTACTGAAAAAGAAAGAACAAAGTAAGCGGTCTCACACACTCATGGACATCAAAACCTCCTATACAGCCACAATAGTCAAAACAGCTTGGTATTGTTATGATGACAGAAATGTAAGCCAGTGGAACAGAATTGAGAACCCAGAAATAGATCCATAGACCTATGGTCAGTTGATCTTTGACAAAGGGCTGAAATCCATTAAATGGGGAAAAGATAGTCTCTTCAACAAATGGTGCTGGCAAAACTGGACATCCACTTGCAGAAAAGTGAAACAAGATCTATACCTCAGATCACACACAAGACTAACTCCAGATGGATCAAAGACTTAAATGTGAAACCTAAAAGTATAAAGCTCATCAAAGAAAAACTAGTGGCAAACTTATTGTTGTTGTTGTTATGTGCCATCAAGTTGGACCCAACTCATAACAACCCCTCCTTGGGTTTCTGAGGCAGTATCACTACGGAAGTAGATTGCCCAACCTTTCTTCTGAGGAGTGACTGGTGGGTTTGAACCACCAGCCTTCTGGATAGCAGTCAAGTGCCTTAGGCGCTGTCCTAATATATGGTGGGGAGCTTTGGTGGTGTAGTGCCTAAGGCATTTGACTGCTAGCCAGAGGGCTGGTGGTTCAAACCCATGAACTACTCTTCAGAAGGAAGATTGGGCAATCTACTTCCATAGAGATACCATCTCAGAAACCCAAGAAGGGGTCACTATGAATCGGAGTCAACTCAAAGGCAGTGAGTGGGGGTTTTTTGGTTTGGTAATACATGGCATAAAGATACTATCAAGCATAGCCCAAAATGCACAAACAGCAAAAGATAAGCTAGATGATTGGGACCTCCTAAAAATTAAATTCTTATGTGCATCAAAACACTTGTCCAAAAGGGTAAAGAGAGAACCGACAGTTGGAAAAAAATTTGGCAATGACAAAAGACTTATCTCTAAAATTTATAGAAAACTCCAACACCTCAACATCAAAAAGATAAACAATCCAATGGAATACTGTGCAACTCTAAAGAATAATGTAGAATCGGCAAAACACCACACAATGTGGATGAACTTGGAGGACATATGTTGAGTGAAACAAGTCAATCACAGAAGGACAAATATTGTATTAGTCCACTACTGTAAAAAGTTAAGGAAAGGTTTACATATGGAAGGAGATTTTCTTTGTTGTTTACCAGGGATAGGAGGGGAGGGGAGGGAAAATTGCTATATAGGTAAGAGATGAATATTGACTGGGTAAAGGGAAAGACAATATACCAGAAGTGAGTGACCAGAACAATAACACTAAGGAAAAGGACAACACAGAGAGGTGCACAAGAGTACACACAACAAAGATAAACCCTTTTACATAAACAATACTGCATTATTAGTAATGTTGTTGTTGTTATGTGCCGTTGAGTCAGACCTGACTCATAGCGACCCCTCCTTGGGTTTCTGAGGCAGTTATCACTACGGAAGTAGGATTGCCCAACCTTCCTTACGAGGAGTGGCTGGTGGGTTTGAACCGCCAGCCTCCTGGTTAGCAGTCAAGTGCCTTAGGCACTATGCTACCGGAGCTCCTATTATTAGTAATAGCAAACATTAATCTATGGGTAGATACATATGTAGAACAGCTAGATGATCAGGTATGTAGGCAAAAGGGAATATACCCATGACCATATATAAATTTGGCAGACAATATATCTACATGCATATTTGTAGTGCTATAAGAATGTCCATATAAATAGAACTAATAGGGGGCAAAGTTATGATAAGTTCTTAGTCACAGCCAACCACTCTGTGGGAGTGAGTTATTGGATCTGTGGGCTCAGGCCCATGGTCATGGGGGACATCAAGGTCAACTGGCATTACATACTATACTACTATACTAACTTTGGTGAGTAGTGACTGGGATTTTAAAAGCTTGCAAGCCACTATCAGGATGCAAAAATTTGTCTCTCCTCATCCAGAGAGCAAAGAATGAAGAAAACCAAAGATGCAAGGAAACAATTAGTCCAAGCTATTAGTGGGCCATGCAAACTCCAGCCTACATGAGACCAGAAGAACTAGAAGGTGCCTGGCTACAGGGAGATAGCTCAGAGGACAAAAATGTGTGGGAAAGACACACACAAGGAAAAGGTAACCACAGGGAGGAAGTGAGAAGAGTGCTGTTATATTATGGGGATTGCATCAATGTCGTGAAACAAAATGTGTATGTACAACTGTATGGAAAATGAATTTGCTCTGTAAATTTTCACCCAAATCACAATAATTGAAGAAAGACAAACAGGCCAATTCAAAAATGGGGAAAGGATATAAACAGACATTTCACCAAAGAAGATATTCAGACAGCCAAGAAACACATAAAGAAATGCTTGTGATCATAAACCATTAGGGAAATGCAAGTCAAAACAATGAGATATCATCTCACCCCAGCAATAATAGCAAAGATCATCAGGACAGAAAACAACAAAGGTTGGCAAGAATGTGGAGAGATTGGAACTCTCATACACTTCTGGGGGGACTGTAAAATGTTACAACCACTGTGGAAAATGGTACAGCACTTCCTTAAAAAGTTGGAATAGAAATACCATTTGATCCAGCAATCCCATTACTAGAAATATATATACTAAAGAGGTGAGACTTGGGACACAGATAGATATATGCACACCCATGTTCATCACAGCACTATTTACAACAGCAAAGAGTTGGAAACAACCTAAGGGTCCATCAACACATGAATGGATAACTAAACTATGGTACATTCACACAATGGAATATTATGCAACACTAAAGAATAATGAATAATTAGCAAATCACCTCATAACATGGAACTTGGAGGACATTATACTGAGTGAAATAAGTCAATACAGAAGGACAAATGTTGTATGAGTCCATTATTACAAAAAGTCAGGGAAGGGTTTACACAGGGAAGGAAATTTGGTTGGTTACCAGGAATTGGAGGGAAGGAAAAATATATGGACAATTAACAGACAGTTTTGATATGGGTGAAGGGATTTAAAAAAGAAAGAAAGAAAGATGATTAGCCATTAGTTGATAGTTTTTGAAGACAGGTCATGGGCACATGGGGTTCATTGTACATGGAGTTCTGTTTGAAATACTTATAATAAAAAAAAGAGAAAGAAATAGAACATGTAAGCATGGATAACCTAGGCACTAGTAAGCTGAAATGGACTGAAAATAGTCCAGTTTGAATAAGACAATCATATGGTCTACTTTTACCACCTTCTGCTGTCTAATGATCAAACTTGCAATCAAGATTCACTGCTAATCACTAGTGATTGGAAGGCAAAAGTTGGAAACAAAAAAGAATCATCAGTAGTTGGCAAATACATGGTGTTGGTGAAAAAAATTCCACCAGAGATCAAATGACAGGATTTTGCAAGATTAATGATATATTCTTTGCAGATATCTTGTTTTGACAACATAAATAGCATTTATACACTTAGATATGGCCAGATGGAATACATGGGAATAAAATTGACTACATCTGTGGAAAGAGGCAATGGAGAAGCTCAATATCACCAATCAGAACAAGGCCAGGAGCTGACTGTGGAACAGACCACCAATTGCTCATGTGCACGTTGAAGTTGAGGTGAAGAAAATTAAAACAAGTCTATGAGAGCCAAAACACGACCTTGATTATATCTCACCTGAATATAGAGACCATCTGAAGAATAGATTTGCTGCATTGAAAACCTATGATTGAAGACCAGATGAATTGTGGGATGACATTGAGAACATCATACATGAAGAAAGAAAAAGGTCATTAAAAGACAGGAAAGACATGAAAGACCAAAATGGATGTCAGAAGAGACTCTGAAACTTGCTCGTGAATGGAGAATAGCTAAAGCAAATGAAAGAAATGATGAAACAAAAGAGCTGAACAGAAGATTTCAAGGAGCAGCTCAAGAAGAAAAAGTAAAGTATTATAATGAAATGTACAAAGACCTGGAGTTAGAAAACCAGTGGAGAAGAACATGCTCAGCATTTCTCAAGCTGAAGACAAAATTCAAGCCTTGAGTCACAATATTGAAGGATTCATTGGTCAAAATATTGAATGATCCAGAAGAAAGAATTTTTAAATGTTCACCAATATTAGGAAGTAGGATATTTTCAGGAACCAGTGATATTGAAGGAAGAAGTCCTAACTGCACTGAAGAAATTTATGAAAACCAGACTCCAGAAATTGATGGAATACCCATTGAGATGTTTCAACAAATGGATGCAGTGCTAGAGGTGCTTATTAATTTACACCAAGAAATTTGGAGGATAGCTGCCTGGCTAACCGACCGAAAGAGACTGGTATTTGTGTCCATTCCAAAGAAAGGTGATCCAACAGAATGTGGAAATTATTAAATAATATCATTAATATCACACATAAGATAAATTTTGCTGAAGATCATTCAAAAGTAGTTGTAGAAGTATACTGACAGGGAACTTCCAGAAATGCAAACCGGATTTGGATGTGGAATGAGAGATAGCATTGCTGATGTCAGATGGATCTTGATTGAAAGCTAAGAATACTAGAAAAAATGTTTACCTATGGTTTATTGATTATGCAAAGGCACTTGACTGTGTGGATCATAACAAATTATGCATAACATTACCAAGAATGGGAATACCAGAACCATTAATTGTGCTGAGGAACCGAACCTAGACCAAAAGGCTTGTTCGAATAGAACAAGAGGATACTGCAAGGTTTTAAATCAGGAAGGGTGTGCTTCAAAGTTATATCCTTTCATCATACTCATTCTGCATCCTGAACAAATAATCCAAGAAGTTGGACTATATGAAGAAAGATGCAGCACCAGTATTGGAGGAAGACTGATTAGCAACCTGCCATATGCAGGTGAGTCAACCTTCCTTGCTGAAAATGAAGATAACTTGAAGCACTTACTGATGAAGATCAAAGACTGAAGTGTTCGGAATGGATTACACCTCAACATAAAGAAAACAAAAATCCCCAGAACTGGACCAATAAGCAACATCATGATAAATGGAGAAAAGATTAAAGCTGTCAGGGATTTCATTTTACTTGGATCTACATTCAATATCCATGGAAACAGTAGTCAATAAATCAGACATCATATTGCACAGGGCAAGTCTGCTGCAAAAGATCTCTCTTAAGTATTAAAGAGCAAAAATGTCATTTTGGAGACTGAGATGTGCCTGACCCAAACCATGGTATTTTCACTGCGGTCATGTGCATGTGATAACTGGACAATGATTAAGAAAGAACACAGAAGAATTGATTGATTTGAATTGTGGTGTTGGTGAAGAGTATTAAATATGCCATGGACTACCAAATCAATGAACAAATCTGTCTTGGAATTCTCCTTAGAAGCAAGGAACGTGAAACTTCATCTTTCATACTTTGGTCAGGAGTGGCCAGTTCCTGGAGATAGACAGCGTGTTTTGTAATGTAGAGTGTCAATGAAAAAGAGGAAGATGCTCAATGAGAAGGACTGACACAATGGCTGCAGGAATGGGCTCAAGCAAAGCAACAGTTATGAGGATGACACAGGACTAGTGTTTCATTCTGGTGTAAATAACTATGAGCTTAAACTGACTCGATGGCACCTAACAACAACAGCAAATCTTTATGGAAGTAGACAGCCACATCTTTCTCTGGCAGAGTGGCTGGTGGGTTAAAACTGCCATTTCATTTAGCAGCCAAGAGCTTAATTACTGACCCACCAGGGCTCCTAATTGACCAAAGGGATTACATAGTTTGCTAACAATGTAAGTAAGGGGCATGGCACCCTTGTGGGTGTGGGACCAAGCAAATAAGGTGTATGTTACCCTGGCATGAGGATGAGTTTTGCAATCCCACTGGGCATAAAATGAGTCATAGAAGAGATGGGAGTGGAGCACATCCTTTGGACCCAGGATTCAAGGATTCCTTCTTACATCTAAGAGACGGCAAGCTGTAACATCACAGTGAGAAGTGGTGGCAGAGAAATAGCAACAGCAGAGGCAAATGGGGCCAGCAGAACCAAGAAACAGCACAAGTCAGGGCTCGGGGCTTCCAGACCCACGGAGCAAGAAAGCTAAGCACCTTTGGGCAGGAGGCTTGCTGGCAGATGGGGTGCCTCTGGGCCTTTGGTGGTACTAGGCTTGTTTACCCACAGAGTTAGAGTTGAGCACCTTCAGGTTGAGGCTTCCTGGCAGAGGGAGGTGCCTCTGAGCACTCATCAGCAGAGTTAAAAGAGCTTTCCAACACTTGCCTGAGGAAAGCAGAGGCCAAGGGACCGTGGGGCTGAGAGGCTGAAGGCCAGAGAGAGGTGTGCCTACAGGCTCTGCTGAGAAGAGGCTGTTCTTATCAAAGAACTGTATCCTGAGTTATTTCTGATCCTGAATTGTAACCTGTTATTTCTCTAATAAATCCCATAATCATGAATATTGTCTGAATTCTGTGTGGCCATTGCAATGATTTATCAGACCCAGCAGAGAAATAGAGTGATGTGGGAGGAACAGTTGGTGTCAGAATTGGTAAAAAAATGTTTCTCTAACAGAAAATATCACAAATGGGTGGCTTTAACAAATAGCAGTTTATTCTCTTATAGTTTTGGAGGCTAGAAGTCTGAGTTCAAAGTGCCAAGCTCTTGGGGCTGGGTGAAAGCCCCTCAACCTTGGGCTTCAGCTCTGCCTCTTGCTCCCAGCCCACTGGAGCTAGCAGTGTCTCTTCACTCAGGCATCTGCTGGCTGCTGAGGCTAACAAGCCCAAGGTCGATAAATAAAATGGCACAGTCCCAATACGATCAAACAACATAGCAGGCCACTAGTTCAAGTTCAGAGACAGTCCCAAGATCAGCAGGAAACATGGCAGGCTGCTAAATGGACTCAGCTACAAGCAGGTCCAAGTGTACCAAAAACTGGAGACCTTTCTCAAAGTTGTCTTCTTATATATTGGAAGCAGACCACATCCCAGTAGATTCCACCATGGAGTTGATTACCAATCTTATCATGGGGAATAACCACATCCAGCTGCCCAGCCACTTGAAACCAGGTCCAGCCAAGTTGACACAACCTTAACTATGATAACTGTTGATCTTGAACTTCCTTCCCCCCTCCTCTCTTTCCTTGTGAAGAGGTCAGACTATGCCACCCATGCCATTTTTACACTCCCCCTCATGAATTTAGGAGCACTGAAAAGAATTATACTTCAATATTAGACTCCTTGGAAGGGTTTATACCAGGCATGATCTGAAATATTTTACTGAAGGAGCAACCTCTCTGAACACTTGAGGACTACTGACTTCAATTACATTACAGCTAGTATTGTCCACTATTGTTTAAAGCCTAGCAAAGAAGAGGGGAAAATGGGGGTGTATTCATTCTCTTCAATTAAACCATCCACACAACTAATTTAGCAAGTGATTTTACCCAGGATTCACCCAAACTTTCTTTGCCATAATTACTCAACATTGTCTAATGTAGATCTGTTTTCAAATCTATTATTTCAATAAATTGTTCAAGTCACTTAAAAAGCATTGAGTAATTTTCTTGCTATTGTCTGCCACTTTAAAGCATGTTTTCTAAGGTATCTTGTTTATTTTATTTGCTGAACCAAGCTACAATTTGTGTATATAACCAATACCTTCTGGGACTGTCAAAAAAACAAGCTAAGGTTTTCTAGGAAGCAAAATATTGAATAAGAAAACTAAAGTGACCCATATCACTTGTGTACTTCACTGTACATAATATGTGTGCATTTCACTGTACATAAATTATATTTTAATAATATGTATTTAAAAGAAAAATGATAAATGTATTGCTTGTTGAACCTTCACATCATTACAGAAGTTCCTTTTTATTTCTCCAGAGGAGAACAATGTAAGGACTTGCCACTCTAAGTGTAGTTTGTGAAGCAGCAGCAATAGCAATACATAGGAGCTTATTAGAAATGAAGAATCTCAGGCTCCACCCCAGATGTAGCACATTAGAATCCAAAGTTTAACAAGATCGCCAGGTGATTTGTGCAGTTTGGGAAGCACTGGTCTAGGGAATAATGCAAGAGTAAGGGGCAGGGGTGAGGTGAGTTCTGATCCCGATTCTGCCACTTATTTCAAAATGAAACCAGTTGCTGTGTGCGGCGGTGATTCTGACTCATGGCAACCCCACACAGTTCAGAGTAGAACTCTGCTCCATGGGGTTTTCAATGCCATGATCTTTCCAAAGTAGATCACCAGGCCTTTTGTAAAAGGCACCTCTGGGTGTATTCAAAGTACTAGATAGTAGCCTAGCACTTACCTTTTGCACCACCAAGGATCTCCATGTTGTTGTTGCTTTTGTTGTTCAATGCTGTCGAGTCAACTCCAACTCATAAAGACCCTGTGTACAACAAAAGGAAACATTGCCTAGTCCTGCTCCATCTTTACAGTCCTTGCTGTGCTTGAGTCCACTGTTACAGCCACTGTGTCAGTACATCTCGTTGAGGGTCTTTCCCTTTTTTGCTGATCCTCTACTTTACCAAGCATGATACTCTTCTCCAGGGACTGGTCCCTTCTGATAACATACTCAAAGTAGGTGAGATGAAGTCTGGCCATTCTTGCTTCTAAGGAGTATTCTGGCTGCACTTCTCTCAGGACAAATTTGTTTGTTCTTCTGATAGTCCATGGTATTTTCAGTATTCTTCACCAATACCACGATTCAAATGCATAAATGTTTCTTTGCTCTTCCTTATTCATTGTCCAGTTTTCTCATGCATATGAGGTGACTGAAAATACCATGGCTTAGGTCAGGTGCACCTTAATCTTCAAAGTGACATCATTGCTCTTTGTGGTAGTTAAGGTAGTGTGTCATCTTGGCTGGGCCTGGTTGAGTGGCTGGGCATCTGGATGTAGTTATTACCCATAGTGAGACTGGCAATCGATTCCATGGTGGAATCTACTGGAGCAGCTGAGTAGCTGCTTTAGGGATGTAGTATGCTTCCAGTATGTGAGAAGCAGCTTTGAGGAAGGTCTCTAGATTTTTGGCATGCTTGAAACCTGCATGTAGTCAAGTCATCGTTCAGTAGCCTGCCGATCTTGGGACTTTTTCTGGATTTGAATTAGTGGTCTGCCATGTTGTTTGGTAATGTCAGGACTGTGCCTTTTTACTTGTCGACCTTGAGTTTGTCAGCCTCGGCAGCCAGCAACTGCCTGAATGACAAAACCTCCAGCTTCCGTGGGCCAGGAGCAAGAGGCAGAGCTGAAGCCAAGGTTGAGGGGGTTTCACCCATCTCCTAGAGCATGACATTTTGAACTCAGACTTCTGGCCTCCAAAATTGTGAAAGAATAAACTCCTATTTGTTCAAGCCACCCATTTGTGGTATTTTTCTGTTATAGCAGCATGAAGTAACCAAAAACACTCTTTAACACTTTAAAGAGTTTTTGTTTTGTTTTGTTTTGTTTTTTCAGCAAATTTGCCCAGTGCAATACAACTTCTGATTTCTTTACTGCTACTTCCATGGGTGTTGATTGTGGAGCCAAGTAAAACGAAATCCTTGACAACTTCAATATTTTCTCCTTTTATCATGAGTGCTCATTGGTCTAGTTGTGAGGATTTTTGTTTTCTTTATATTGAGATGTAATCCATATTGAAAGTTACAGTCTTTAATATTCATCAGTAAGTGCTTTAAGTCACCTTCACTTTCAGCAAGCTAGGTTATATCATCTGCATATTGCAAGTTGTTAATGAGTCTTCCTCCAATCTTGATTCTGCATTCCTCTTCATATAGTCCTGTTTCTTGGATTATTTACTCAGCATACAGATTGAATAAGTATGGTGAAAGGATATTACCCTAACACATCTGTTTCCTGGTTTTAAACCATGCAGTATCCCCTTCATTTGTTTGAACAACTGCCTCTTGGTCTATATACAGGTACCTCATGAGCACATGAATGTTCTGGAATTCCCATTCCTTGCAATGTTATCCATAATTTGTTATGATCCATAGAGTTGAATGCCTTTGTACAGTCAACAAAAGATAGGTAAACATCTCCATAGCCACACTTAATTTCACCTCAGTTTCTTCATCTCTAGTTACTTGCAACATTTGAAGAACACGGCACACAGTAAGTCTTCAATAACATTTCTCAAATCTAGCTACCAAAAAAAAGTCAGAATTTTTTAGTAACCCCCATAAAAATCCTGATTCCAATTTAAAGTTGCAAACTCTAATGTATTTTTTAAAAATTAACTGTTAAAATCATGAACTGAATCTGTTCATTTTGAGCAAGATGTGGAAATATTTTCTTTGATATTTTTTTCTTAAGGCTCAAATGCATATTGAAAGAGAAATTATTTCATTCCTCTTCCCTTTATCTTCTTCCTCCAACTTCTTCCTTCAAACACTAACAAAGAGGAGAATCCTAAAGAGCAAAGACTGGATGAGCACAGTGGTGGTTTTTAGGATCTTCAAATGAATATAATTAAACTCCTTCGGAGCTCCACATCAAGTCTAAGGGAGCATGCCGTTAAATTGTTAAAGTACAATATAGTAACACAAAACAAACTTGTACACAGCACAGATGCAGTGTTTGTGTAAAGACTGGATCTCTTCAGAGAAGAGATAGCAGCAAGATAACTAAGGAGTAAAAGTATGCTAAGCTAAATGACAAAAATCAAGACAGGAAACAGGAAGAAATGTAACAAAGCAGCCATCAAGGATACCACTGAGCTACATAGTAAGGAGCTCTGGAGGTGCTCAGGGTAAAGCACTGGGCTGCTAACAGGGGATTCAAACTCACCAAGCACTCCACAGGAGAAAAATGAGGCACTCTGCTTCCATAAAGATTTACAGCCTTGGAAAGCCTATGGGGCATTTCTACTCTGTCCTATATGGTTGCTATGCATCGGATTAAACTCAGTGGCAGTGAGTTTTTAGTGGGAGCTACATAGCTAAAATATGGGTTGATAAATAAGGTATTTATTCTCTCGACTTTTGGCGCCTGGAATTCCATCCCTGTCTGCCTCCATATGCCTGTTATAAACACCACTTGCAATTCTACTCTGTCCATTCACACACTGATGTTTACCCAGCCTTGACTTCCAGTCCTTACCTCCCTCTGACTGGAGGAGAAATGATTTCACTTTTTCATCCTTTCACATGTAAGGGCAGAAGAAATCCCACAGCATAAATGCTTGGGCTCATAATGATAATGGCTTTCAATTTTGCCATAGTCCTCTATTTTCCAGGATCTTAAGCACAGGTAGCATAGTGGTTGTTGTTGTTGTTGTTATTCGCCATCGAGTCGGCCCCAACTCATAGCGACCCCTCCTTGGGTTTCCGAGGCAGTATCACTACGGAAGTAGGAATGCTCAACCTTCCTTCCAAGGAGTGGCTGGTGGGTTTGAACTGCCAGCCTTCTGGTTAGCAGTCAAGTGCCTTAGGCACTATGCTACCAGAGCTCCTAGCATAGTGGTTAGCAGCTAACGAAAGGTCAGCAATTCAAAACCACCAGCAACTCCACAGGAAAAAGATGAGACAGTCTGCTTCCATAAACATTGCCTGGGAAACTCTATGGGGTAGTTCTACTCTGTCCTAAAAGATCACTATAAGTTGGATTTGACTCAATGGCAGGGTTTGGTTTGGTTTGGTTTGGTTTGGAAGCACCAATAGGGGTCTTGTAATAGGAGATGACCTCAAGGATCGTCACCGTCAGTGTGCATAGAATCCAATCTCTGGATTGGACTGACCTTTGAGGGTAAGAAAGTAGCTTTACTACATAGCAGTAGGTAAGGAGACAAGGGGAATCTCCCTCATAACTGACTCCTCAAGGTAAGTGTGAGTTACAGCTTTATAGGGCTTGAACAAAGAAGTTACACATATTCATTGAAATTCTAGGAGCTCTACTGCATAGTTTGTTTTGTTTTTTTTTATGGTAAAAGTGTACACATGGCTGCCATACATACCATGTTCTAAAAATGGCAGTCTTAGCATGATTAAACAAAAAACAACAAACTCATTGTTGTGGGGTCGATCCCGCCTAACAGCAACCCCTCCTTGGGTTTCCGAGGCAGTATCTCTATGGAAGTAGATTGCCCAGTTTTCCTTCTGAGGAGTGGCTGGTGAATTTGAACCTCCAGCCTTCTGGTTAGCAAATGCCTTAGGCACTGCACCACCAGAGCTCCTTTAGCATGATTAGGGGGGAATTTTAATGGGGATTACCTCACTAGGGCATCTTAGGACAAGGTTGGAGTCTTCTGTGTATGCTCTTCAGGCCAAATATGGTAGAAACCAGTGTACACTTGTTGTTTCCTATTTGCAACTGCTATTTGCTGAAAAACGACTTAAAATTTCAGTTACTATGAAGTTACTAATTGTAAGACCTGTGGGGGCGAGAGCCGTAAGTACACAGTCTACGAATCAGGAGCTGTGAGGGCATGGGCCAGGTTACAGTCTGAGCTCAGTATATTTAAACACAGTCTCACACTTGTATCAGACACTATTTTTCTCTTCCCACAGTGATGATGATGCTGTGTTAGTTGTCATGGAATCAGCTCTAATTCATGGCAACCTTATGTATAACAGAACTAAATATTTCCTGGTCCTGTGCTGTCTTCATTATCAGTGATATGTTTGAGTGCATTATTTCAGTTATTGCTAGTCCTTCCAACCTAGGGGGATCATCTTCTAGCACTAGACTGGACAATATTCTGTTGTGATCCAGTCAAGGACTACCTGTACTACAAACTGACAGACAGTGGTAGTCCCACTGTAATAGACTACTGCTTTTATTGTGATGATTCTTCTCTCTTAAGAGCCTCTTTGTTTCTCAGCACCCTCTTGTTTTTTCCTCAAGGACTCCAATTGAGCCACTTCTAATCCCTCACAAATCTGGCACCTAAATGAGGGTTCAAGATTCTTGCCCCACTCCACCCCACTCTGCAAGCAAGTCAGGGAATATAGCTAGAAATAAGGAGCCCTGGTAGTGCAATGGTTAAGTGCTCAGCTACTAACCAAAAGTTGGTGGTTTGAACCTCCCAGGTAGCTCTGGTAGCATAGTGGCTAAGACACTTGCCTGCTAACCAGACAGCTGGCGGTTCAAACCCACCAGCCACTCCTCAGAAGGAAGATTGGGCAATCCTACTTCCGTAGTGATACTGCCTCAGAAACCCAAGGAGGGGTCTCTATGAGTCGGGCGGACTCGATGGCACATAACAACAACAACAACAAGTGGATCTGTAAAACAAAGAACTGACAATCTGCTCCTGTAAAGATTACAGCCTAGGAAAACTTATGGGGCAATTCTGCTTTGTCTCATAGGCTTGCTATAGGTTGAAATTGACTGGACAGCACACAACAACAGCTAGAAATAAAGTCAAGTGGGAAGACTGAGGAGAAGAAAGTGCTTCACGGCTCTGCATGCTGCCATGCTGAGTCTCAGTACTGATCTTGCATTTTAAAACCAATTAGCACATTTTGAAATATGAGACATCATTTTGTATTAAATAGCCAGCATTTTATGTGCAGATATTTTCTTCCAATTTTGAGAGTGCTTGTCTCAAAGCCTAAGATAAATCTCAACATTATTTGGAAAAAAAAAAAAACCACAAAGTTAGAACGTGAGTCTCATAAACATAGATTTCAAAGTTCACACTGACCATTAAATCTACTTTCAAATTAGCATACTGAATGAAAATGCAATCATTAGTGTTTAACTTTCAACAAAGCACATTTACAAAAGAAAGAGATCTTGGAGAATGCCAGGAGTACTTCATTTTTGAGATTAAAAAGTGGAGACACGTAGAGGTAAAAATGACTTCAAAATTTGGCATTGCTAGTTAATGGCCAGTTTGAACTCAAACTGAACCCTCCTGGTTGACAGTTGAGTACTCTTTGCCTTACATCCATTTTCTTGGAGGAACAGCCTGTCCTGTCAAAATATTTTACAATGCTCCATTCATTCATTCAGCAGGTAATTATTAGAGATCTACTATGTGCCAGGTAATGTTGCAAGAAGAGTGACCTACTGGGAGTAGAAATCTGAGTTCAAACCTCACTGTTCTCCCAAACCTGATGCATGTTCTTATGCACGTGGCATAACCTAAATCTCAGCATCCTCATCCTAAAGTGAAGGGCTACAGTTAAATCACCTATAATATCTCTTTCAAGTCTCAACTTCTATAATTTGATTAAGCTGCTCATATGTATGTTTTTTTAAAAAAAACTCATGAATGAATATTTATAGTTTCATTGATAAATTCAACTGAAACCAAGTGTAAGGTCCCCTGCCAAATTTAGTTCATTGAGTAATATCTGATGAATATTAAAAAATAAAAAAGAGAGAGAGAGAGAGAGATTGTGCTAGATTACCTCTTGTCAATGTGTCCAAACATATCAAACTACGAATAACAAAAAAAAAAAAGGTCAGTGAATGTTTTATGCTTTCAAGAGCATATCTTTAAGAAGCTTGAAAGATAAAATGATTTTACCCATGCCCTCCTAAAAAGTTGTTTAATATACCTAACCATTTAAAATTTCTCTCAAAATGCATTTTACGTAGAATCTCTATGGACATCATAAGTTAAATTTGGTTTCTAGTTAAATTAAATCGATCTAATAGACAATCTCTAAGGTCAATCGAGGTTATAGACATTATATAAATAGGGTTTGGGGAAGGGGGAGAGAATAGATTTTTATGAGCCCTGTAATATTTCAAGCATAGTGGCCAAGACACTTGCCTGCTAACCAGACAGCTGGCGGTTCAAACCTACCAGCCACTCCTCGGAAGGAAGGTTGGGCAATCCTACTTCCGTAGTGATACTGCCTCAGAAACCCAAGGAGGGGTCGCTATGA
>NW_006921619.1:670787-682017 GCF_000298275.1 Orycteropus afer afer
ATCCTACTTCCGTAGTGATACTGCCTCAGAAACCCAAGGAGGGGTCGCTATGAGTCGGGTTTGACTCGACGGCACATAACAACAACAACAACAATATTTCAAGAAATACCAGAGGTTTATGTTTTTAAATAAGCCCAAATATGTTTCAAATTAAATTCTTATGCACAAACAGAATGACTGGCCATTTGTTGATTATAGAAAAATAAATAAGAGACTATATTTAACCCAGGTTTCCTGTTACAAATCTACAATTTTGAATCGCTGTTAGTCAAACCACTTGTTGTTACAAATGAGAAAATCAAGTCCCAGGGAGGTAACCATCTTCAGAAGTTCACACAGTGGAGCCAGTGTTAAGACCCTTGCATTCAATTCTATTCCAGTACAATGTCAACCCCTTGTAATTTTTTAATATAATTTAATTAAGGTACTAAATTATTTATTTAAAGCACATAATTTGATCAGTTTTCACACATGTAAATATCCATGAAACCATTACCACAATGAAAAATAAAATTTCCATCATCCCAAAAATATTCCTTAAGTCCCTTTGTATTCCATCCTTCCCTCTACCCCCAACCCCAGGTCAACACTGATTTGTTTTTAGTCACTAGAGAGTAGTTTGTATTTTCTAGAATTTTGCATAAATGAAATCATACAATATGTACTCTTTTGGGCATACATTCTTTCACTCAGTATAATAACTTTGAGATTAATCCATATTGTTGCATGTATCAACAGTCCATTCCTCTTTTATTATTGAGCAATATTTCATTATAATAATGGATATACCAGTTTGAACATTTAGAGTATTTCTAGTTGGGGCTATTATAAACAAAGCTGCTATAAGCATTCATACAAGTTTTTTCATGGCATAGGTACTGGTTTCTCTTAGGTAGTTATCTAGGTTTGGAATGGTTGGGTCATATGTAGGTGTATGTTTAACCGGTTTTTTAAAAAAAAAAAAAAACTGTGCTTGTGTGTATGTGTTTTTGTAAAAAACTTTATTTTAATTCAAGCAATATAGAAAAGAAAAAAAAAATTATCCAAAGTCCCACCACCCAGAAAAAGAAAACTATTGCTATTGTTTGGTGAATATCACTCCCTAAATTGAAGAATGAATAGCAAGTCCACTCATTCCACCTTGTGCCTGGTGCAAAGTAGAAGCTCAATGAATTTTCCTTGAATGAATAATAGAAATAGCCCAACAATAATGAAATACTATAAATGAACAGCATGATGTTGTTGCTAGATGCCTCCCTCTTGGTTCTAACTCATTGTGACCCACACATGCAACAGAACAAAACATTGCCCAGTCCTGCACCATCCTCACAACTGTTGCTATGTTTGAGTCCATTGTTGCAGCCACTGTGTCAATCCATCACACTGAGGATCTTCTTATTTTGAGCTGACCCTGTACTTTACCTAGCATGATGTCCTTCTCCAGGGACTGGCCCCTCCTGATAACATGTCCAAAGTATGTGAGATGAAGTCTCACCATCCTCATTTCTAAGGAGCAATCTGGTTGTATTTTTTTCAAGACAGATTTGTTCATTCTTCTGGCTGGGCATAGTATATTCAATATTCTTCACCAAGACCTGCATTCAAAGGCATCAACTCTTCTTCAATCTTCTTTATTCATCAACAGCTTTCCCAAGTACATTGCTTGTAATTTTATTTTAAATTCTAAAAAGAAATGAGAGTTAAACTTAAGAAAGTGAAGAACCTAATAAATTTGTTCACAGGAAAAGATACTATTCACTAAAAGTTTCCTCTAAAGTTTATATACATATACGTGAAAAAAATTAAGTGGTTAGGATCTTTTTTGTTTTTAAAAAAACTCTTAACAAACTGCCTTCCAAAGTGGTCTCATGTTCAGTGTATGAGAGGTCTTGTTGCTCTACAAACTTGCCACACTTGGTATAGTCAGTTCTTTTGTATTTTCATTTTTTTAAATTTAAATTTAGCCATTCTAAGGGTGTGGTATTTTAATTGTTATCATACTATTATTACAATAACATATGTTATAATATTATATTAACTCCTTGGATTTTCTCAGTACAAATTTTATTATTCTATAACATGGGAGAAAAAGAATTACACATAGAATTATGTGATACTTAACTAGAGGACAAGGATAAAGGTATTTTTTTCTTCAATCATTTTCACTACAATAGTAAGTACTTGAGTATCTGTTCTTACCAAAAATTCTAAATTAACAGTGATATGAATACTACTCAAAACTTCTTAACTCTTTCTTTCAAAGTATATTTTAAGTTTTTCTTCAACATTTTTAATTTATCTTTTCTTAAAAGAAGTGCAGAAAGTACATGGTCAAGCGATTGAAAATGCAACTGCCCAAAGTGCAAGAGTAAATAATATAAAAACATAGTATTAATCATCCAGGATGTAAGGTTAAAATAAGATGCTTCTTGCATACTAAGTTGGCAAAGGTTTTTCAAATGTCTGTGGCTGGCAATGCTGTGTGTGATAAAATGGACATTCTTGTTCATTACTCATGGCACAACTTTCTTAGGAAGCACCTTGGCTATTAATAGCAAGAGCCTGAAAAGTTCATATCATTTGACACAGTAACATTAGTTCTAGAAATTTAAAAGTTCTAAATAAATAGTTAGAGATATGGAGAAGGATTTACCTGCAAGGATTTCAGCATCATATATAACACTAGAAAATTGCAAGGAACCTAAGTGTTCAAAGACAGAGGAATGGCAAACTCAGTTTTGGTAAATAAACCAAACCAAATCCATTACTAGCAAGTCAATTCCAATTCATAATAACTCATTTATAGCCCCAAAGGGTTTGCAAGGCTGTAAATCTTTATGAAAACAGACTGCCACAACTTTCCTCATGGAGCAGCTGGTGAGTTCAAGCCATTGACTTTTCAGTTAGCAGCCCAGGGCTTAACCACTGTGCAACATACATATGATATTATACTACCATTAAAAATCATGCATCTGAAAAATAGTTAATCACATGAATAAGTGCTACCGATAGAACAATCTTAGAGAAAAAGACAGAAAGATTACCATGATTTGACAAAGGAAAACAAACGCAACAATGCAATGCACTGCCATGGAGTTGGATCTGACTCATAGCGACCCCTCCTTGGGTTTCTGAGGCGCTATCACTATGGGAGTAGATTGTCCAACCTTCCTTCCAAGGAGTGGCTGTTGGGTTTGAACCGCCAGCCTTATGGTTAGCAGTCAAATGCCTTAGGCACTACACCACCAGAGCTCCCAAAGGAAAACAAGATACATTAAAAAGCAAGACGGAAAGATACCAAAAGATTAACAGTGATCTCTCCCCTTGAAACACTTGAATTAGTAGATAAATAATTCCAAACAATATGATGAGTTCTATAAGAGGTATTATCAAAGCATAGAGTCTTGATCAGCTATCTCTGTCCAGAGAACATACTTTGAGCTTAATCTGTAAGGCCGAGTAGTTTTACAGATGACGAACTAGTAGAAAGACATTATTGGAGAAGAAAGTAGTGTGTACAAAATCCCTGAGTTGTGTCTATGACCTTCTGTTTTGTTCATGTATGATGTTCTTAATGTCATGTCACAACTTGTCGGGTCTTCAGTCATTGGTGTTTGTGGTAGTTAAGGTTATGTATCAACTTGGCTGGGCCTGGTTTTTAGTGGCTGGGCAGTTGGACGTAGTTATTCCCCATGATGAGATTGGTAATAAGCTCCGTGGTGGAACCTGTTGTGAGCAGCTGAGAAGCTGCCTCCGGGATGTGGTTTGCTTCCAATATATAAGAAGCTTTGAGAAAGTTCTCAAGCTTTTGGCACATCTAGATCCTGCATTTGGTCCAAGTCTTCATCTCAGTGGCCCACCATGTTGTCTGCCAATCTTGAGACTGTTTTTGGATTTGAATCAGTGGCCTGCTGTGTTGCTTGCTAATCTTAGGACTGTGCCATTTTGCTTGTTGACCTTGGGTTTGTCAACACCAGCAGCCAGCAGCTGCCTGAGTTAAGAGAAGACTCCAGCTTCAGTGGGCTGGGAGCAAGGGGCAAAGCTGAAGACCAAGGTCGAGTGGCCTTCACCCAACCCCTAGAGCTGGCACTTTGAACTCGGACTTCTAGATTCCTAAATTAGAAGAGAATAAACATTCTGTGGTACGTCTGTTATAGCAACAGTAGGTAACAAAATAGTCAAATCTATTATGCAGGTGGTCTCTAAATTCAGATAGTATACAATCAAGGTCATATTTTGGCTCTTGTGGACTTCTTTCAATTTTCTTCCACTTCAACATGACCTTGCATATGAGCAATTTCAATTTGATTCCTGTGTATTCCAACTGGCAAGGTCCACATGTTTAGTACCATTTATGTTGTTGAGGAAAGGTATATACAATGAATACATCATTGGTCTTGCAAAATTCTATCACACAGTCTATGCATCATTTCTATCACCAAGGCCATATTTTCCAACTACTGATGCTTCTTCTTTGTTTCCAACTTTTGCATTCCAATCATCAGTAATTATCAATATGCATTGATTGCATGTTTGGTCAATTTGGAATACATCTCCACTGTAAGAAGAGTTAATTCTGAAAGATCCCTCAGAAAGCCAATCATCACCCTATAGGGGTATTAGCTCTTATTCCTTGTTTTATGTTTTAAGCAAGAGTTGACATTTAGGCCAAGAGCCCTTTATGCATTCACCAGCTATAAATGAGAAGACTCTCTTAATTGACTTGAAACACCTGTTCTCAAGAAAAAAAAAAAAAAAAAACTACTTTTAAGGGGATCTTTGACCCAGGATTCTGTTAAAAAGATTTATTTGCTGTTGTTTACTCTTCTCCTTAAAATAAAAAAGTGATATGTTGGCAACATTGATTGTAAAATTGATATTAAAAATTCCATACAGTTACTTAATTCCTGAGTCATTACTTAATTTTTTTTAGCATCCATAAAGTCTGAAATCCATCATCTTCTCTCAGCAATAAGGAGATGGAAGATTTGGATGGACACATGGCAACACTTTTCTAATCTAATGAAATTTGACAGGAAAAACATCTACAACAGATTGTATGCAATTTCAAGCTAGGAAAGATTTAAATCATTGATGGAGATTTAACTTCAAAGGCTTACTTATTTATTATCAGATAGGATGCTTAATGTTATGTATCAACTTGGCTAGGCCATGAGTCTCAGTATTATGTAATTATCCTCCATTTTGTAATGAGTAGAATGGTTCTGCTCCGGTGCAGGGACTCACCTCTGATAGATTAAGTTGAACTTTCTGAAATTACTAATTTTGTTAGTTTTAAACATCAAATATCACATTTTCATATCATGTAACATAACATATGTAAGGCTTCTTTTTCTTCAAAGAGCCTGACTTAAAAAGTATGAATGCATCAAAATAGAGTTCTCTTATCATGCAACTAACCTCTCCTTATAGTCTCCTGACTTTGACCAATGCTAGTCAGTCACATTAAAATTTCAAAAGCAAAGATTTAGAGAGAGAGAGCGAAAGCGAGACCCAGAGCAAGAGCAAGAGCGAGAGAGACAGACAGAGAGAGAGAGAGAGAGAGAGCTGTGGTGGCACAGTGGATAAGGCATTTGGCTGCTAACCAGAAGGTCTGAAGTTTAAATCTACCAGCTGAGAGAGAGAGAGAGAGAGCTGTGGTGGCACAGTGGATAAGGCATTTGGCTGCTAACCAGAAGGTCTGAAGTTTAAATCTACCAGCTCCACCATAGAAGAAAGATGAGGCAATCTACTTCCATGAAGATTTATAGCCTTGGAAACCCAAGGGGGTTGCTATGAGTCAGAATCAACTCAATGGCAGTGTATTTAGTTTTAGGTGGGTTATATAGAATAAAAGAATATATTGGGGGAGAAAACAACTATTGAACAAGTAAGTTCAATGTAAGTAAATAAAGAAACTCAGAAGGGATATAAAATTAGGACACTGTCTTAGGGGAAATTCTTAGCCATTGATGAAAGAAGCTTTATTAATAGGCAAGAAATTAATCAATCAATTATTTATATAAGTCAGTGCCAGAAAGATTCAGAACTACTAGAAACAGATATTCACCACAAATGTTTTTAATAAAATCCCTTTACTTTCTATTAAACACAGTGTTAAAAAGTGCTCAGCCATCTGTTGTGAAGGTCTTTTTATTCATTTAATTGTTTCAAAATTCCAAACAGCAAAGAACCCCGCTCACATCTAATTGTAGTATATGCAGACAAAGAAGAGTCTATCATAGTTATTGCTTCCTTGGAGTTGAGGTAATCTCTCTGTTTAATATAAAAAATGATTTTTAGTGACAATATACAAATGCACCTTTTTCAGCTTCATTAGGGCACTGAAACATGCATTCCACATTCCTCCAATGGAAATATTTTAAAGTAGCATTATGAGAAACTCTTCATGACAGAGGTCAAGATATGAAGAATCTGAAGAATAAGTCATGTTCTCATTACCTCCCGTGCTTGATGTTTATAATTTATCTCTTGGTAGAAAAACAACCCAAATCTTGTGTACAATAGCTCTGTGTACACTTTGTTCCCAGCTGAAGGGTGGATTATCACTTACCAAACTGCCAGTGAAACTTGGCCTGAGAAACAAGATAGTCTAAGACTTCCCTTTCATGACACAAAAGGGCTGAAAGTGAGAAAGAAGATACATACTTACTTGAGAATTAAAAATAAATAAATAAATAAAGCAATATGTTCAACTTATTAAAAAGAACTAAATAAATTTATAATAAATCATCAAATATTCCTGAGGCATTTGATACTACACTTACTCATTTATTTATTCATTTAACAAATATTTGTAAGAACTTATTTTAGGTAAGGTACTATGTTAATATAAGTAACTAACATTTATTGCCTGTATGTTAGGCACTACACTAAATATTTTACACATATTATCTCAAAAATATTATGAAGAAGGTCTCATTATTATTCCCATTGTACAGAAGAAAAATATGAAGCTCAAGAGGTTAAATAACTTGCTCAAGTTCATAAGCGGCAAAGTAGGACTTTGAATTCACTTAGACTCTGTTTTCTTCCCATTAGATCACAAGAATGACTTAAAAGTAGTTGAAGATTCACCAAAAACCAAACCCACTAAAAATGCCATGGACTCAATCCCACCTGACTCGGTTTCCAAGGCCGTATCTCTACAGAAGTAGATTGCCCAATCTTCCTTCTGAGGAGTGGCTGGTGGGTTTGAATGGCCAGCCTCTGGTTAGCAGTCAAATGCCTTAAGCACCATGCCACCAGAGCTTCCAAAATAGTTGAGTCAACTAAGACTCTTAGCAACCCTGTAGAACAGCCCTAGTGGGTTTCTAAGGCTGAATCTTTATGGAAGCAGACTGCCACATCTTTCTGCCATAGAGCGGCTGGTAGATTCAAACCATTGAGCTCCCGTTGGCAGTCAAGCACTTTAACCACTGTGTCATCAGGGCTCCTTATTTGAAGATTGAAGGCATATAAATATTTAGAGTTCCTAACAATACATAAATCCATACACTTTTAAAGTAAATATGAATTGTTTTTAAGTTAGCCACCTAAATTTCATTTGAGGACAAGAGCATAAATAATAAAGACTCTTTTTCTGTTGACAGCAACGTTTCTCAATCTCATATGCGGACCTTTGAAAACAGGCAACATCATGATGAATTTTACAGGCTTAAGTGAAAAGCTATCATTGGCTTGGTCAGTGTGGAAATTTTTCTATTGTCTCCTTCATGGCAGCCTTTGGCAGTAGAGACATCTGTCAAGTCTAAAAAGCTTAGAGTCTATAGAATACCCAAGATTGGGCTCTTTCTTATGTGTTTGTTAAATAACAGTCAGGAGTTGCAGCCTACTCACTTTTCCTTCTATTTTTACTTCCATGGTTGTGGACATGACCATGTTCATTTCATAGAAACTTTTGAATACTAATTTATTTATTCAATTAACTCTTGCTGAGTACATATTAATCTGCATGGCAGGATTTTTGTCCATGTCTTGTAAAATATCCCTATGTAACCAAAGAAAATAGAACTAATAGTAGTTTGCATATTTACTTTGAGCCACTATAGCATGTTTAGGACCATTTCTATGATTCAATTTGCATATATGTTCTGAGGAAGACATATTAAAATATTAATAACAGTAATAATAATGTGTGTTGAATAAATGAGTTCCATATCCTTTCAAATCCTTGGGTAGTACCCTTAAAAACACTTCATCAAGTGTTTTGTTCTCCTGTGCATGGGGTAACTGAGTCGGAAATGACTCAACAGCACCTAACAACAACAACAACAAGTGCCACTCTGACAAGAATATACCACAAATGGGATGGCTTTAACAAACAGGAGTTTATTCTTACAATTTTTGGAGGCTAGAAGTCTCAGTTCCAAGCGCCAGGGTCTAGGAGGTGTGTGAAAGCCCCTTGACCTTGGGTTTCAGCTCTGCTTCTTGCTCCCGGCCCACTGAAGCTAGAGGCCTCTCTTCACTCAGGCAGCTACTGGCTGCTGAGGCTAACAAGCCCAATGTTGACAAACAAAATGGCACAGTCCCAATGTTACCAAACAACATGGCAGGCTATTGATTCAAGTCCATTAAAAGTCACAAGAATAGCACAGCATAACTGATGAACCACGACTTGGCTACATGCAGGGTTCAAGCGTGCCATAACCTAGAGACCATTCCCAAAGCTGTATCTTATATAAGGGAAGCAAACCACATTCCCAAAGCAGCTACTCAGCTTCTCCTATAGATTCCACAATGGACTTAATTATCAGTCTGCCTAGCTCAGCAAGGCCTAGCCAAGTTGACACACAAACTTAACTATCACAGGGAAAATGTTAAACTCTAGAGGTAGAAGCTCAGCAACTATGAGTGGCACAAAAGGTCAGTGCAGGACACAGCAAGGTTAGACTAATGTTGAGTCAGATAGTCATGAAATATCCCAGGAAGAGCTCTTAAAATCACCCTGCTGTTCATTCCTTATATCCAACTTCAGATTCTGTGAAACTGATGACTGCTTTTGCTCAGAGAAAACCCATTGTTAACTATTTCCTTCAACCCCCAACCTATCTATATCCAATCTTTAAATGGTTCTGTATATGACTTTGAGTAAGATTCAATTAACACAAGTAAGGATGGTTACAAGACCATTTACACCTTACAGTGAACAGCATAGTTCCCAGGAATATCTGAGCTTCCAAGAATTTAGATTATCTGGCCCATTCCTCTCATTTACATGCCGATCACTAAGGAACAGGGAGGTTGAGAGTTGTCCTTGACTCTGCACAGCTAGTTGGGGTTGAGTTCAGACTAGAAATCATATCATGGACCCATGCCTAGTTCAGTGTTTTTTTTCTCTACACAGTGCTGCCTCTATTATAATGTAAACACATTTTGCTATTCCTGTTTGCTAAATTGCTCAAGATTTCATGAAATAATATTCTTAACAGAGTATGTGTGTGTGTGCATATGTATACATATACACATATTTCCCAAATAGCCTGCTTATTAAATCTCTCTGAAGGAAGTGACTGTCATTTCTTGCATTTCTGATTGTCTCTCAATGGTAGAAGAAGACCAAAAATAAATAAATAAATAAATAAATAAATAAAAGGATTACCCAATGGATTTAGACATCCCTGACCCTATATCTAAATCCTCTGAGCAATCTATTTATTTATTTTTGATCTCTGACCCTGTATCCGGAACTCTGGTGGCATAGAGTGTAAGGCATTTGACTGCTAACCAGAAGGCTGGTGGTTCAAACCCACCAGCTACTCCTCAGAAGGAAAGTTGGACAATCTACTTCCATAGTGGTACCACCTTGGAAACCTAAGGAGGGGTCACGATGATTCTAAATAGACTTGATGGCAGTGAGTTTGGTTTTTTAGTTGACCCTATGTCACTCAAAAAATTGTCAAATATAATTTATATATAGTAATCTTGATTTGGGAGCTCTGGTAGCATAGTGGCTAAGACACTTGCCTGCTAACCAGACGGCTGGCGGTTCAAACCCACCAGCCACTCCTCAGAAGGAAGATTGGGCAATCCTACTTCCATAGTGATACTGCCTCAGAAACCCAGGGAGGGGTCGCTATGAGTCGGGTTTGACTCGACGGCACATAACAACAACAATCTTGATTAATGAGCAATTACAACATATAAAAATCTGTAGTGGCCTGATGTTGTTGTTGTTATGTGCCATCGAGTCAGACCCAACTCACAGCAACCCCTCCTTGAGTTTCTGAGGTGGTGTCACTATGGAAATAGATTGCCCAACCTTCCTTCTGAGGAGTGGCTGGTGGGTTTGAACCACCAGCCTTCTGGTTAGCAGTCAAGTGCCTTAGGCACTATGCTACCAGAGCTCCCATGTAATAGAGACAATTAAAGGAATTTACATTAAAATAAATGCAGAGATAAAATAATGCTGTGAAAATTACTCAATGGGCATCATAGTGCAGGCACTAATTAATTCTGTGAATTCAGTTAACTCATTAAACATCTCTGTGTTCTAGATTCCTCTTCTACAAAAAAGGAAATTAGAGTTAGATAAACTGAAAGATTAAAAATAAAACAAAAACCTCACTGCCATTGAGTCGATCCTGACTCATAGTGACCATTCCTTTGATTTCCAAGGTGATATCTCTACTGAAGTAGATTGCCCAGTCTTTACTAGTTTCGAATAAAGCCTACGTCAGTAGTTGGAAAATATGACTGTGGAACAGACCATCAATTGCTGATGTGCAAGTTCAAGTTGAAGCTGAAGGAAATTAAAACAACTCCAAGAGAACCAAAATACAACCTTGATTACATTCCACCTGAATTTAGAGATCATCAGAAAAATAGATTTGATGTATTGAACACCAATTACTGAAAACCAGAAGGATTGTGGGATGACATCAAGAACATCACACATGGACAAGGCAAATGATCATGAAAAAGACAGGAAAAGAAGACCAAAATGGATGTCAGAAAAGACTTGGAAATTTACCCTTGATTGGAAAGTAGCTAAAGTAAGTGGAAGAAATGACAAGATAAAAGGGCTGAAGAGAAAGTTTCAAAGGGCAGCTTGGAAAGACAAAGTAAAGTATGTTGTTTTATGTACTGTAGAGTTGGACCCGACTCATGGTGATCCCTCCTTGGGTTTCCGAGGCAGTATCACTACAGAAGTAGATTGCCCCATCTTCCTTCCAAGGAGTGGCTGGTGGGTTTGAACTGCCAGCCTTCT
>NW_006921619.1:682427-685975 GCF_000298275.1 Orycteropus afer afer
AAAAAAAAAAAAACAAGGCTCCAGTGATTGACAGAATACTCATTGAGGTATTTCAACAAACAAATGCAGCTATGGAGGTGGTTACTCATTTATGCCAAGAAATTTGGAATATAGCTACCTGGTCAACTGATTGGAAGGAATCAATATTTGTGCCCATTCCAAAGAAAGGTGATCCAACAGAATGTGGAAATTATTGAACAATATCATTAATATCATACAAAAGTAAAATTTTAGTGAAGATCATTCAAAAAGAGTTGCAGTGGTATATTGACAGGAAACTTCCAGAAATTCAAGCTGGATTCACGTAAGAATATGGAATGAGGGATATGATTGCTGATGTCAGATGGATCTTGGCTGAAAGCAAAGAATACCAGAAAGATGTTTACTGTGTTTTATTGACTATACAAAGGCATTTGATGGGGCAGATGATAACGAAGTATGGATAACATTGTGAGGAATGGGAATGCCGGAACACTTTCCTGTGGTCATGGGGAACCTATACATGGACCAAGGGAATGTCATTCAAACAGAACAGGGGAATGCTACATGGTTTAAAATCAAGAAGGGTGTGTGTCTGGGTTGTATCTTTTCACTACACTTATTCAATCTGTATGCTGAACGAATAATCTGAGAAGCCAGACAACATGAAGAAGAATGTGGCATCAGGATTGGAGGAAGAGTCATTAACAACCTGCAATATGCAGATGACACAGTCTTGCTTGCTGAAAGAGAAGAAGACTTAAAGCACTTACTGATGAAGATCAAAGACTATAGTGTTCAGTATGGACTACACTTCAACATAAAGAAACAAATATCCTCACAATTGGACCAATAAACAACATCACAATAAATGGAGAAAAGGGGACTTCAGTTAGGTGGTAGAATTGGCAGACAAGCTACATGGACTCTCTTCAACAAAGAAAAGAGAAACCAATTGATACAGATACAGAAGGTCATCATGGAGCACTGAGCTTTGAAAGAAAGGATAGAGAAGTGGATTATACATCAACTAGTAGAAGAACCTGAATGAAAACAGTGAATAATGAGACAAACAGAGCTGCAGACTGTCAGCTATCCTAATGGCATGGATAGTTTGAATATTTCCAAATGGTGGTAGAACCTGAGAATTAACCTAAAAATTGGCCCTGCTCACCAACAGCTGTGTAGACAACTGCACTGGTGGCTGATGAGTAAAAAGGGAAACAGCAAAGAAGGAGACAAAATGAGCTGTGGACTTTTGGCTGTCCAGGGGGCACAGCTACTTTGAATGTTGACAAGTGGCAGACATTTTGGATATTTAAATCGACAGCATTCTCCGTCAGATTTCAGGGACCTAAGAATAGCCTCTGCTTGCCAAGGACAGCACAGACATACCAGAGGCTGATGACTGGAAAGGAGATAGGCATTGAGTGCATAAGTGCTGCCAATGAGCAAACAGAGGAGCACAGTACCCTGCTTATTCAGCTATATCATAAAAAACAAAAATATGAAAATCTTGGGGGAATAACTCAAACATACATCACCAGTTAAATATAAATACAACAGTGTCACAATGTGTCAGAAACAACAGAGCACCACAGTCCACACAAAGAAGCAAGATAAAGCAAGGGACCAGGACACCATCCCAAAATACAATCCTGATGAAGAAGCAGCATTGGAACTCATTGATAAGGAATTCAAAAGAATTATATTTAGATACTTTTAAGAGTCGGGTTCAACTCGACACATATAACAACAACAATAATAATGGATTGAGAGACAGATCAAGGAAAATACTGGCAAAATTGAGGAAAACACAGACAAAACCCTAGAATGATTTCAGAAGTCAACACAAGTACAAAATGACAAAATAAATGAAAAATTAGAAATGATACAAAATCTAAAGATAGAAATCCAGAAAATTAAAATAAAATTTTCAGAAATAGATAACACATTAAACAGACAAAGGAGTGGAATCAAATTAATGCAGACAGAATTAGCGAGATTGAGGATGAATACTTTAATACTTGTTTTGAAAGGGATCAATCAGAAAAAAAAAGATCAAAACAAAATGAAGAAAGCCTAAGAATCATGTAGGATACAATCATGAGGAATATCTTATGTGTAATCAGAATTCCAGAACAGGAAGAGACAAATAAAACCACAGAGAAAATTGTCAAAGATTTGTTGGAAGAGTTTCCCTGATATGATGAAAGACAAGAATATGTCCATACAAGAAGGCCAACAAAACTCAAACAGGATAGACTCCAAAAGAAAATCACCAAGGCACTTCATCATCAAACTCACCAAAACCAAAGACAAAGAAAGAATCCTGAAAGCAGCATAGGAAAAACAAAAATTACCTACATGGGGCAACCAACAAGACAAAGGTCTGATTTCTTGGCCCAAATCATGCAGGTCAGAAGGCAATGGAATGGTATACATAAAACCCTGAAAGAAAAAAATTTCCAACTAAGAATTATATATTCAGCAAAACTATCCCTCAAATATAATGGTGAAATTAGGACACTTCCAGATAAGCAAAAATTAAGGGAATTTGTTAAAACCAAACCAACTTTACAAGAGATACTGAAGAGAGCCCTTTGTACAGAGAACCAACAACAGTCAAGAACCAACAAACATTAACACACATGATGACATAACCCAGAAACCAACCCACTTATGGAAGTATCCAAAGTAAAATAAGAATACAAGGTTGTAAACAGGGAACCAGAGATATCAATTGGCAAATGAAGACAACGACAAATCAAAAAGAGGAAAAACGATGTAGTTACAGAACTCCTAAATGATGAGGAGGTGAAGACAACTACAGGATAGAATGGATTAATGTTGGGAAGAAAATTATAAAATCACAGGGTAACCTCAAAGAAAAATGATAAACCTTCTGAAGAGGACCAATACAAATATTTAGCAAATAATACTAAAGCAATAGCAACAAAGGAAGTGATAACACAATTCATAAACAAAACAAGCTCAGCACAGAAAATTATTTTAAACAAAGAAATCAACACCACGAAAAAGCACATAACAAAATGACAGCAACAAATTCATACTTGTTGATAATTACATATCTAACAAGGAATTTATCTCTAAAATTTATAGAAAACTCCAACACCTCAGCAACAAAAAGATTACCAATCCAATTTAAAAAAGGGGCAGAAGACATGAATAGATACTTTACCAAAGAGGATATTAAAGTGGTCAGCAAATGCATGAAGAAATGCTCACAATCATTAGCTATCAAAGAGATGCAAATCAAAACAATGAGATGCCATCTCACTCCAGCACTAATGGCAAAGTTCAACAAGACAGAAAATGGCGGATGCTAGTGAGGATGTGGAGAGATTGGGACTCTAATACATTGCTGGTGGGACTGTCAAATAATATAGCCACTAGAGAAAACAGCATGGAGGTTCCTAAAAAAGCTGGAATTAACTTCCGGTAAGATGGCGGACTAGGCAGAAAGACTGCACAGACCCTCTTCAACAAAGAAAAGGGAAACCAATTAACACAGACACAGAAGATAATCCTGGACCCCTTAGCCTTGA
>NW_006921619.1:694230-695262 GCF_000298275.1 Orycteropus afer afer
AAGATGGATTGTCACAGTGGCTGCAACAATGAGCTCAAGTATAGCAAGGATTGTGAGGATGATGCACAACTGGGTAGTGCTCTGTTCTGTTAGGGTTAACAGTCGGAGCTGCTTGATGGCACCTGACAACAATACAACATGGATCTATGTGAACTCATGAAATAATCACCACACAAACCCAATGAGCTAAGCACCATTATTTTCATCTCTATTTTCCACATGAGGAAACTAAGGCACAGTGAGGAACTGATTAACGAGGTTAGGTAACTTTCCAAAGTTACACATATACTGTCAGAACCAGGGTTTCAACTCATTCTAGAACCAGAAGCCATGCACTTAAGACACTATGCTTCATTATAGGTGATCTAAAAGTTTTCAATGGTGGGTGATGACAGAGACAGAGACCCTAATGGCCTCTCAAGTTTCATTAGATAATCATTTCTAATTGTCACATCCTTTCTGAGATGTTTTTCTTTGGCAGTTTATAGAAGTGAGGCACTAGTATTCACCCAGTTGCTCGGGCTAAAAATCAAGAATCATTGTTGAATTTTGCCCTTTTTTATGCCAAAGCCCATCAGCAAGTATGTTTAGGTTTACTTTCAAAATAAATCCACAATCCAACCACTTCTCAACACTCTACAGCTACCACACGGTGCTCACAATCATCTTCATCTGGAATACGGCAAAACCAAAAACCCAAACTCACTGCCATCAACTCAATTCCAACTCATAAAGACTCTCATCAGGTTTCCAATGCTGTTAATCTTTATGGAAGCAGACTCCCTTACCTTTCTTTCACAGAGTGGCTGGTGGGTTTGAACTACCAACCTTTTGGTTAGCAGCCAAATGCCTTAACCACTACACAACCAGATCTCTTTTAGAATAGGGCAATCATCTCCTAATTGACTCTCTCTTTTTACACTTGCCACTCTACATATTTTGCAGCAGTATATTGACAGAGAACTTCCAGAGGTTCAAGCCGGATTCAGAAGAGGACGTGGAACAAGGGATATCATAGCTGTTGTCAGATGG
>NW_006921619.1:696227-711381 GCF_000298275.1 Orycteropus afer afer
CGATGATGGGCTCGAGTATAGCAGGGATTGTGGGGCTGGTGCGGGATCGGGCAGTGTTTCGTTCTGCTGTGCATGGGGTCGCTATGAGTCAGAAACGACTCGACGGCACTTAACAACAACAACAACAACTCTACATATAATCCCCACATAGCAACCAGAACACTGTAATCTTTTTTAAAATATTGAACAACACCTCTCTCAAAACCCTCCAATGACTTTCCATAATATTTAGAGTAAAATCCAAACTTCTTACTAAAACCTGCCTCTACATAATCTAGCCCTGACTACCTTTCCTATCTCATCTTCACCCACCCACCCTAACTCACTCCACTAACCTTAGGATATTCCTACCATGTACCAACTCAGTTTCACCTCAATCCCACCTCAAGCCCTGTGCACTGACAATTTTCTTTACCTGGAATGCTCTTTCCAATGACATTTACATATTTGATACCTTAATACCATTCAGGTCTATACCTAAATGTCTCCTCCACAAAGAGCAATTCCTGACCACCCTACCTGAAATAACTCATTCATATCCTGCTCTTCATTTCTCTCCAAAGCATTTGCCATTGCCTGAAACCACAGTAGTAATTGACTTGATCTCGGAAGGAAGGTTGGGCAATCTACTTCCACAGTGATACTGCCTCGGAAATGTAAGGAGGGGTCGCTATGAGTCAGGTCTGACTCCATGGCACATAACAACAACAACAACAATTTATTTGATGAAAACCTTCTTGAGAGCAGGGACCTAGGATATCTTGTTTACTACTTTATTCTCAGTGCCTGGACAATGCCTACTACAACAATAAATGCTCAATAAATATTAAACGAATTAATTTCTCCATGCTGAATCATTTTATGATGTTATGATAGTCATAAAGTTAGTGGAGGAGATTTAAATTCTGACCCTACAGATTCTAGATGCACTGATAACTTCACATCCATCCATTTTAAGACAGATACCCTGGAATTATCTGCCCATAATAGCACCATTATTTCCAAGTGGAAGTGAACTCTCACTTTCGGTGCTGCTCCTCTCTCACTTCCTCTTCTTTCCAGTATGGGTCAGAAAAGGTTTTCACTGCTTTCTTTTATCTTTGACATAGACACATTCTTTCAAGGCCTAGTTAATTCACAAAAGAAAAGAAAAAGAGGGATATATTTTGTTATTCTAATTCTAATATAACTTCCTAAAGCCTTTGAACTTCTGTCGTGATTTTATAAAATTCTTCCTACCAAAATGCAACCATTATGTGTTTGCTGGATGAGCGTTAACTCATTAGCATTAAACTCTACAATAATTACTGCATTGAAATCCCATGCCATGTGGACATGTAGAAATGAAAGCTGCCCCCTGCTTACTTTGTTCATCACACTCTGGAAAATTTCTAGGCTGCCATGAGAATTCTTTCTCTTTTCTTGCTTTCTTTCATTTTTCAAGGACAAAGGCTACTTGTTCAATAGTCTTTTATTCTCTATTGTTTGTTGTTGTTGCTACGTGCCATTGAATCAGCTCCGACTCATAGGGAGCTTACATACAACAGAACATAACACTACCCGGTCCTGCACCATCTTCACAATCCTTGCTATCCTTGAGCCCATCATTTCAGCCACTGTGTCAATCCATCTTGTTGAAGGTCTTCCCCTTTTCTGCTGACCTTCTGCTTTATCCAGCATGATATTCTTCTCTAGGAACCGGTCCCTCTGACAATATGATCAAAGTAGGTGAGGTGAAGTCTGGCCATTCTCACTTCCAAAAGAGCATTCCGGCTGCACTTCTCCTGAGACAGATTTTTTCTGTCTTCTGTCAGTTCACGGTATTTTCAGTATTCTTCACCAACACCACAATTCAAAGGCATCAACTCTTCTTCAGTCTTCCTTATCCATTGTCCAGCTTTCACATTCATATGAGGCGATGGAAAATGCCATAGCTTGGCTTAGGCACACCTTAGTCTTCAAAGTGACATTTTTCCTCCTTAACACTTTAAAGAGGTCTTTTGCAGCAGATTTGCCCAGTACAATACAATGTCTGATTTCTTGACTGATGCTTCCATGGGAGGAGCTCTGGTGGCATAGTGCCTAAGGCACTTGACTGCTAACCAGAAAGCTGGTGGTTCAAACCCACCAGCCACTCCTTGGAAGGAAGATGGAGCAATCTACTTCCGTAGTGGTACCGCCTTGGAAAACCAAGCAGGGGTCGCTAAGAGTCAGGTCCAACTTGATGGCACATAACAATACAACAACAAGCTTCCATGGGTGTTGATTATGGATCTAAGTAAAATGAAATCCCTGACAACGTCATTCTTTTCTCCACTTATCACGATGTTGTTTATTGATCCAGTTGTAAGGATTTTTGTTTCTTTCATGTTGAAGTGTAGGAGCTCCGGTGGTGTAGTGCCTAAGGCATTTGACTGCTAACCAGAAGGCTGATGGTTTGAATCCACCAGCCACTCCTCAGAAGGAAGATGAGGCAATCCACTTATGATGTGATACTGCCTCAGAAACACAAGGAAGTGTCACTATGAGTCAAAATCAACTCAATGACAGTGAGTTTGTTTTTTTGTTTTTTTAATGTTGAAGTGTAATCCATACTGAACACTGTAGTATTTGATCTTCATCAGTAAGTGCTTCCAGTCTTCTCTTTCAGCAAGCATGGTTGTGTCACCTGCATATTACAGGTTGGTAATTAGTCTTCTTCCAATCCTAACACCATGTTCTTCTTCATACAGTCCAGCTTCTCAGATTATTTGTTCAGAATACAGATTGTATAAATATAGTTAAAGTATACAACCTTGGTCCACATCCTTCCTGATTTTAAACCATGTGGTATCTCCCCCGTTCTGTTCAAATGACAAATAATAAGTTGCTGACTAAGACTGAAGTTTACCAGCTCAAATTAAAACTTTGGAATAATTAATGGCAGCATTTATTTTTAAAACCTATGGCAAATTCATCTAGATTCAACAATGAGTCTCTCCTCATCCAGACCAAAGAAGAATGAAGAAAACCAAACCAAAGATGTATGGAAACAATTAGTCCAAGAGACTGGTATACCATGCAATCCTCTGCCTATATGAGTATGAGACCAGAAGAACTAGATGGTGCCCGGCTACCAATGTCAACCACTCAGAGGGGAATCTATGTAAGAGATCCTGGATAGAGTGGGAGAACAATGTAGAACAAAAGTTAAAATCATTAAATAATAATAATAATAAAAGGGACCAGGTTTGCTGTCTGATAGAGCCTGGTGGAACCCCTTAGACTATGGCCTCTAGTTGCCCTTTAGGTCTAGAATTGAACCCACTCCTGGCATATAAGACAGGCATATAAGCTGAACAATTACATTAGATAGATACACTCCTTGGAAAGATCAATCATGGGGGAATAGAAGTGCTGTGTATGTACAGAGAGAGCTTGGAGGGCAGGAGTGCATGGGAGGGAGGGACACTGGAAAGAGGTAACTAGGGAGGAAGTGGGAAAGGAGCTGTTGCATTGTGGGAAATTGCAGTCAATGTCATGAAACAAAGTGTTTGTGGTCTGCTGTATGGAAAATGAATTTGCTCTGTAAACTTTCACCCAAATCACAATAAAAAATAAAAAATGTGGCAAGTTAAGTGGCATGCACACAAAATGTATGGAAAGGAAGGTTTGCTTCTTCCTTATAATGGAAAATCAAATAAGTCAAACACAACTAGCATGAAGCAGTTGAATGAGGAACCTATTTGGGTTCTCTCTAGTGTCACTCAAACAGAAAATACCACAAATGGGTGTGTGGTAGTTAAGGTTGTGTGCCAACTTGGCTGGGCTGGCTTGAATGGCTGGGAAGCTGGATATAGTTATTCACCATGGTGAGACTGGTAATTAACTCCTTGGTGGGATCTACTGGAGCAGCTGAGTAGCTGATTTAGGGATATGGTCTGCTTCCAGTATATAAGAAGCAGTTTTAGGAATGGTCTCTAGCTTTCTGGCACACTTGAATCCTGCAGGTAGCTAAGTCATTGTTCAGCAGCCTACCATGCCCTGCTGATCTTGGAACTTCATCTGGAGTTGAAGTAATGGCTTGCCATGTGGTTTGGTAACATTGGGACTGTACTTTTTTACTTGTCAACCTTGGGCTTGTCAGCCTCAGCAGCCAGTAGCTATCTGACGGAAGAAAAGCCTCCAGCTTCAGTGGGCCTGGAGCAGGAGGCAGAGATGAAGCCCAAGGTTGAGGGGCTTTCACCCAGCCCTTGGAGCCTAGCACTTTGAACTCAGACTTAAAGCCTCCAAAATTAAGAGAATAAACTCCTATTTGTTCAAGCCATTCTATTTGTGGTATATTCCTCTCAGAGTGGCACTAGATAACCAAAACAGGGTGAGTTCAACCAACATGGTTTTATTCTCTTACAGTTTAGGAAACTAGAAGTCTAAGTTCAAAGAAGCAGCAGGGTCTAGGGGTTGGGTATAACCTCTTGACCCTGAGCTTCAGTTCTGCCTCTTGTTCCCAACCTACTGAAGTTGGAGGCTTCTCTTAACTCAGGCAGCTGCTAGCTGCTAAGCCTGACCAACCAAGGTCTACAAATAAAATGGCACAGTCCCAAGATTAACAAACAATATGGTAGGCCACTAGCTCAAGTCCAGGAACTGTCTCAAGATTGGCAAGCAACATGGCAGACTACTGAATGAAGACTCAGCTACATGCAGGATCCAAGTGTGCCAAAAGGCTCAGAGACCTTTCTCAATGCTTCCTCTTATATAGTGGAAGCAGAACACATCCTTAGGAAAGCTACTCAACTGTTCCAGTAGATTCTACCATGGAGTTGATTACCAGTCTCATATTGGGGAATAACTACATTCAGCTGCCCAGCCACTCAAAACCAGGCCCAGCCAAGTTGACACATAACATTAACTACCACAGAGCCCATGTTTCTAATGATAGTTCAGGAAAGGCCTTAGAAGATTCCATTAATGTGTTTTTAAAGCCTCTATTTCTCACTTAAACATCTATGGAAATTACCATTATCCAGTGATTTAAGAGACAATGAAATGAATGTAATTCATTTTCTTTTCATTAAGTAGCCCATTGCAACATCTGATTTGATGTCAGTATACACAGATAATAATAAAACTGAAAATTGGTAAACTTGCTAATTTCCCAGATCATCAACCATGACTTGAAACAAGTTAACTCTCAATTTCCAAAATATTATCAAAAACAGCAGTCTTTTTGTTTACTATGGCTGTGCATTTAATTTTCTAGGAACAGATTTGAGGATGTGCCCTCTGCTAACATTCTACTGAGATTAAATCTACACATTAGTTCTCTATTTGGAGGACAGATTATAGTTTCTTTGACTTTGCCATTAAAATAAACAACCGAAAAATAAAATATAATCAAAATGAACCAAGGAATTAGGGTGAGATACTAAGTTAGTAATTCATTCAAAGGACAAGTTAGCCTCCCTGATGTTAGCTTCAAAGGTTGTAGATAGTAAACTAAAAATGGTCAAAACTGAAACAAATGTTAAAACTGTAACTCTTGAGACTGATTTAGGTCAAGTTATCACTTCTTCTTCTCTCTCCAAGAAATAGAGACTGAACTGTTAGTGTGCTAATCAGAAGTAATATTCAAAATATTTTACAATTAATATAGCACTAGCAGCAACATAATAAAAGGGACTCTAGGCTTTCTGGTAGCATAGTGGCTAAGGCACTTGACTGCTAACCAGAAGGCTGGTGGTTCAAACGCACCAGCCACTCCTTGGAAGGAAGGTTGGGCAATCCTACTTCCGTAGTGATACTGCCTCAGAAACCCAAGGAGGGGTCGCTATGAGTCGGGTCCGACTCGACGGCACGTAACAACGACAACAACAGGCTTTCTGAGCGAGTTTGGAGGATCCATGTGTCCTCCTATTGTGCCAGAATCAATCCTTTAGTTGCTAGATCGTGCGAAGAGCTGGTGGGTTCTGGGGGAGGGTCTAGACAGCAAAGACAGCAGGGGTGAGGTGGGATCCTGAAGGATCTCGGAGCAGAAGCTTTTTGTAAACCATTATGAAAACATTTCAATATTTTCAACATGTGGAAGAGCTATACTATGCATGCTAATTGAACACTGCGCTTGACATTGTCATGAACTTTGAGTAACTGGGAAAGGGGTAAAGGAAGGAAAGAAAGGCAATGAACATATCATTCCAAAACTAAATCCACTGCCATCAAGTGAATTCCAACTCATAGTGAGTGACCTTATGGAACAGAATGGACCAGCCCCATAGGGTTTTCAAATCTGTGATCTTTACAGAAGCAGACTGCCACATCCTTCTCCTGCAGAATAGCTTGTGGGTTCATATCACAGATCATTCAGTTAGCAACCAAGTGCTTAATCACTATGTTACTGGGGCCTCTTGAACATAGCATTCCTTACCTCTCCCTGTTGTTGTTATTGTTGTTGTTATGTGCTGTCGAGTTGGACCCGAGTCATAGTGACCCCTCCTTGGGTTTCTGAGGCAGTATCAGTATGGAAGTAGATTGCCCCATCTTCCTTCCCAAGAGTGGCTGGTGGGTTTGAATCGCCAGCCTTCTGGTTAGCAGTCAAGTGCCCTAGGCACTATGCTACCAGAGCTCCTTACCCCTTCAGATCTCAATTCAAATGTCTTGTATGAGGTCAAAATTCCACCCCCCGACACAAATCCCCACCCTCCTTGCCTCCTTCCCCTCTCACTGAAATTATATATGAACATGTGGGGTTATGTGCTTAATGTCTCTCACACACGCAAAATCCAAATCCCAGGAGGGCAGAAAACCTATCTTTTTGCTGATCATTTATTTGCCTAGCCACTAGGAAAAGATTGATCCACAATGATTATCTTTTAAATAAAAGAATGAATGGAAAGTTAGTTCAATTTTTTAAATTTACGAGCTATATAAGGCAAAATAAAAGATCTATTAAACTGACTTCATAATTAGTAAACTATAGTTACAGTACAGGAGAAAGTCATGCAACTAAAAATAGAAAATAATAAAAACATCTAATATTTATCGAGTTCTTACTATGGAGCAGTCACTGCACTGTGTCAAATGTTATTTATTTCTCTAGGATCTTGTGAGGTAAGCACTACTTTTGTTGGACTCATTTTGTAGATGAGGAAATCAAGGATTAGAAGAATAAAGTTGAAAGCCAAAATTCCAGAGCTAGTAAGTGCTAGGAGCCCTGGTGGCACAGTGCTTAAGCACTGGGCTGTTTGTTAATCCAGAGGTTGGTGATTTGAACCCACTAGCATTTCACATGAGAAAGATGTGTCAGTCTACTTCCATATAGATTGCAGCTGTTGAAACCCAATGGGGCAGTTTTACTCCATCCCATAGGATCACTATGATTCAAAATGTACTCAACAGCAGTGGGTTTGGCTTTTTATTTGATTAGTGTCAGTTCTACTTTGTCCTATAGGGTAGCTCAGAGTCAGAATCAACTTGATGGCAATGAGTTTTTTGTGTTATTATCATTATTTTGGCTTTAGACTAAAAATAAATAAAGGTATGCCCTGTCAAACATGAGAGGCTGAGCTCTTAATCTCCATATATTCTGCTTCTCTATGTCTAATCCACTTTACATATGTTCTTTTCCTTTGGGGTGGATGAGCTAACAGACATTTTGTACTCCTACACAGGATTGGATTAAGTATGCATAAGAACAAAAGTAATATATTGTAAGAGGAGACATGACAAGAAAAACCACTGCAGACATTTTCCAGTATATATTTGATGAGCAGATGGTGTACTTCTGAGAAATATCAGGATATATGAAAGAAAACGTTTAGGCAGCTGATGTTTATGTGGGTGCTGATTTCTGGCTACAGCAGATGCCTGTTGCTTCCTGACATCTGCCATATTCCACTCTGAGTACCAAAAAATTTAAAAAAAATACAGCTGATAAATTTGCATAGATGGTAGCTTTGCATTCGCATATCACTAAGTTATATTAGCTAGTCCTTTAAGACATCATCTAACCAGGAACTCAGAAGCTGATACTGATCTCTAAGGTATGGTGGTGCAGTAAAAAGTACATAGTCTTGCTTTTGAATGAAACAAGCCTGAGTGCTTAATCTTAGGCATGCCATTTACATACTGTGTAATCTTGAACAATATTTTTAACTTTGCAGAACTCAAGTTGCTGTTTTTTCAAAGAATCAAATAAAAATAAAGTGTTTGACAAACAGTGGGCACTTAATAAATGCAAAATATCCAAACCAAACCAAAGTTTGGCAAAATTTATATGTGCTTTGTCTGATGAAACAAAACAATGAATTTTACATTTAGGAAATTTGCAGGTAGGATTTATGGGGTCTGTGGGAGGAGCAGTGTTGGAGCTGAAGGAAGAATAGAAACAATTGAGCATCTATGCTTGGGCCTGAGATATTTATAGGCCTTAGGCAATCTCAGGTTGGTGTACTCACTTGGAAAAGGGCATATAGAAGGTGGAAAGAAGGGCTGGAAGTGGGAATGCTGAGACAGAAACCAAAACAGAAATTTTAGGAAGCTTTGGAGCCAGTCTGGAGATTGCCTCTTTTGTGGTATGAGACTTCCAATTCTCGACTTGTGGTGTAATTAAGGCTCTGAAGAGAAAGGGGATATCCTCAGACAATAGCTCACTGCATGGTAAGACCAAGTCAATATCTAAGACTAAGTCTTAGTCTAGTCAGGAAAGTTTGAGACCTTTTTAGATGCAGGTCCTCAGAGAAAGTCTAGATGCTCAAGAAGATGACCACCAGGGCCACATGGCCAATAATCAGTGGTCTGGGGGCCTCTATGAGAAGGCAGCAGGTCCCTACATCTGCTCAGATGATTTTAAGGGTCATTTGATCCTTAATCAACTTAGATTATTTTAATGGATAAAGCCTGAGATAAGGCTTCCTAACGTCTTAAGTAAAGTCCATTTTCTTCTGACTGCCCTGTGAAAAACTCTAAGAATAAATTCAGATCACTAAGATAATGCCTCTGACCAAAACTCTGCTGCTTCAGAACCATGTGTTTTGTCATAACTGACTGATCATACATCCATGCAGTCCAGTTTTTCCCTTTCATGGATCAGCACATCACATTTTGTTTGGTCATTACTCTGGAGATCTTATTTCTAAGACTTTTTAAGAAAGGTTGTAAAGTTGGGCACTGGCAGTGCTGCTAAGTAGGGGTCACCTGAATTGCTCCAGTGTAAGACAGGGGTCAGCAAACTTTTTCTGTAAAAGGCCAGATAATGAACATTTTTGGTCTTGCAGGCACACTGTCTCTGCTGCTACTACTCAAAAAAAAAAAAAAAAACATCACAGAACAAAAGCAGCAATAGATAATGCATATACCAAGGAGCCTGGCTATGTTCCAGTAAACCTTTATTTATGGACACTAACATTTGAATTTCATATAATTTTCAAGTGTCACAAAAAATCTTTTCAACTATTTAATATTGTAAAAATTATTCCTAGCTCACAGGCCATACAAAAACAGCCTGTGGGCCATGATTTGCTGACTTCTGAGCTCTGGTGTGCTGTGGTCAAAGTATTGAGCTGCTAACAAAAAGGTCAGAAGTTCGAACCCACCAGCCACTCTGTGGGAGATAGATGAGCTAGTCTACTTCCAGAAAGATTTACAGCCTTGGAAACCATATAGGGCAGTCCTGCTCTGTCCTGTAGGGTCATTGTAAGTTGAATTGACTTCATGGTTGTGAGGTTTTGTTTTGTTTCTTGGTGCGGGGGGTGGGGGGTATCTAGACTAATGATTCTCAAACTATGGTTCTTGCCCACAGAGTAGTTAAAATGTTCCCCCTGATGGGATCTGATTCAAAATTATTAGTTCTTCTTTAATTGTTATGGACTGGATGAATTAATAAAATGAGATATGCTTATTTTTAGGTACTTGAGTCTACTACTAGTAATCTATTAAATGATTTATTAAGCTTTATTTAAACTTAGTTACAAAAAACTAAAACTTGATCGATACCAGAATTTTTCCCTACCTCTTAGCCTTTTTAACTTTTACAAAGATTATGTTATAGCCCCTACATTACCTCCCAGACCACCATCCCAGATACACCATCATAACATACTGTACTTTTACCCCACATCAGTTACCATCATTGCAATTAATTAACTTTTTAAGAATATGTCCCTCCCACGAAACTATAAGCTCCTTAGATTAGTAACCATGTCTGTTTCATTCACCACTGTGAATCCAGCTCATACATATATGATACATTATAGGTATTCAGTAAACAATTGTGAGATGAATGAATGAATGAATTGCTCTGGCCTTTGCTGCAATTTCTGTTTTTTAAATTATAAATAATTTTTAGTCTAGCTTCAACTTTATCAATTCAGTTCATTGATGGTTGTTTAATTAGCCTACTGTTTATAATGATGTCTATTTCTTCGTCAGCAGTATTTTTTGGTTCATAATTTTGCACTCACTTGTGGCACCAATAGTTAAGTACTCAAATATTAACTGAAAGGTGGGCAGTTCTAATGCACCAGAGGTGCCTTGGGAGAAAGGCCTGGTGATCTGCCCCTGAAAGATCACACTCGTGAAAATCCTATGGGGTAGTCCCATTTGACATACATGGGGTGGCTGTGAGTGAGAGTCGACAGCAACTGGTTTGGTTTTTTGATTTAGTTTAAGACAGGTATAAAATATGGTTCTAATATGAGTCATTTGAACTAATATTTTTAGAAGTTATATAAAATTCACTTCTGGGAATGGAAGAGGTTAACAGGGGCATTTTATTATTGCCTCCAAGTTCTTATTCTACTAGACACGGTAAAAAGCTTTGAGAGCCTTTATATTTGCAAACTGTGCCCCTTGTTGATGCAAGAGACATACTTCTTTAGTTGATACTCTTTGGTTCGTGAGTTATTGGCATTTAGTTTCTAGAAATTCTTACTTCTTCTCTACAACAAGGCTGGACTTTTGAAAAAAAAAATTCTGCTAAGCCACATCTTAGCTCCACTCTGGGGAAATGCAACTTGTGGGAACAAAGCTCTCCCACCCTAGATAATGCTTCCAAGTCATTAGGCTCTGTGTGTTTTGTTTTTATTAACATTTGGGAAAAAAAAAAAAAAAAAAACCTCACTCTCGTTGAGTCGATTCCGACTCATTGTGACCCCTCCTTGGGTTTCCCAGACAGTATCTCTACAGAAATAGATTGTCCAGTCTTCCTTCCAAGGAGTGGCTGGTGGGTTTGAACCACCAGCCTTCTGGTTAGCAGTCAAATGCCTTAGGCACTATGCCACCACAGCTTCCTTTATAAACATACTTATATGAAAATAGAGCTCCAGTGGTACAGACCTTCATGTCTTAAAATCCAGGCCTAATGTGAGACATAAGAAAGACTTCCCCAGAAAACATTAGGCCACTGATCTGTACTCAACAGCTTCAGATACAGTTTTGGTTTAATTAACTTCAGTATTTCTAGCACTTGCCCTAGAAAGATCTGATTCCAACAACTCTTATTTTAAACTGTTTTACTAAGGGCAGCATTAAGGTAATTTAGGTAAAAACAAAATTTAAACAAAACAAGGAAAGGGAATGTTAATTACTTTAGGGAAATGTGTAAACTCTCTCTTCACTGAATGTTCAATGTTATTTGTTGTAATTGCTCTTTTGTTGTTGTTGTTATTATGTGCCATTGAGTCAGACCCAACTCATAGCAACCCTTCTTTGGGTTTCTGAGGCAGTATCTCCACGGAAGTAGATTGTGGAGTCTTCCAAGGAGTGGCTGGTGGGATTGAACCGCCAGCCTTCTGGTTAGCAATCAAGTGCCTTAGGCACTACACTACCAGAGATCCTATTTATTGAGTACATTATGCAAGTTGCTCTTTGAATTGCTGATTCAGAGATAAGAGGATAACTGCAAAACCACCAAGAGGTTCACCAGATGTAGAGAATCCTGAAACCTTTCATGTTCATAAAACCTTTGGCAACCTGTGCACAGTTTTATCAATGACTGTAAAGACCCATTTCTACACCCCAACCTGATACTCTGATGCCCACACCCATCAATTTGACTCCAACTCATAGTGACCCTACAGGAGAGAACAGAACTGCCCCATAGGGTTTCCAAGACCGCAAATCTTTAAGGAAACAAACTGCCATATCTTTCTCACATGGAATGTCTGGTGGGTTTGAACCACTGACATTGTGGTTAGCAGCGGAGTGCTTAACCACTGGCCACCAGAGCTCCTTGATACTGTGATATCTGCTCAGAATTTAACCTGCAAGTTTTACACTGTTGTCTTAAGTTGCAAAGTTGAAAAAGGTGGCTAAATTGCTCCTAACATTGTAACAAGTCTTTGAAAAGAGATAATCTTGATAAGCTGTGATGTCTAGTTATCTCAAAAAAAAAAAACTAAGAAAATAAGCCTTTTTCTGCATTATAAGTGTGGAAGTGTTTGTGAAAGGGAAGGTTACTTAGGTTAAAACTGTCAGTTTTTATTTTATTTTACTTTTTATTAGGAAGAAAGTTCTTAGGACTGGCAAAAAAGAAAATCCTGCCCAAATTTTGCCTTCCATCTTTAGACTAACTCCTCCAAGTTAATATCTCTAAGGGAGCCCCTCTCCCTTCACCAATCCAGATACTACTTGTTCATTCAATTCCATCAAATTCTGCCTCATTCTGCATCCAAATGCATCAGCCCATTTGTTAGGTATCTTTGAGTCCATCCTAACTCATAGTGACCCTAGTTACAACATAACAAAACACTCCCCAGTCCTGCACCATTTTCACAATTGTTGCTATATGTTCCAGGCCATTTTTGTAGCAACTGTGTCAATCCATCTCACTGAGGGTCTTCCTCTTTTTCTCTGACTCTCTACTGTACCAAGAATGACGTCCTTCTTTGAGAACTGGTCTCTCCTGATAACATGTCCAAAGTACGTGAAAGGAAGTCTCACCATCTTTGCTTTTAAGGAGCATTTTGGCTGTTCTTCTTCCAAGACAGATTTGTTCATGCTGGCAGTCCATGATATATTCAATATTCTTTGCCAATATCAAAATTCAAAGGCATCAGTTCTTTGGTCTACCTTATTCATTGCCCAGCTTTCATATGCGCATGGGGCAATTGAAAATAGCACAGATTGAATCAGATGCACCTTAGTCCTCAAACTGACTTCTCTGCTCTTTACACTTTAAAGAGGTATTTTGCTGCAGATTGACCCAATGCAATACGTCATTTGATTTTTTGACTGCTGCTTCCATGGGTGTTGATTGTGGATTCAAGTAAAATGAAATTTTTGCAACTTCAATATTTTCTCCATTTATCATGATGTTGTTTATTGGGGGCAGTTGTAAGGACATTTGTTTTCTTTGTGTTGTGGCGTAATCCATACTGAAGACTGAAATCTTTGATCTTCATCAGTAAGTACTTCAAGTCTTCTTCACTTTCAGCAAGCAAACTTGTGTCATCTGCATATAGCAGGTTGTTAATGAGTCTCCCTCAAATTCTGATGCCATATTCCTCTTCAAAATGTCCAGTTTCTCAGATTATTTGCTCAGCATACAGATTGAGTAAATATGGTAAAAGGACACAACCCTAACACACATATTTCCTAATTTTAATCCATGCAGTACCTCCTTGTTCTATTCAAACATCTACTTCTTGGTCTATGTACAAGTTTTGCAGGAACACAGTTAAAGGTTCTGGAATTCCCATTCTTCACAATGCTATCCAAAATTTGTTATGACTGACACAGTTCAATATCTTTGTGTAGTCAATAAAACACACGTAAACACCTTTCTGATATGCTCTACTTTCAGCCAAGAGGCATTTGATATCAGCAATAATATACTTTGTTCCATGTTCTCTTCTGAATCTGGCTTGAATTTCTGGCAGTTACATCTTGATGTACTGCTGCAACCATTTTAGAATTTTCTTCAGAATAATTTTACTCACATATGATATTAATGATATTATTTGACAATTTCCATATTGTGTTGAATCATCTTTCTTTGGAATGGACACAAATATGGATTTCTTCCAGTTGGTTGACCAGGTAGCTGTCTTCCAAATTTCTTGGCATAGATGTAAGCAATTCCAGTATTGCAGCTGTTTGTTGAAATATCTCAATTGCTACTCTGTCAATTCCTAAAGCCTTATTTTTTGCCAATGTCTTCAGTGCAGTTTGGACTTCTTCCTTCAATACCATTGATTTTCCTGAAATGGCTGAATGTTGACCAATCCTTTTTGGTACAGTAACTCCATGTATTCTTTCCATCTTCATCAATTCATATCGATCCCCTTTTCTCTAAAGCATTATTATCTCTTCCACTCATTATAGCTCTTATTTCTTGGTTGCTTTGCTTTTTATCCACCTGTTCCACTTCTCAACAATCAGAGTAGAAGTTCCAAGAGGGCTAAGAGAATGCTTTATTTTCATTCAAACTAGTGAGGGGGTCCTCTGAGGGTTCTTGGAGAGCACCAACATGGGCTGGGGGCATCAGGAAAGCCTTCCTAGAGGACATGTTCCAAAGTGGCAGTCTCATTCTTAGGCCTCTACTTTACCCAATAGTTCAACAGAGTCTCTGGTTCTCAATGTCCTCTTTCTGCTGATTATTACCTCTCTTTTTGAAAGCCAATCCACTTGATTCTCCCTTTGATTCTGTGCCATGAATAAAACCTCTTTCCTTTCCCTCTCACAAGTGCAGAGAAAGCCTAGCTAGAAACAAGTCTGCTACAGGTTTAATAGAATCTCTGATGATTCTTATTTTTCTCTTATACCTGCCATGGTGCTATTGCATATGGATTGTTTCCAGGTCACTGGGTGGCAAAACTACACTCAAGTTCTGGAGAGGTATTTCACTTGCAGACTTCACCATCTGCTGAGCAAGTACATTATTTGTGTCAGAACAGAAGATGAATAAATAATAATGCAGCAGGCCTTCCACCCAGAGATTTTTGTGTTCTGCAAGCAGCAGTAGTATTATATTGATGTTATGAGTAGGTGGCTGAGGATGGAGAAACTTTATGCATTAAAATGACCCTTTATTCTACATTAAAAAGGGGGCTTTTTCACCATAAGAGACCTACATAAATGGAAAAACATCCCATGCTCGTGGATAGGAAGACTGAACATTGTGAAAATGTCAGTTCTACCCAAAGCAATCTATACATTCAATGCAATCCCAATCCAGATC
>NW_006921619.1:713831-760377 GCF_000298275.1 Orycteropus afer afer
ATTTTGGTCAATGACATGAGACAAAGTATATGTGAACTGCTGTATGAAAAGTGAATTTACTCTGTAAATCTTCACCCAAATCCTAATAAAAAATAAAAAATAAAAAAAAAGGGGGGGGGGGCTTTTTCAATCAATCTCAACAGTACATCTCTTCCTCAAAAGTGACCAAATAATAAAGGAGAGAGTGAAAATGAGATTCTCCCTATTTCTTCACCCCAGCCTAGCTGTTCCACTGTTTAGTTATATAATTAAGACTAATTATATAACATATTTAAGGTTAAAAAAAAAAAAGCTGTCAAAAGGAAACAATTTAATACCAATTTAACACTTTAAACTTCTTTACATCACTATCACTTTCACATACCAAGTAGGTTTTACTTAATCTACTTCTAAATATTTCCCAAACCTATTTACATCTGAAATTACATGCATAGGCATATAAAATATAAAATTGTGTTCCACAATTTTAAAAAATAGGAGTTAATATACACACATAACTTAGGAAAGGGAATTTATTTTCCTAAATCCATTACACTAGTGTTTCTGGCAATTTGATCTTGCAACCTACTATGTCACAATAACTGGATCCACTGGTTGCTCTTGAGTTGATTCTAATTCATAGAAACCTCATGTGTGTCAGAGTAAATCTGTGCCATAGGGTTTTCAATGGCTGACTTTCCCGAAGTAGATTGCCAAGCCTTTCTTCTGAAGTACTACTGGGTGGACTTGAACCCCCAACCTTTCAGTTAGCCTCCAAGTACAATAAACGTGTGCACCACAAAGGAGCTCCACAGTAACTACAGCACTGGTTAAAAATCCTGTCCCAGACCTACTCAATCAATATCAAATGTAGGGCCTTGTAACCTGCATTTGAAATTATATTTATATAATTTCAGATTATATTTATATAAACTTACTTTGAGAATCAGTAAATTAAAATACAAGTAGCTGATACCAAATGACCAGGTTCTTCTAAAAAGCAGGCAAAGATGAGAAACCATAAAGGTGGTAGGTCTCATCAGAGGACCAAAACAGGAGATGTGTTACATCAAAATGAAAACTATAACATGTTTGCCAAAGCCTAAACCTCCATTGATTGATCTTTTTAACTGAAGCAAATAACATTAGAATGATGTCAGAGTTAAATTAAGAAAGAACAAAGAAGCAAAATCTTTCATGGAAAAGTGCACAGAAGGGGACAATCTGTCCTTGTAAAGTGTTTTGGAGAACTTGAAGGAAATGCACAGTGTGTCAATGGCAGGAAGAGGAAGAAGGCACAGTCCCTTGACATTTTCATCTTTGCTCAGCCTAACCAAGCTCAGATACAACTTTATATTATATAGTCGTTTTATTTCCTTAAAAGTAGCTCTGGTGGCAGAGTGGAATTGCTTAATTCTAATTATGGAGGGGTCACTATGAGTCGGGGCCAACTCGACGGCACATAACAACAACAACAACAACAACAATTATCTTCTGGGGTCCCAAGGTGATGCAAATAATTAACATGTTCAGCTACCACCCAAAAGGCTGGAGGTTAAAATCCACCCAGATGTGCCTTGGAAGAAAGATCTGGTGATCTACACACAAAAAAATCAACCACTGTAAACACTATGGAGCTCAGCTGTACCCTAACACATGGGGTCACCATGAGTCCGAGTCGACTTGACAGCAGCTGGTTTAATTAACTTTTATCCAGGTCCACCTAAAGATCTTCATGCTTTGTTCCCTTGCAGATTTCTGTCTCTCATCCTTGTGAGTTGTGAAGTAGACTATCTCCCTGTGATCAACAAAATATCACACAGAAGATGTCAAAGCAATTTTTAAAATGTATAAGGTAGTTTTCACTCTCCAGGAATTACTTTTCTATTAAAAAAAAGAAAGAAAGAAAGAAAGAAAAGTCAAAACAACAGCAAAAAAAAAAAAGTGGGGAGTAACTGGCTTAAAATTCAAAGCAACAATATATTAAATAGTTTTAAAATATTGTCTGTGATGCAAAAGCTGTAATGTGCACACATCCCTTTTTCACAGACCCAATATGTATCCTATGATGGGGATTTTAGAACATTGTGGCTGCAGTATAGTTCCTAGTCAATGTGGTTTGAATGATAAAGCTCATTTCTCTTCTGTACTAGTCTTCTAATGTCCTACTGTGTTGCCATTCTGCTTTTTCTGCTTACATTTGACTCTTTACCCACAAAACGCAAGACCAAAATTACTCCACAAGGAAAACCTCCTATATCTGAAAGTCTCTGTTACAACACATAGAAAAAGACAATTGCCTACCCTTTCTACCTCTTTAACCTCACACACCCATTCATGCCCACTACCACTGCCTGAGCTCATATCCTCATAATTTTTCACCTGGACTCTCCATTTTTCCTTCCTCCAATTTATCATATGTACTGATGCTGGAGCGTGACTTTTTTTAAAGGAAAATCTAATCACCCACCCCTGTCTTTAAAATCCTTCAACAGCTCTCCATTTATTTAGAATACAATGTAAAATAAACTCTTTGGAATGGTATACAAGATTCTTAAGAATAATCTCTTCCTAGCTTACCTGCCCTATGCCACAGCAATACCTAAGTTTTGGTAGAGGCCTGAATGTGCCAGCCTTTCTCACATCTCTGTGATCTTTCTCCTATGCCTGGAGTGCCCTGCCCCACCCCCCATGTCCCAGCATAACTGTTCTACTAATCCTTCAAGGCTCAACTCAAAGTGCTTTAAAGTCTTCACTGAATGCCAACCTCATTCTTTGTTACAGCACCTTGTATACCTCTTCCATAGTATGCACCACTCCATATTGGAATTGCTAGCTTATTTGTCAATGGTGACCTCTACAAATCTGAGCTTCTTAAAGGCAAAGATTGACTCTTTTTTCCTAAATCCCCAGTGCCTAGCTTTGTGCCTGGAACATAACATACCCTCAACATTCGTGGGTTAGATGAATGAATTGTACAAGTCAAAGAACTTTTTTTTATTTAAAGCAAAATGTAAACAATATACACACGTAAGGTATTATAAAGAATGACATTAAGTGGGTAGATAAGAGAGAAGAAAGCATTTCAGATAAAGCAGTGCTATAAAAAAAAATCCCAAGACAAATTCAGGGCACTTGGAATAGATTCACTTATATATGGCAAGGGCTCATATTAGAAGTAACGTATGATAATGTTGGAAATGCAAGTTTGTATCAGATTGTGGAGGACTCTGAATGCCAGGTAGTGGAGTTTGGCAATGTAGATCCATTGAAGACTGCTTTTTTGTTTGTATGCTTTTCTTTAAGAATTTGAGAGAGAAAAAAAAATTGCAAGATTACTATAATGAACACCTGTACACACTGAATATACCAAGTGATAACATTTGCCATATTTTCTATATCTTATCTATCTACCCACCTATTTTCTGTTTGAATATGAATTGCAGACACAATGACATCTCACCCCTATATACTTTAGTGTGTATCTCATAAAACTAAGGACATTCTCCTACAAAACCACAATAACACTTCGCATTCCATGATATTGTCTCATAGATGATAGCTTAGATGTTATTATCTAATTCCCAGTCCCTCTACAAATTTCCTCAACTGTCTCAGGAATGTCTTTTAAATCTGTTTTCAAATCTCAATCCAATCAAGGTTTAAGCATCACATTTTGTTATTAGGTCTCTTTGGTCCTTTTTGCTCTGAAGAGTCACCCTCTCATCTTTTTGTCTCCTTTTTTAAACGATTTTGATTTTTTCAAGAGTTTATGCCAGTTATCTTGTAGAGTGACTCACATTCTGGACTTGTCTGATTATTTCTAAATGTTGTAGTTAATTTAGTTCTCTATTCCCCAGATTTCCCGTTAAAGAAAAAGTTATGTTCAGTTGGGCTGTTCAATATGGCAGCACATGGTGCTACTGAGCACTGGAAATGTGGCTCATCTTAATTGGGATGAGGTTTAAGTAAAACATACCACATTTCTTAGATTTGGTGAGAAAGATACAAGACTATAAAATATTTCATTAATACTTTTTATACTTATATATTGAACTGATAATATTTTGATATATTTGTTAAATAAAATATTTTATCAAAGTTAATTTTATCTATTTATTGTCAATTTTTCAATGTGGCTATTGGAAATTTTAAACTTACATATGAGGTATACATTTTATTTTATTTTTATTGGGCTGTACCAGTCTTGAGAACTTGTTAGATTCAAGTTAAATATATTTGGTAATGCTAGGGTACTTCATATTGCATCATATTGTCTGTTCTAGATTAGTGATGCTAAATTTAATGACTAGTTTAAGGCAGTAAGATCAGAAGAGTCTGGGCTAAAGAAAAATCAATGTTTAAAAACTGCTTATTGATGTTTTTATAATATATATTATATATTTTTATAATTATAACCAGGAAAATTCTGCTATCCTCTTAATTAAACTCTATCTAACAAATCCAATTCTTAGTTCAGTTTTTAGACAAATTGGGTTTAAGAGACCTTTGATGCATCCAGAAGTTTCTTTGGGAGGCAGTATAGAAATGAAAAGAATGACTGAGGATGGAATTCTAAAAAATATATCAGGGAAAATTGAAGTGAAAAAAGAATATTGTAGGGGACAGTTGAAGGTATCGGGCCCTCCCAGTGATTCTGTGGTCAGTCAGGTAAGTCACTGTCCTTATTTTGAGAAATCCTGTCTCAAGACATTTAGCCAAGGCCATACAATTAGCATGTAGAGCAGCCAGGACTAAGGCCCAGAATTACAGCCATGGTCAGTCAGCTTTCTGTACTCATTGTCTCTTTCTTCATCTAAACAGTCCCCAGTAATCCTGCCTCTGAAATGTCCTATCTTCTTATACTGCCTTGTGTTATCAGTTCACCTCTCTTAAATTAAATAACAGCTGAGTGTTTAACCACTGTACCACAGAGCCCCTTTTAGAGAAGGTACCATGTCTTCCTGTTCCTCTTAATCAAGCAAGGTGTCTGGGACACTTCCAAGTCTATTCCAACTCATAGCGACCCCTCCTTGGGTTTCCGAGTGGATATCATTACGGAAGTAGATTGCCCAACCTTCCTTCCGAGGAGTGGCTGGTGGGTTTGAACTACCAGCCTTCTGGTTAGCAGTCAAATGCCTTAGGCACTATGTCACAGAACTCCCTTCTACATTGTAGAAATTCAATATATAATTTTTCAATGACTTATTACTGAGGAGGCAAAATATCACTGTATTTGTCAAATTTAGGCTTTTCATCTTGTGCAGTGAAAATAATATAGGTCACTTATACCTACTGTGAGGCCGGAGTCCTAAGGAATGTGAGGCCTGAGTCCTAATGCCCTCCAGGTAATTCTTTAACCAGGAGTCTTTAGTGCCGGGGATTCCAGCACGTCCCCCACGCCTCAGAGCTTTACCTGGCTCCAGCACGTCCCCCATGCCTCAGAGCTTTACCTGGCTCCAGCACGTCCCCCACGCCTCAGAGCTTTACCTCAAACCCCCTCCCCTCCTTTTCTACCCCTTAGCAACAACCAATCATTTGTACCCCTTTGCCTTGGTGTTATTCCACCCTATACTTTTCCTATAAAAATGTAATAGTAGGAGAGCACGGGGTCTTTTGCCCAAATCGCTGCGTCTGTGTAAGCGGAGACCCTAGCTCGAGCTAGCGAATAAACTTTCCTTTTGCTTTTGCATTATTGTGTCAGTGGTAGCTTCCTTGCACCGACACTCCTTTCAAGACCTGAGTCCAACACCTACCATTTGACTTGTATAGTCTGAAACACTAGTTCCTGCTGTACTTCGTTATACAGAATATGATTAATAAAATCTTAAATAGTTTATCCATTAGATTTTTCTGAAGACTGTTTTGTAAACCATTTTGTTATTGAAAGATTGAAAGGAAGTGTGCCATACATATAACAGGATACACAAAGCAGCTGTATGGCTTAGGTTTTTGTTTGTTTATTGTTAGTTTAGGAGAATTTTCAAATATTTTGTTCCATTATCACCATCAGTAGCTGTTGTGCTTTAGAAGAACATTTCCACCATATCCTTTTCATTAGTATGAACTGTTGTCCAATGTAAAAATCGTGCTGTAAGTAAAAAGCCAGGAAACACCTAGATGAGGTAAGAAAGAATATTGATTTAATAAAGTGTTCTCACCTCAAAGTATAAATAATAATTTGTTTCATGGTGACTATAGAATATACTCACACTGATATTGACTATCCATCCACCTATTATTAATCAGTTATATATGTTCAGTGTAATTACTTTTTCAAATGTTACCTCACTAAAAAAGCATCAGTGCTCACCAACTCAGATTAATTGAAGAAAATACAAATATGGTAAATAGTATGGGTGATAAATTATTTTAATCTTTCTACTTAAAATATGGGAGCTCTGGTAGCATAGCCAGTTAGCTTGACTGCTAACCAGAAGGCTGGCGGTTCAAACCCACCAGCCACTCCTTGGAAGGAAGGTTGGGCAATCCTACTTCCGTAGTGATACTGCCTCAGAAACCCAAGGAGGGGTCGCTATGAGTCGGGTCCAACTCGACGGCACGTAACAACAACAACAACAACTTAAAATATACAGAGTAATTATATGGTATCAAGTTGGATTCTTCAAAAATTGCTTCAATGAAAAAATTTGGTATTAGCATATCCTTCTGAACTATTTAAAGGTCCATGAAAAGCCTGTTACGCTAAATAGGTTTTGATATAAAACTGTGACTTTGTTAATGTCATTAAATTGCTTAGAAAACTCTTTTCATGTAGACGAGTGATGTGTCCACAAGTCAAAGAATGCTGATAGCCACCAGAAGCTGGAAGAGGCAAAGAATCAGCCCCTGGAGGGACCACAGGTAGACCCCAGAGTGTTGGCCTCCAAAACTGTGAGAAAATAAATTTCTGTAATTTTAAACAATCCAGTTTGTAGGAATTTGTTACAGAAGCCACAGGAAACTAGTGACAATAGTGCAAGAAAAAAATCTAAGCAAGCAATAACAAGCTATAAATTCTCTGAGTGTAGATGAATGTCTTACTTGCATATAAATTGTTGCCATTTTATTTGGTGTCCATTTATAAATTATTTTCTTTATTCACTTATGCAAGTGACCCTTCTTCTAAGACATGAAGAAGTGAATATATAAATTTTGAGAGTACAGTGATGCTTAATAGAACTACTATAGTCCTTGGGTAACAAGGAAAAACAAGTCCACCATGGTTGAACTAAAAGATAGTTTCTAGGAGTACAGACCTAAAAAGAACTTAAAAATTTAATATGAATCTGAGTGCATATAGATACCAACAGACCTTAGTTCCCTTCACCAAAGGCTTCCTAGAATTCTATGCATTGTAAAACATCTCAAGTCTTCTGTTCATACTTAACTGAGCATTCACTCTTATCTTAGTTATCTATTGTTGCTATAACAGAAATACCACTATTGGATGGCTTCAATAAACAGAAATTACTTTTCTCAAGTTTAGGAGGCTAGAAGTCCGAATTCAGAGTTCTGGCTCTATGGGAAGGCTTTCTCTCTTTGCTGGCTCTACAGGAAGGTAGCTTCTGTTTCCTGATTCCTTGGAGATCTCCAGGTATCTTGGCATCTGTCTTATCCCATCTCTGCTCTGCTTATGTGTTTAATCTCTTTTACATCTCAAAAGAGATTGAGTCAAAATACACCCTGTATTCGGACTGGAGCACCATGTGATCCTCAGCCTATATAACTATGAGACCAGAAGAACTAGATGGTGCCCAGCTACCACTGTCAACCACTCAGAGGGGGATCTATGTAGGAGATCCTGGATAGAGTGGGAGAACAATGTGAAACAAAACTCAAAATCACGAAGACAAAAATAGGGGGGCCAGGTTTGCTATTCTGATAGAGCCTGGTGGAACCCCTGAGACTATGGCCTTTAGTTGCCCTTCAGGTCTGGAATTGAACCCACTTCTGTGGCTTCCAGCCAAACAAAAGACAGGCATATGATCTGAACATTCACATTAGGTAGATACACTCCTTCGAGAGATCGATCATGGGAAAATAGAAGGGCTGTGTATGCACAGGGAGAGAGCTTAGGAGTCAGGAGTGCACGGGAGGGAAGGACACAAGGAAGAAGTAGGAGGAAGTGGGAAGAGAGTTGTTGCATTGTGCAGTCAATGTGATGAAACAAAGTATATGTGAACTGCTATATGGAAAATGAATTTGCTCTGTGAACTTTCACCAAAATCACAATAAAAAAAATTAATATATATATATATATATATATACCCTATAGTGATACTGCCTCGGAAACCCAAGGAGGGGTCACTATGAGTCAGGTTCGACTGGAGGGCACATAACAACACACTAATCTTGCCTCATTAACATAACAAAGATAACCTATTCCCAAATGGGATTATAACCACATGCATAGAGGTTAGATTTATAACACATATTTATATTTAAGTATAATTAAATCCATAATAACTCTCAAGCAATAAATTATTCAAATAACAAATCTGATTATGTCTGTTAAAATTACTGTTGCTTTTTCCATTTATTTTGAAGATTATGATGAGTGTAGTGTGTCTCATTCAGGGTTCTGGCAAGAAGAAATGGCTCACTCAAACTGGGTAATTGAAGATAATTTAATAGACTGATTATAAAAGTGTTGGGTGGGGTAAAGGAAATCAATTAAGGATAATTCTTCATCCCAGGGCAACAGGGGAGGTATTACTCCCCAAGATCTGATGGTGTCAGGGGAGTCCTTGTCTATTAATTCCATCATGAATGCTATTTCTATGTCTGTTTCTATTAATGCTTTTTTCATTCTAGATATGGGTCACATTTCCATGCTTCTTTGCATGTCTAGCAATTTACTAATAGATTTCAGATGAAAAAAAAAAAAAACTCACTGCCGTCAAATTGGTCCCAACTCATAGCAACCCCTCCTTGGGTTTCCTAGGTGGTATCACTACGGAAGTAGATTGCCAAACCTTTCTTCCAAGGAGTGGCTGGTGGGTTTGAACCGCCAGGCTTCTGGTTAGCAGTCAAATGACTTAGGCACTACGCCACCAGAGTTTTGTACTGGTAGACTGTTAAGTTACTTGGAGATTAACTTGATCATTTTGAAGCTTCTCTTCAGCTTACTCAAATTGAAGGACATAGAGCCTTTAGAAAAGGGACTAGCCAATCTACTGTGATACAGCAGGGATCACCCCTGAGGAAAAAAATGCTCTGACCTCACACTCCCAGCAGTCCTTCTGATGCTCTCCATTGACTGAACACAGCCACGCCAGGGGGCAAAAGCCTTTGATATCCATGTAGGTCAGCCCCTCAGGCACAGAGAAAGGTAGAGAAAAGAACAGAGAGTGAATCTGGATGGGGAAATGGAGAATATCCAACTTAGTACTTTTTTCACTCCAGGTAAGAGAATATCTAACTCAAGCTTGCTAAGCAAGCAAGGAAACATATTAACTTATGTATCTGAAAAGTACAGGAGTAGTTCTATCTTCAAACACACCTTCAGCATCTCAAAAGATGCTACTGGGAATCAGTCCTTTCCATCTCTCAGTTCTGCTCTTCTCCATGTAGACTTCACTCAAAGTTTCTATGTAGTGGCAAGATATCTGATAGTAATTTCAAGTTGAAGTTCAGAAAAAAATAAAAATCCTTCTCTCTCAACAGTTTAAATACTTTTGGGTCTGACTCTCACTTTCCTGAATCAAGTCACCTGGACACTCCCAAAGCAAGCAGAGGGAAGAAGCATGATGATTGACTTGTATTGAGTCACATGGTATAGTCCGCACAAAGCACAAGTACGGGTTGGGGTTGGGGTTCAGGATGGGATTTCCTGAGAGAAATTTCATGTACTGTTACCAAAATTGGAGGGAATGGATGATAAGCAGCCAAAAGGGGATAAATGGAAACTAAGGCCTATTTGGAGCCCTGGTGACACAGTGGTTAAGTACTTAGCTGTTAATCAAAAGGTTAGCAGTTTGAACTCACCAGCCACTCTGTAGGAGAAAGATGAGGCAGTCTGTTTCGGGAAAGATTTACAATCTTGGTAACCCTATGGGACAATTCTACTCTGTCCTATAGGGTCACTATGAGTCAGAATCGACTCAATGGCAGTGGGTTTGGCTTTGGTGTTTTAAGACTTTATTGGTAATCTAATTCATTGTTCAGCTCTCAATTATCATGTTGGTCAGGAATACTAGTTTGAGCTGGCAAGTTGTTTTAGAAAAATACAGCAATACCTTCTAACTTTCTTCTGTTTCCACATTTTATGCCAATGAAGCCATGGCACACATCTATCTATCTATCTATCTGTCTGTGTGTCTATCTCTCTACAATATTGGTATATATATGTATATAGAACTTCCCAAAATGCAATAATTTGATTTTTTGTGCTATTAAATATTCCTGTAGTTTTCAGCATCTATAAACACTATTCATAACATAGGAATGCTCTTTATCTTTCAAATCTTGAAAAATAAGAGCTATTTCTATATTAATTATTAGCTTAATTTTCTCCCTCAAACAATTGGGATGTTGTTGTCATTAGGTGCTATTAGTCAGCTCCAACTCATAGTGACCCCAAGTACAACAGAATGAAACATTGCTCAGTCCTGTGCAATCCTTGCTATACCTGAGCCCATTGTTGCAGCCACTGTGTCAATCCTTCTCATTGAGGGCCTTCCACTTTTTCATTGGCCCTCCACTTTACCAAGCATGATATCCTTCTCCAGGAAATGGTCCCTTCTGAAAACGTGACAAAACTAGGTCAGATGACGTCAAGCCATTTGCGCTTCCAAGAAGCATTCTGGCTGCACTTCTTCCAGGACAGATTTGTTAGTTCTTTTGCCAGGCCATGGTGCTTTCAGTATTCTTCACCAACACCACAACTCAAAAGCATCGACTGTTCTTCGGTCTTCCTTTTTCATTGTCCAGCTCTCACATGCATATGAGGCAATTAAAAATGCCATGGCTTGGGTTAGGTGAACCTTAGTCTTCAAGGAGACATCTTCACTCTTCAGCACTTTAATGAGGTCTTTTGCAGCAGATTTGCCCAGTGCAATACTTTGTCTGATGTCTTGACTGCTGCTTCCATTGGTGTTGATTGTGGAACCAATAATATGAAATCTTTAACAACTGCAATTTTTCTCCATTTATTGTGATGCTGCTTATTGGTCCAGTTGTAAGGATTTTCATTTTCCTTATGTTGATAGGTAATCCATACTGTATACTGTAGTCTTTAATCAGTTGGTAAAGGAGAATGAATTAATACATCACCTTGTTGATAACAGCAATAAAATAACATTTTGGGCTATTCATCTCTGAAAACAAAGCTCCATTTTTTCCCAAGATAAATTGTTTTGAAACCCAAACAATCACACAGTCATAATAGTCCACCCTGTTTTAGGAATTTAGAACCAACAATATTCAAGTGACCAAAAACTTGAAAGCATTTTTAAATAAAATCCTGAAGAAATGAAAGTCTATGTATCAGAGAAACTGTGATATAATAAAGTAATAAGAGTAAGTAGAGCTGCTATTTTAACCAGGGACACTGCATCAACTTTCAACCTCTCCTGAATTTTATCATGTCAGTGGCATAGTACTGTTAAAGCTGAAGCTGCGTAGGAATTCCCCCTAAATCATCCTAAAGTTTAGGAAAGAAAAGCTTAACCATATATACATAGGATTCAATACTCCCAGATTACATTGATAGAGTGGATAGTTTTGTTTTGTTTTGTTTTTCATTTGCAGCTGTGTATTTGCTGATATGACAAGGTGAAATATGCAAGTTCTTAATCATCACATCTTCTCTAAAATTATACAAACCATTTATTTTTAGCTGTCTACTGTGCTTTTTTACCTTTCCTCTCAATAACATACCTACATATTAGTTTGTAAATTGCTTACCTTGACAAAATGCATTAGCTTTTCGTGGGTTTGCAGGCTGGCTTCATGTTTACTCCTCTACAAAAATAAGCACATCTGTAAAATTATCCAGAAACAAATCTAAAGCTAGATGCTTAGAAGAGAAACTGAGATCAAGCAATCATTTTCTTTTAGCCTATTTAACAAGTCACAAACAGATGTGCCAAAGTGAAAACTAAGTAAGAGTTAAGGTTGGTTTCCCTGAGCTTCTTCCTCCCTGGAGCTATTGCTAAATTCACGGATTTAAATACCATCATGAAATCCAAGCAGAAGGGTTGTCCACTCGTGATTTTAATTGGGCTCATTCTTGAGCTAGTGTACTTGAATATCATGTTCCTTCACTATGTTGATCCTCTTAGATGTAGCAGTCTCCTCTTCTGATCTTCTCCATCTTCTCTTAGGGCTCCCCTCATCATAGCTAAGAGATTGAGAAAACTCCTACAGGTCTGCTGAGTTTTTTTCACCTATAGTTTACGCCCCTTTTCCCTTGTGGACACGTGTGTTCATTGCGTTTCTGTATATCTCATAGATCATAAAAGGTTTTAGGGTTGTTAGTAAGTATTCACTGTGTTATAACATCCCTCCAGCCATTTATGCTCCATTACTGTCAAGTTGCTATGGTACAATGGACCTCCACAAGCCTACCAGAGTTCTAGAGAAAAAAAGGAGACACAGAGAGAAAACTCATCAGAGGAAGAAGAGCTTTCCCACAAATACCACCTCTTCTGTATTTTCCCAGAATTCATTTGAAGAATTCATTACAGAAACAATGTTTAAGCTCTTTTTCCTCCCCTTCATCTCAATTCCCACTCTAAATCTTTGTACATGTTTATAATAGCTACTTTAAAAGTCCTTGTCTATTAATTCCATCATGTCTGTCATATCTGTGTCTGTTTCTATTAATGGGTTTTTCACCTAGCTATGGGTCACATTTGCATGCTTCTTTGTACATCTAGCAATTTATTAATAGATTTTAGATAAAGTGATATTATATTGTTGAGGGATTTTCATGTGTTCCTTTAAAGAGAGTTGAGTTTTGTTCTGGTAGACTGCTAAGTTACTTGGAGATTAACTTGATCATTTCAAAGCTTTTGTTAGAGCAGGTAAAGAATAGCCTTTATTATATGGTAGTCTTAGCCCTACTTCCTAGGGATAAAACAAAAAATGGTGCCTTTCTGGGGTCTCTTATTGAATTATTTGAGTATTCAACAAGATCTTTCCACCGTTGCTATGTTGTTACATGCCATTGAGTGGGATCCAACTCATAGCAACCCTATGCACAACAGAACAAAACACTGTCCAATCCTATACCACCCTCACAATCCTTGCCACACCTGAGCCCATTGCTGCAGCCACTATGTCAATCTGTCTCATTGAGGGCCTTCCCCGTTTTGTTGACTTTCCACTTTACCAAGCATAATATCCTTCTCCAAGGAATGTTCCACCCTAGTTTGTCAGAATTCAAATAACTCTCAATCTTGTGCAAGTTCTGATTCTTGTTCAGCTTATTATTATTTATTTTCCATTAGTTATTCTTTTCCTAGTAATTATTCTTTACCTGGACTTGTGATGTCTCACCTATATATGTGGAGCTTATTAGTATTTAGCCAAGGATCCCTGGTAGTGCAGAGGTAAAGTACTTGGCTGCTAACTGAAAGGTTGGTGGTTTGAACTCACTAGCTGCTCTGTGGGAGAAATATGTGGCAATTTCCTCTGTAAAGATTACAGCCTTAGAAACCCTATGTGGCAGTTCCACGCTATCCTATAGGGTTGCTATGAGTTGGAATTGACTTGAAAGCAACATGTTTAGTATTTAGCTAAATACTTAAAAGTTCACCTAGATAAATTTCTAGAGTTGTTTTTTTTTTTTTTTTTCTGATTAGCTACCTCCTTTTTGGTACTCTGCCTCATTATTCCAGTTGCCTAAACCTCTTCAATCCTGATATCTGTCTCCTCAGCCTACTAAGATTGCCATGCTCTGTCAGGATTCAGCATTTCTGCACTACTGTCCAATGAGTGCATCCAGTCAAAAATATGGGGTGAGAGTAAGACTGACTTAGTTTCTTTTTCTTTTCTCAGATATTGCAGGCTTCATTCAACTTGTTGTCCAAAGTCTAAAAGTAGTTGTTTCCTATATTTTGTCTAGTCTTCTAATCGTTTACTGTGGAAGGGCTAGCCTACTCCCCGTTAGCCATAACTGCAAGTAGAAGTCAAGGTTTTTCATTTTCTCCAGTTTTATTAAAATTAACAGTCCCTGAAACAATGGAACTCATTCTATCTAGGTGCTCATCTGGTAGAATTGCTACTGAATCATTGGAAAAAAGAAAAATACCCAGTGATTACTAACTTATAAATCATACTGTTATACTTAATCCCCAATTTCCAGAGGTCTAGAAACTAGATTATATAGTAAAATTTTATTACTGTTGTACCACTATAATCTAGATATCTGATGTGGAGAGGTTGATTTACAAGACTGACTGATAACAAAGACACATTTAAAAACTTAGTCCAAAGGACTAAAAGACTATGTGAACCTCAGCCTCCATAATCCTGAGAACAGAAGAACTAGATGCTGTCTGGCTACCACTCCCAATTGCTTTGAAAGAAATCACAATAGAGGGTTCTGGAGAGAGTGGGAGAAAAATGTGGAACAAATTCCAAAATTATATATATATTTAAAAAAATTAAAAAAAAGATCAGACTTACGGGTCTGATAGAGACTGGTACAACACCTGATACCATGCGCCTTAGACACCCTTCAGACATGGAACTGAACACACCCCAAGCCTCAATTTTCTGCCAAATAATAGGCCTATAAGGTGAACGGTACCACTAGAGAAGTATGCATTCTTTAGAACAATCAAACCATAAGAGATCAAAAGGACAGCATTTGCCCAAGGATAAAGCTCAGAAGTCAGGCAAGGATAAGAAAGAAGGACAAATGGAAATGAGAAACACAAGGAAGAAGCAGGAAGAGTGCTATTACATTATGGGGATTGTAGTTGATGGTGTGAATCAAAATTTGTATGAATCATTGAAAAGAAAACCAATTTACTATGTAAACTTTCACCCAAATCACAATTCAAAAAAAAAAAAAAGATTGACAAAACAGAATTTACTGAAGGAAGAGGAAGATGGCTATTGGAACTACAAGTGACTTCCTGGAGTACAACGGAAAAGCCAGTTATGAAGGGCTTAAGCTTTTCTATTTCTTAATAAAAAGAGATTTACATTTTAATAGTCAATGATAGAATGGGATAGGATAGCTGCTATTTGCTCACCGTATGGCTTTTGGGAAACTAGGACATAATGCACTGGAAGATGGCAAATGGAAGCTCAACTAGAAAATCTAAGAGGATTTTTGAAAATCTAAGAATTTTCATGGTTCCCTCCAGGACATACAATATGATGTACAAACAAGTGTGGGAGGGAGAAGAAAGGGAGAGGTTTTGCTTGGGGCATTGAATTTATGTTAATGGTTGTGAAATATTTTGGAAAAGGATAGTGATACAAAATGAAGAATGTAATCAATATCACTGAATTATACATGTAGAAATTGTTAAATTAGCAAATGTTTTATATATATTTTCACCACAATTTTAAAAAAATAAAAAGATGTCAAATGAAAAGGATAGCCTTAGAAACAAAGTGTGTCACATGGCCTAGGAGAACATAAGTCTCACAAGGATCTTAGTAGAAACAGAACTGAGCACCTATGATATTGTTTCAGGAAAATATGGAGGGTGTACAACCTGAAAGGAAAAAAAAAACAAAACCTAATTTCTAATTGCCAAAAGTCTCACATATGGGTTCTGAGCAGAGATAAGTTATCAATGTTGGAGGAAGACAAATAACTTTTTTAACACCGAAACTACATGAAAACTCTCAGCAGCATGAATTTCCTAGATCAAAAGTGGTTTTCCCTGAGACCAGAAGAACTAGATGGTGCCTGGCTACCACTATTAACCACTCAGAAAAGGATCGAAATTGGAGATGATGGATGGACTGAGAGAAAAATGTGGAAAAAAACTCATGATCATAAAAAAAGGACCAGGCATACTGGTGAACCCCCTGAGACTATGACCCCTAGTCACTCTTTGGGCTTGGAATTGAACTCACTACTGTGGCTTAACCTTCAACCAAACAATAGACAGCCCTATGAAGTGAACAATTACACTTTGTTGTTGTTGTTATGTGCCGTCGAGTCGGCCCTGACTCATAGCGACCCCTCCTTGGGTTTCCGAGGCAGTATCACTACGGAAGTAGGATTGCCCAACCTTCCTTCCGAGGAGTGGCTGATGGGTTTGAACCACCAGCCTTCTGGTTAGCAGTCAAGTGCTTTAGCCACTATGCTACCAGAGCTAGGAAGGTGTATTTCTTCAAGCAATCAAGCATGGGAGATTGGAAGGGCAGCATTTGCACAGGGAGAAAGCTCAGAAGGCAGGAATGTATCGGAAAGAAGGACACAGGGAAATATAACCACAGGAAGGAAGTGGGAAGAGAGTTGTTACAATGTGGGGCCTGCAATCAATGTCATGAAACCAATTGTGTATGAAATGTTGAATAGAAAATGAATTTGCTCTGTAAACTTTCACCCAAATCACAATTAAAAAAAAGTTTTTGTTTTGTTTTTAGGGATAGACAAAGCACTTTTGCTTAATCATTTTAGATAAAATCTATCAGAAGAATATGTGTCTCACAGTTCAACTCTCTCCATGAGCACTGGGTAAAGGGATTATATCAACCCAAAATATTCCATAAAACAATTTCTTAACAAATAGTATAAACACTTAACAGATACAGTTATTCCACTAACCACAAGGCAGGCATGCAATCCAGGCAATTATTTATCCTTTATTTGGCTAGAAGTAAGAGGCATTAGCAAAGGCTTGGAAATATTTTAAATATACAAAGATAACCAATGTGATGGCATTGTAAAATTACACTATGCTATTGTGAAGTCTTTCTTCCCTACATCTTTAAATTGTAACAAGGATACTAGTTCCTTTAATCTGTAGAAATGATAAAAGTTATAAAATAATCTACTTTTCTTTCATTTCCAAGTACATGTTGTTGTTGTCAAGTCCTCTTCTGAATCCACCTTAAACTTCTGGCATTTTGTGGTGCAGTGAATTACTTGGTTTGGCTCTTCTAGCCATAGCTTTGTGACTCTCACCAGATGACTGAGTGGGACTATGTAAATTTGAGGTACTTGTGGCCCACCAAGGGGGTTGGATAGCTTGCTAATAATGTAAATAAGGTGCATGGTGCCCTTGTAGGGATGGGACTATGCAAGCAAGGTGTATGGAACCCTAAAATGGAGATTGGTTCATTTTGCCATCCCGTCAGGTGGAAAAGGGGGATTTCACTACTATCAAGAAAAAAGAGCTAGGAGAGGAGTATATCTTTTAGATTTGAGATCCCTAAAATGAACCTCTTCAATCCGGAAGAGAGAGTTGTGACTGAAGAGATGGTGAGAAACAGTGGCAGAGAAATGGTACAAGAACAGGCAACAGAATCAAGAGACTGGCAAGAGACAGAGTGATAGGCTTCCCGGCCCCCAGAGCAAGTAAGCTGTGTCCTTTTGGCAAGAGGCTTGCTGGTGGAGTGGGGTGCCTCTAGGCATTTATCAGCAGAGCTAAAAGAGGTTTGTAATACTTGTCTGAGCTGGGCAGAGGCCAAGCCCAGGGACCAAGGGCCAGAGAGAGATCTGCCTTCAGGCACAGCTGAGGGGAGGGTATCCAAATCAAAGAACTGTATCCTGAGCATTCCTGATCCTGAATTGTAACCTGTTACTTCCCTAATAAACCCCATAATCGTGAGTATGTCTGTGAGTTCGGAGTGGCTATTGCAATGGATTATCGAACCCAGCAGAGAAGTAGGGAGTGTTGTTGGAAGGAGAGTTGGTGTCAGAATTAGTAAAAAGTTTGGAAAGGGGAGGCATATCTGACTTTTTCCCCACAAGAATCAGCTTTAGGCTGTTGATGCAAATAATGATCCTCCTGTCCCCTTGTGAAGTAAGAGGAGATCAGATGAGGATGCCCCGTGCCATTTTTACACAGTTCCTTATTATGTACAGCTGCAATTGCTTTTAAATTATCTTCAGCAAAATTTGTTTGTTCTAGCATATGATACTAATAATATTCTTTGATAGTTTCCATATTCCATTTGATCATCCTTCTCTGTAATGAGCATGAAAATCTTTTTTAGTCAGTTGGCCAGGTAGTTGTCTTGCAAATTTCTTGACATGGATGAGTAAGCACATCCATGAACCATCTCAATTGGTATTACATCAATTCCTGGAGCACTGTTTTCACCAATGTCTTCAGTGTAACTTGAAGTTCTTCCTCCAGCATCAGTGTTTTTCGATCATATACTACCTCCTGAGTGGCTGAACATCAACCTATTCTTTTTGCTACAGTAACTCTGTATATTCCTTTTTTTTTATTTTAATGCTTTTTGCATCATTCAATTTTTTACTCAGAATCTTTCAGTGTTGAAAATAAAAACTTGAATTTTCTCTTCAGTTTTTTCAGCTTGAGAATGCTGATAGTGTTCTTACCTTTTAGTTTTCGAACTCCAAGTATTTGCACATTTTATCATAATACTTCTCAAGCTGTCCTTTGAATTTTTTTTTTTTTTTAATTGTGATTTGGGTGAAAGTTTACAGAGGAAATTCACTTTTCATACAGCAGCTCACATACACTTTGTCTCATGACAGTGATTGAAATTTCCCACAATGCAACAGCTCCCCTCCCACTTCTTCCCCATAGTTACTTCTTCCCTATGTCCTTCCTTCCATGAACTCCTGCCCCCTGAGCTGCCTTCCTGTGCGTACACAGCCCTTTTATTCTCCCATGACTATTCTCTCCAAGCAGTGTATCTACCTAATGGAAATGTTCAGCTCATATGACTGTCTTTTGTTTGGCTGGAAGCCACAGAATGGGTTCAATTACAGACCTGAAGGGCAGCTTGGGGCCATAGTCTCACTGGTTCCATCAGGCTCTATCAGACCAGCAAAACTGGTCCCTTTTTTTTTTTTTTTTTTTAATGATTTTGAGTTTTGTTCCACATTGCTCTCCCACTCTATCCAGGATCTCCTACATACATCCCCTCCAAGTGGTTGACAGTGGTAGTTTGGCAGCATCTCATTCTTCTGGTCTCATAGTCATATAGGCTGAGGATTGCATGATGTACCAGTCACTAATTGTTTCCATGACTCTTTGGTTTTCTTCATTCTTCTTTGCTCTGGACAAGGAGAGACCACTCATTGCATCTAGATGGCTGCTTGCAAGCTTTTAAGACCCCAGTTGCTACTCACCAAAGTAGGATGTAAAACGATGTTTTTGTATAGTATATTATGCCAATTGAGCTTGATGAAATATTCTTTTCAGCTCTTTTACATCATCATTTCTTCCACTCATTTTAGCTACTCTGTATTTAAGAGCAAATTTCAGAGTCTCTTTTGGGATCCATTCAGTCTCTTCCTTCTTTCCTGTCTTTTTAATAATCTTTCACTTTCTTTATGTACGATGCCTTTGATCTATTCTCACAACCTTCTGGTCTTCAGTCATTAGTGTTCAGTACATCAAATATATCCTTGAGATGAACTCTAAATTCAGGCAGAATATATTCAAGGTCATAATTTGGCTCTTGTGAACTTGCTTTGATTTTCTTTAGGTTTAACTTGAACTTCAACACCAGCAATTGATGAGCTGATCTGCAGTCAGCCCCTAGTTTTGACTTGTCTTCTCCATTATCTTTTTCTGCAGATTTAGTCAATTTGATTCCTGTGTAATTCATCTGGCAAGGTACATGTGTATACTCATTGATTGTGTTGTTGAGAAAAATATTTCCAATGAAGAATAGATGTTTATTTCAAGGCTTCCTGAAGTCCCACCTGGTTAATTAAGCCTCACTCCGACACATTCCTATAAATGACATACTATGTCCCATACTCTGAGGGGAGTGTGAGTATCCACACATAAATATTTGTTCAGAGTCATTAATTTATCCATACATATTTGTTTAGTACCTGCTATGTAGTGCTTAAGGCATTTGACTGCTAACCAGAAGGCTGGCAGTTCAAACCCACCAGCCACTCCTCGGAAGGAAGATTGGGCAATCTACTTCCGTAATGATACCGCCTCTGAAACCCAAGGAGGGGTTGCTATGAGCCAGATGCGACCTGACGGCAGTGAGTTTGGCTTTTTTTTTTTTTTTTTTTTTTGGTAATGCTCCAGGTATTGAGCAAGTAGATGAGTAGAGTTATGAATAAGACAGAAATGGCTCTACCTTCACAGAGCTTATATTTTTTTGTAGGTAAGACAGAGAATCTGAAGGAAATAAATTATATTAAATGCTATCATGGAAATAATGGAGTGCTGTGCTGGTGGCATAGTGAATACAGCATTTGGCTGCTAACAAGAGGGTCAGTGATTCAAACCCACCAGCTGCTTTGTAGAAGAAAGACGGGGCAATTTACTTTCATAAAAATTTACAGCCTTGGAAACCCAGTAGGGGTCACTATGCATCAGAATTGACTTGATGGCAGTGAATTTGGTATTCTTTCTTTTCTTTTTCTTTTTTTCTTTTTTTGAGAAAGAAGGGGTAAACTTTAAGTTGAGATCTGAAGATAAAAAGAATCCAATTTTTAAAACAAGTGAGGGAAAAGTATTCTAGAAAACAGCAAAGTCAAATTTTTGAGGTATGGATAATTTGGGGTATTTAGAAAATTACAGAAGATCTGGATGGTTGAATCTGATGAATGAAGGGAGAAGGTTCAAACTGGATGGTAAATATTGGCAGATATCAAATCATGAAGGGCTTCATTAGGACAAAGAATGGAGCCTGTCTGAACTTGGAAATAGAATTACCTCCTAAGAAAGCAAAACCAGAAAGGATCAAAGCATAATGGACATGAGAGGTAGTCGTTAAAGCATGTGCCTGCTAATCAGAAGGTCAGTGGTTCAAACCCACTAACTACTCTGTGGAAGAATAATGGGGTGGTCTACTTCTGTAAAGATTTACAGCCTTGGAAACCCAACAGGGGTTGCTATGAGTCATTATCGACTCAACAGCAGTAAGTTTTGATTTTTAGCCTTCTATAGAAGTAGCCACAAGCAGAAGAGAAAGCATGTGTGTGACTAGACAGTTTGAGAAATATACAATTATACAGTAACTAAAGTACAGGGAGGAATGAGTAGAATATAACTTAAGCTGAAACATAATCAATGGCACTGAACCCTGTCTAAAAAAAGTAATATGTTAACCAGTCTGAGATGCTCCTGAAAAATACCTAACCAGCCATCATTTGGTGTATGTGCAGAGAGGGAAATGGGGACAGGGAGGAAAAGGAATTAATGGGTTAACTTCTGTATTCTCAATTTCTTCCTGCCACTGCTTTAATAAGAGGAGTTCTGCTGTCATTTGTTTTGTATATTAGTCTTCCACTTTAAAAAATGTTAAAAAAAAAAAAAAAAAAAGAAACTTTGAATACTGATTCAGTACACACACACATTGAGAGAAGGAGTGGAAAGATGGTGATCTCAACAAGTATCAAATTGTCACATCCTGAATATTGTACAGAAGAAGTTGCCCAGGTGAGCAACATACAGAAGAATGGGTGGATAAGATTACAAAGTTTCATGGTATTTGTCATTCACTTCAATTAACTTCATCCAACTGACTGCCTTTGCTCTAATTTCAAGCTCACATGCAAGTTTCTGACTAAGGTTGGCTTTCCATAGGAGAATATATTGATGTCCACTGTGAGAGTCTTGTCCACATAGCATTTATATTTCACCATTAACACATTACCAGTGAAATTTTTGAATCAATATCTAGTTACTTTAGTTATTGTGCATCACTCTGACAAGCCTGGATTTATTTTCTGCACTTACAAAACTGAGGACCAGTACTAGGGATGCAATGGCTACCTTAAGGACACTGAACAGAAGATTTCAAAGAACATCTCGAAAAGACAAAGTCAATCATTATAATGAAATGTGAAAAGACCTGGAGTTAGAAAAGTAAAAGGGAAGAAAACACTTAACATTTCTCAAGCTGAGAGAACTGAAGAAAAAATACAAGTCTCGAGTTGCAGTATTGAAAAATGCTATGGACAAAATACTGAATGATGCAGGAAACATTAAAAGAAGATGGAAGGAATACACAAACAGAATTGGTCAATGTTCATCCATTTCAGGAGGTGGCATATGATTGAGAACCAATGATACTGAAGGAAGAAGTCAAAGCTGCACTGAAGGAAGTGGCAAAAACTGAGGCTCCAGGAATTGATGGAATACCCATTAAGATGTTTCAACCAATGGATGCCACACTGGACACACTCACTTGGCTATGCCAAGAGATTTGGATGACAGCTACCAGGCCAACTAACTGGAAGAGATCCATATTTTTACCCATTCCAAAGAAAGGTGATCCCACATAATGTGAAAATTATCGAACAATATCATTAGTATCTCATGCAAGTAAAATCTTAATGAAGATAATTCAAAAATGGTTGCAGTAGTATATTGACAGAGAAAATCCAGAAATGCAAGCTGGATTCAAAAGAAGACATGGAATAAGGAATATCATTGCTGATGTCAGATGGATCTTGATTGAAAGCAAAGAATACAAGAAAGATGTTTACTTGTGTTTTATTGACTATGCAAAGCATTCTATTGTGTGGATCATAACAAATTGTGGATAATATTGATCAGAATGGGAATTCCAGAACACTTAATTGTACTCATGAGGAACCTATAAATAGACCAGGAGATTGTTGTTCGAACAGAACAAGGGAACACTGCATGGTTTAAAATCAAGAAGGGAGTGTGTTAGGGTTGTATCCTTTCACCATACTTATTCAATCTGTATGTTGAGCAAATAATCCTAGAAGGTGGACTATATGAAGAACATGGCATCAGGATTGGAAGAAGACATATTAACAACCTGGGATACACTGACAACACAACTTTTCTTGGTGAAAGTGAGGATGACTTGAAGTACTTACTGATGAAGATTAAAGGCTACAGTCTGTAGTATGGATTACACCTCAATATAAAGAAAACAATAATCCTTGCAACAAGACCAATAAGCAGCATCATGATAAATGGAGAGAAGATTGAAGTTGTCAAAGACTTCATATAACTTGGTTCTACAATCAACACCAATGGAAGCAGTATTCAAGATGTCAGACAACATATAACACTGGGCAAATAGGCTGCAAAGGACCTCTTTCAAGTGCTGAAGAGCAAAGATATCTCCTTGAAGACTAAGATGCACCTGACACAAGCCATGGTATTTTCACTCACCCCATATGCATCTGAAAGCTGGGCAATGAATAAAAAAGACAGAAGAGTCAATGCTTTTGAGTTGTGGTATTGGGGAAGAATGCTGAAAGTTCCGTGGACTGCTAAAAGAACTAACAAATCTGTCCTAGAAGTGCGGCCAGAATGCTCCTTGGAAGCGAGAATGGCCAGACATCATCTCACCTACTTTGTCATGTTGTCAGAAGGGACCATTCTCTGGAGAAGGATATTATGCTTGGTAAAGTGGAGAATCAACGAAAACAGGGAAGGCCCTTAATGAGATGGATTAACACAGTGGCTGCAACTATGGGCTCAGGTATAGAAAGGATCGTGGAACTGGCACAGGATCGGGTAGTGTTTCATTCAGCTGTACATAGGGTCACTGCGAGTCAGAGACTACTCGATGGCACCTAACAACAAGGACGCTGAGGTGACCTGAGTGTGATCAGCCAATCCCTATGATTTCTTTGGCTTTCCATTTTCTAACTACAATTTAAGGATTTAAAGAATCTCATTCACTTAAAGAGACCAGCCACAGTAGGAGCCCACACTTACCAGAAATGCAATACAATAGGGAAAGAACTTCATACTGATTTCATAGATAAAGAAGCACAGTGGTTTAAAGAAAGACTTGCAGTTGTAGCACTTCAGCTGTTTTTATCACAGAAAAGAACATGTTAAGAGTTAAACCTCAAAGTTCATCTCATCCAACCTCTTAGTTTTTATGATGACAAAAGAGGCTTTGAGAGATTAGATGATTTGCCCAAAGAACACAGCCAGGATTCCTGAACTAAAGTTCTTGCTACTGTGATAACTCCATCCCTCAATGTAATAGTTGCCCACTTTCTTCATGTTCTTGTAGCCATCGCAATTTCATATTCTCATTCTATGAAATAATGAGTAAATTTTTTAATGAAATTATATTTCCTCAGTAGTTCTAAGGAAGAATCAGAGAAGAAGAAGCAGAGAATCAAGAAGAGGGTATTTAGCTTTCCATAATGTTTTCTTCCTCTTTTATGAGCAACAATTATTTCATCAATTCAATCCAATATTGTAGCCAAAGTGATCTTCTTAAGAAAGTCACATTGTGCCACTCTTCTCATTAAAACTCTACAGTAGCATCCCACTGCACTTATAGTAAAAGTCAAGTCCCTCCCATGGCCTACAAAGCCCTATGTGGCCTGCACCTCATCACTCACTCTGTTCCCACAACCAAAATCAAAAGCCAAACTCACTGCCATCAAGTCAGTTCCGACTCATAGTAACCCCTCCTTGGGTTGGTTTCCAAGACAGTATCACTACTAAAATAGATTGCCCAATCTTCCTTCTGAGGAGTGGCTTGTGGGTTTGAACTACCAGCCTTCTGGTTAGCAGTCAAATGCCTTATGCTCTACGCCACCAGAGCTTCAACACTGTTCCTCAAATACACTAAGTACTTCCTGCATTAATACTTTTGTACTGGCTGTTCCCTCTGCCTGGAACTCAAGTCTCCCAAATAACTTGAATGGTTAGCTCTTCCACCTCCTTCAAGTCTTTGCTCAAGTGTCACCTTCTCCATGATAACTACTCTGACTATTCTATTTAAAACTAGCATATCCCTTCCTCTGCACTTCTGGTGCTCCTCACCCTCATTTACTTCTTTTTCTAGAGGATTTATCACCTTCTGACATCCTGCATCACTTACTTACATATTATGTTTATAGCTCATTGTCTGTCTGCCACACTAGAAGGTAAACTTCATTAAGGGAGGGATCTTTGTGCATTTCTTAACTATCATATCCCATAACATCTGAAACAGTATCTAACTCTCAACAAATATTTGTTGAATAAATGAATAAGTGCATTTCATAATTTGATCAATCTATGTCTACAGATAATCAAATGCCATATCTAAAATATCTAAGATCACAGTTAAATCCCTTCCCTGATATGTTGGAGCTGCCAATGGATTCTAATAAGGAAGGCAAAATTATAAGGCAGTAATAAATTTCTAGTCCTTGAAATTCTTCTTTTGTACTGCTATCAATCAAATAAAAAGGAGTTACTATTTATTTATTAAAAGATAATTGATTACTTTCACATCAAAGAAATGTCCAAATTGCACTACAAATGGGTATCAAACAAACCAGAACATATTGACAAAGAAAACTGTTTATTTGGCATTACTTAAACTGAATTTTCTCAGTTATAATCCTGACGTAGTCTCTGGCATAGTATTCTGAGAAGTTGCCAAAGATGAGAATCTAAGAAGAGTGTGTGTGTTTATGAGCAGTCATGACAAAGTAGCTGAAAATCAGCACACTGACCTCCTCATGTCAGTACTGTATACATCTTCACATCTTTCAATTTTTTTTTTCAATAATCATGATGGATTTGTCCTAAATATTATTCCATTCCCCAGTCCTCTTTGTAAACAATGACAAAGATGAAGGGGAAATGCTTGAGAATAGTACAGCAAATGGCCACTGCACATGGCCAAGCATTGCACATCTCTGGGAGCACCATGTACATGGATTACAATATGTATGGCCCCCTCCCCTGGAGTTATAGTGTTCAGCTCTGGGTCTGTTCAAAACTGCCCTGGACTGAAACTGAGACAGTGACCTTTCCTAGTAGAAAAAGTAATTGAAAATTACTGAGCTTATTAATCCTGGACAATGCAGTAACAACTGAATAACATTAAACTAATACCCTCAAAACGTTTATCAGTAACGAAAAGAGAAGATATTAGAGCAAACCTATCCATAAATGGCTCCATATGATAGGTCACAGTTCCCCATTCCTAAATCCACATCAAGTTGGCAGTAGGATTTCTGGTAAAGAGGAGAAAATTTGATACTCACAATGATCTTATAGCACCCTCAAGTGGATTAATATTACAATAACAATGTTTATTTTCTTGAAAAGATGTGTTGGTCTATGATACGAAAAAGAGCAGGTAGTCTAAGCCTTTCAAACAAAGACTGTTAGAATGAAGGAAGAAGTACCAATGCTTATCAGAAGCGCTTATAGTTTGAGTTGTTCCTCTGAGTATGGAGATGGATTTTTAGCTGATCTAGCCGTAAGTTCCATTTGATATTCCTCCCTCTTCCCTTAGTCCTCTTTAGATAAAACTTGTGGCTTCATGTTCAGATGTGAACTTTGAATAGTATGGACTTTGAATGGAACAAATTGAACTACATTCTGTGGTAACAAAGCTGTAATCTAAATTACTTGTCCTATTTGCTTACAAACAGAACAAAGTGACCTCAATATAGGAAAAAAAGGTTCAAGGCTATCTTTAGACATTAACAAAGTAATGAACATTTTAAAAATAAACTCAGTTCCACATATATATTTATAAATGACATCTGTAAAGAGCATAGTTTCAGTTGACTTTTTAATTACATGGTGAAAAGAGTACTAGACACAGCAAGAAGATATGGATTTTAAAGTCTATTTTAGAACAAATAGTTCATGTCCATCTCTTCATTTTTAAAAGGGATATACTGTCGTACCTATATCACAGTGGAAAGGGTAGAGGCTACTTGTTGACAGTTTCTTAGTGTAATAGTCAAGACTCTTTTGGTTCCAAAATAAATAAATACATTTAGTCCAGCCAGGTTAAACAGGAAAAAAAAAAAAAAAACTGGGAGCAGTATTTTAGTACAGTAAGAAAGAAGGGCATTGTCATAGTTGGGTAGTGCTGCCATAACAGAAATACCACAAGTAGGTGGCTTTAAGGAACAGAAACTTATTTTCTCACAGTTTGTATTGTTGTTGTGCACTGCCGTGGAGTCAGATCTGACTCACAGTGACCTCTCCTTGGGTTTCCGAGGTGGTATCACTATGGAAGTAGATTGCCCAACCTTCCTTCCCAGGAGTGGCTGGTGGGTTTGAAACACCAACCCTCTGGTTAGCAGTCAAGTGCCTTAAACCAAACCAAACTCACTGTCATGGAGTCGGATCCAACTCATAGTGACCCCTCCTTGGGTTTCTCAGGCGGTATTGCTATGGAAGTAGAATGCCTAGTCTTTCTTCCATCAAGTGCTTTAGGAGACTATAAATTCAAATTCAGCAAGGGCTCTAAGGGGAGGCCTTTTCTTGTCTGTCATCCAATAATTCCTTGGAGTTCCTTGGCATATGTCTTCCCCCTATGTGTGTCTCAGTATCCTGGCCTCATTAACATAACCAAATAAAAACTATTTCAAAACAGGGTTATATTTACAGTTACAGGGATCAGGATGGCAACATACACATGTATTTTGAGAGCACATGGTTCAATTTATCACACTCCACTCTTTGCTCCCAAAATTCGTGTTCTTCCCACAGGAAAAATACATTCACCATATCACATCACCACCTAAAGCCTTAATTCATTCCAGCATGGATTCTAAGTTCAATATTTCATTTTCTGAATCCTCTACATCAAATATAGGTGAGACTCTGGGTGTGTTCTATCTTGAGGCAAAATTATTTGCCAACCACAGATTTGTGAAACTTATAATGCAAATTATCTGCTTTCAAAGTACAATGGTCTAATGGTAAAACAGGCACAAGGTCAACATTCTCATTACAAAAGGAAGAAATTGGAGGGAAAGGAGGGATCATGGGCACCAAACAAGTCCAAAGTTCAGCAGGACAAGGCTCATTAACTTTCAATCTTGAAACTAATCCTGTGTTTTCCAGGCATAACTTGGCAATGGCCCTGCCCTCTGAACTCTGGACATTGGCCACACTCCCCAGATTCTGGGTGGAGTTCCTTCAGTCCTACACATCAGCCATACTTTCTAAACTCACTGGGTCAATGACTCTAAGCTTTAGTTTTGGAGACTGTGAGGGATATTCTTCTGGCCAACCAGCATAGTAGCCCTGCCCCCTCAACTTTGGCCAAGGGCTCTAGCCTCTTGGACTACCACAATGGCAGTCCCATAGTCCATAACACAGGTAACAGTGACCCCACCCTTTGAAGGGGCAGTGGCGCCACCCTATGAAACTAAGGAAGAAAAGGCCCTGCCCTCCCATGTTGCTTCTGACAGTTTTATTGGTGCCTGAACTGTTCCCAAGATGGTCCCTTTCTTTTCTTGGAAGACAACAGATGTTCATAATCAAGTAGCGCCATTGGCACATTTCCTGGCTGTACAATTCCAGGAAGAAGACAGCTTTCCTTCATTTCATGCTTTCTGCATCCTTTTCAGTCTGGCTGACAAAGTTTCTGCTAAGATTGTTGATTACAGGTATGTGTTACTTAATGTCTGTTTGGGCAATGTCCTACTGCATATACATCCATGATCTTACAATGGTTTTTGAAAGGAAAAGCAGCTCTCCTTTTGCTTATTATTTCCCCCTGGTGGTGTAATGCCTAAGGCATTTGACTGCTAACCAGAAGGCTGGAGGTTCGAACCCACCAGCCACTCCTTGGAAGAAAGATTGGGCAATCTACTTCCACAGAGATACTGCCTCAGAAACCCAAGAAGGGGTCATTATGAGTCAAATAAACTCGACAGCAGTGAGTAATAATTTTAAATAACACAAACCCAGATTCTTCCAGCACAGGACCATGGGTGAGATAAAGACAGATGAAGCAGAGGACATGGCTCTGAGTGCAGGCTCTTGGGCTTTGGACAACAGGCAGGCAGTGGTGATGCAGTAGGGGCTGCGGGACCTAGACTGCTCAGGTGAACAGAATAGTGAGCGAGACTGGGCATGCTCTGCTTTTTCTACGTTCACTTCCTTCACTCCACTCCCAACCCTGCCCTCTCAGCTGCTGCTGCTGCCGCTGCCACTGCCCATTCTTCTGACCTCTATCAGCAGCTTCAGCAGCAGCAGCAGCAATGCAAGGATAACTGGAAGCAGGCTCCCATAATGTTTTAATATGGTGTTCACACAATGTCTAAATCACACACAACCTGTTTCATAAAACATATCATGGATGTTAAATGACACATGCCTGCTTACATGTACAGGCCTAATCTGTTTAGCAAAGGATTGTGTAGCCACAAACTTGGTATCAGTTCCAGGACACACTCTTGGTTTTTACAACAGGATTTTCCAAATCTTTAAGTTCTAGTTTCTTTTTGCACAGTTCATTTCTAAATCTCTTTCCTCCTACATTTTTCTGTAAGTGGCAAGGAGAAATCATGTCACTCCTTTAAGATTCTACTTAGAAATCTCCTCAGGTAAGATCCAAGTTCATCACTTACAAGTTCTACTTTCCACCAAACATTCAAACAAATTCAGCCAAGTTTTTTGCCACTTTATAACAAGAATCATCTTTCCTCCGGTGTCCAATAACATGTTCATCATTTCCTTTTCAGGCTTCCCCAGATGCACTTTTTAAAAAATAATAATAATATTTTATTGTGCTTTCAGTGAAAGCTTACACAATAAATTAGGTTCCCATTTGACAATTTCTATACAAATTTTTCAGTGATGTTAGTTACATTTTTCGCACCAGGTAAATTCTCTTTAATTGTGAACTGGTTGTTCCATTTCCAGCAGTTTCCCTGCACCCTTATCTTCTCATCTTTTGCTTTCTGGTGTCATACAGTTATTTTGTTTTTGTTTTTTTAGTAGAGCACTGTACTTATGGGAAATATCCTTTATTTTGTGTTCCACTTTGTTGTTGTTTGCCAAAAGGTGATTTCAGGGGATAGTTTCAGTTAAAGATTTAAAGAGTATCTCAGGCAATAGTAGTCTCAGGAAGTCCTGATGTAGTTAAGTTTGAACTTTTTAAGAATTTAGGTTCTGTTTTGCTCCCCTTCTATTAGGGTCTATCTATTGTGGCCCTGATCAGAATGGTTAGTAGTGGTAGCCAGGCATTATTTAATTCTTTTGGTCTCAGGGTAGATGAGACTGTGACTCATATAAACTGTTAGTCCTATAGACTAGTTCTCTGATACTTAGGTTTCTTCTCTCTCTTTTGTTCCTGACAACTAGAGATCAATAGTTGTATCTTATATGGCTGTTTGCAAGCTTTTAAGATCCCAGATGCTACTCACCTCACTAAGATGCAGAACATCAACTTTGTGAACTATATTATGTTAATTGACTTAGTCCCACGAGACTAAGGTCCTAAGTCAGAAGCACACTTAATGTCCACATATCCAGTAACATTTTGTTCATGATGATAACTTTCTTGCACATCTTTCCATTCTTTCAGAATCACTCTTAATGTCCATAATGCTACCAATATTCTCTTCAAGGAAATCTACACTCTAATTATGAAATGCATCAAAATTCCTTCAGCCTCTACCCATACTTAATTCTAAAACTTGTCCATATTTTAGTTATTTGTTAGAGCTGCACCCCTACTGTTTGGTACCAAATTGTATCTTAGTTACCTAGTGCTGCCATAACAGAAATACCACCGGTCGTGGCTTAAACGAACAGAAGCTTATTTTTTCACAGTTCAGGAGACTAAAAGTTTGAATTTAGGCATGGCTCTAGGGGGAGGACCTTTCTTATCTGTAATCCAAAAGTTGCTTGGAGTTCCTTGGCATCAGTCTTCCCCAGGGGATGTCTCTGTATCTATTCTAGTTTTTTTTTTTTATAACTCATATGTAATTAGGTTTAGAATCCATCCTATACTGGTATGATCTCATTAACATAACTAAAGAAAGTCCCTATTTTCAAACAGAGTCATATGTACAAGTAGAGAGGGGTTAGAATTTTAACACATTTTTTTTGGTGGGGGGGTTCAAGATTCAATCCATAACAGGAGCCTTTAAGAGATGCTGAAAAATTAAAAAGAGATTAAAATAATAATAATGATAATAAAGGCACTAGGTATATTCAATTCTACTCTCCCTTCTCTAATACACATACCTCATCCTAACCCCAGATGACATGAAGCCTTGTTGAAATTGTTTGAATCAAGAACTTGTGTCTATATATTTCTTATAAAGTTATAGATTATTTGGGTTATGGACATGAATCTTAAAAAACAGGTACTGGCATGTCTGAATTGGGTAATTTCAGACCTAACAAAACTCCATTTTGAATTCCTACTTTTCTAAAGAAACCATTCAATCTTGTTCTCAGTTTTACTGTTTGGAAAACACAGAAGGCGTAAGTCGTAAGTCAAGGTCTCTAACATGGGTAAAGTGATACTTAGTGTCTATTAAGAATGTTAAGCAAGAGGACAAGAAATAGAACTGATAATGTTAAATAAAGTTAGAACTTATAAATAACTTTGTATCTAGAATAGATATATATCAAAGTCTTAGCCCCAAATTAACATTTTCACTCATCAGAATTTCCCACAGTGTATCTACTGGCCCATTGTGAATGTGTTAAGATACAGAGACAGATTTCAGATGTGATAGAAAATTAACCCCTGAGTGAATGTTTTGTTAAACCTCTCTCTGGATGTATCAACTCTCAGGATGTGAACAATTCTCAGGATGCAAACAACTTCAGGATGCAACAGAGAAAGTTGTTAATAATGTTTAACTTTGTAGCTTTTGTCCTGCTTCCTCCCCCACCTCTACCTCCTTGTGAGCACAAATCCTTTTTATAACTTTACTGTTCTCCCTGCAAATCCAAGCATTTTAACATCTGGCATGGATGTCTGTAAATGTCTCCCCATTTCAAAATTATTTCATTCCTTCAATAATTTTTTTCTTTTAATTTCTAGTGGATTATCAGTCTAGTATTTTTCACTAAAACAGTGCAAATAGTTCCTGAATGTTAATATAATCCGAGCATCCAGAATCTGAGAACCAGAGAGACTATCTTTTGCAGATACTTTCCTTAGCATCTATACATGTTATTTTGAAAAAGTCAGGAGATCTAAGAAAAGCTACACTGAGATATACTGCTTATGCCCTGCTTTATGTGGTTACCATGCCTCAGCTCAATTTCCATGTTCTCTGCTAAATAAATGAAGAATTTAATTGTACTAATGGCCATGGTTCAAAGGAAGCAGGGAGTCTACAGACTACCTGAAATGACACACTTACATAATTAAAATGTCTATAACTGTGGTGGTTAAATTTGTGTGTCAACTTTGCTGGGCCTTGTTGAGTGGCTGGCCAGCCAGATGTAGTCATTCCCCATGATAAGATTGGTAATTAACTCCATGGTGGAATGTATTGGAGCAACTGAGTAGCGGGTTTAAGGATGTGGTCTGCTTCCTGTATATAAGAAGTAGCTTTGGGAATGTCTCTAGCTTATGGCATGCTTGAACCTGGCATGTAGCCATGTCATCATTGTTCAGCAGCCTGCCATGCTCTGCCGACCTTGAGACTTTCAATTAACTTGAATGAATGGCCTGCCATGTGGTTTGGTAACATTGGGACTGTGCCTTTTTACTTGTCAACCTTGGGCTTGTCAGCCTCAGCAGCCAGTAGCTGTCTGAGTAAAGAAATGCCTTTAGCTTCAGTGGGCTGGGAGCAGGAGACAGAGCTGAAGGTTAGAGTTGAGGGGCTTTCACCCAGTTCCTACAGCCTGGCACTTTGAACTCAGACTTTAGGCCTCCAAACTGTGAGAGAATAAACTCCTGTTTGTTCAAGCCATCCCATTTGTTGTGTACTCTTGTCAGAGCAGCACTAGGTAACAAAAACAATAACTAAAATACTCCTACCTCAAATGGCAAACTGGTGGTGTAATGGTTAAAGCAATTGGCTGCTAAGCAAAAGGCTGGTGGTTAAAACCTCCAGCCACTCTACTGGAGAAAGATGTGGCAGTCTGCTTCTATAAAGATTTATAGCCTTGGAAACCCTATGGGGCAGTTTTGTCCTATATAGGGTCCTAGATGGGAGCTCTGGGAGCGTAGTGCCTAAGGCACTTGACTGCTAACCAAAGGCTAGTGGTTCAAAACCACCAGCCACTCCTCGGAAGGAAGGTTGGGCAATCTACTTCCGTAGTGATACTGCCTCAGAAACCCAAGGAGGGGTTGCTATGAGTTGTGTCTGACTCAATGGTGCATAACAACAACAAGGGTCCTATATAGGGTCACTATGAGTAGGAATTGACTTGACAGCAGTGGGCTTGGTTTTGCACTGTTTTTTCAAAACCTCAATTTCACCCTTGCGATCTGCAGAATGCATATTGCTTTTCCACATTTCTACTTCTTTAAATATATTCTTTCCTGTGCCTGGAATACACAAACTTGTATCATGTCCCCTCTCTTGACCCAATCAACTTGCACTATCCTACCACCCAGAGTAGACAGAACTAAGCAGACACTCTAGTGTTGTTCATTACAGCAGTACTTACCATTGTGCCATATTTATTCTTATGTCTACTCTTCCATTGGACTGTGAGCCACTCAAGGAGTGCTTCAGGAGTGTTCATCTTTTTTTTCCCCAGGGCCTACGAAATGTTTGTTAAATTATGTGCATATGTAGGGTAAACACTGTGCATACTTAAAGATGCTGACAGGCCTGACAAGCCACTTCAGGGGCCTGTGGGGCTGTTTTGTTTTGACCATTGTTTTTGTGGTCGTGCCAGGCTGTAAGCCAAGCCTTGAAACAGCCCTGAGAGATTATATGGCTGTTTGCAAGCTTTTAAGATCCCAGATGCTACTCACCTCACTAAGATGCAGAACATCAACTGTGAACTATATTATGTTAATTGAGACCACTGGACTCAAAGCTCTGCTTCCTGGAACATGGACACACAGGAAAGGGAGTCAAGGGTCATGTGAACCTTAGCAATGAGCCTCTTTTGTGTGCCCCAGTACACAAATTGTCTGTAGCTTTAGAGTGGTGCAGTTCTCTCTCTTCCTGTTCATCCAGACTGCTGTCCCTGGATTCCCTGTACATAATACCAATAAATCCATGTCTCAGAGTATGGCCATTTGTCTCAGGTCATTTCTTCAGTTGCTCAGCTATTAGCACAAATACTCCTAGGAACTTGCTGGGGATCTCCCCTTACAGCTGGTGATCTCCCCTTACAGCTGGTGAGCTGACCAGGAGACCAAGGAAAACTCCATTTAAGCCCCCAATGTGACTGGGAATGGGAACTCCACAGAAGAAATCCTGGAATGGCTGTCCATGTCTATGTGGAGCCCCGTAGAGGCTCTAGTAGACAAATGGAGACCACCATGAAAGTAAAAGGAATGTCCTAAAAACACGAAAAGGTTTAGAATGGGTATTAAGTGGTCTTGATATATCAAAAAAGAAAGCAGAAGTGTGCATGACCATGGCAGCAGTGGCATGGCTGCTGCTCTGTGTAACAAAACGGGCTTCTGTGAACTGACATCCCACACCCATATCCAGCAATTGGAACAGGAATTACAATTAGAAAGGGACACTAGAGTAGCTCATGCCAGCACCATAAAAACACTGGTGTCCCAACTGCATGAGCAAGAAGCCAGGACAGAGATGTTAGCTTACAAGGTGGTTCAGCTGAAGGGAAGGTGCCTTCCTCGTCAGAGGGTGAGAGTGGTGGTAGTGGGGACTGACTGGGACCCAAAGAAGTGGGATTCATGTGAGAGTTCTTCCTCATCTGAGGAGGAGGAATGGAATGAGGAGACAGAGTCCAGTATCGGAAGCATGACCCACATTGGTGATAAAAATGAAAGCAGAGCTGGCATGCCTTAATGGAGTTGCTGCTGAAAACTTTCTCCCACCAAAGAAAACAGTTTACATCCATGAGGGATTATACTACCACTGAGTTAGTGGACCTTCCAAGTTTCACCAAAAGGGGCTTAGCTGTTGTTGATCTGGGACATGGAGGCAGAAGGTATTACCCTCTCAGGAGCAGAGATGTCTAAATCAACCTTGGTTACAAAGCACCCCACATTGTGGCAGAGGTTGTAAATAGCAATGAATGAGAACCAGGTGGTTTTTCTGTTAAAATGGATTATACCCACCTGTAAGAATGCCTGGCCTAATGAAGAGGATGTCCCTGCAGCCCTCTTCACTGGTCCTCATTGGAAAAATTACAGGAGGTCATAGGGGAATAAGGAATGAAGAATGCCATATATGCCAACCATTACTGAGGCTTGGATGATGAATTGTTTACTACAGGATTGAAGGATCTATCCTGCATTCAGCCCCTAGTCAGTGGTATGGAGCTGTAGTCTCTATCTTAAGTCCCTTAGTTGGGCAGCTAGTCTCACAGGCTGCCCAAGCTGCAGCTGATTCAGGGAAAACAGAAAGGACAAGGAAATGGAATGCATGCCCCACAGATGTCCACCAGCCTAAGGAAGGGAACAAATGAGGGGAAAAGGACATAAAAAGACAAGTCTGAGTAATTTGCAGGCAATTGTGGCAGGACTTGATCTGGGCAGAAACTCCACTTAAAAAAACTGAAAAACAGCCTAATACTGAACTAGTCAGATTGTGGCAGAAACAAAAGTTCACAAAAGACAAAGGAAGAATGGCACAACTGATGGTGCCTTTGAAGGGCATGCATGGAGGGCATCTTTACCCACAGAGTAGAGGTCAGGCCAAGGCCCCCTAGAACTTTGGCTATGTCAGATTAGTGTCAGGGGACTGGAGGCTACATGTGGAACTCATCATCAATTGGACCCCCAAAAATAAACAACAGGTATCAGCACAGGTGGACACTAGGGCCAAATGTTCCCTCATTTATAGGAATGTTAGCAATTTCAAAGGTCCCTTAAGCACTATTGATGGCTATAATGGAGGGTTGGTGCAAATGCACCAGGTGACTCAAAAGTTACAAATTGGGTGGCTAATGCCAGAGCCTATGACGTGTACATTTCACCACCACCACCCCTTCCTGAATACATATTAGGCATGGATGTCCTCACTGGCCTTACCTTACAAATGACAGCAAGATACTTCTGCCTATGGGTAAGAGCTATAAAACCTATTTATTGTATGAGGACAAGCTAAATGGACCCCTGTTGTGCTGCCATGGCCATACCAAATAGTAGCATTCAAACAGTATGGACTCCCCAACTGTCATGAAAAGTCAGCTACAGTGAGAGAGTTAGCTGGAGTTGGAATAATAGGACCAACACAAATCCTCTTTAATAGTCAATTATGGCTTGCACAAAAGCCCAATGGCTCTTAGAGAGTGATTGTGGACTACCAGGAGTTACACATAGTGACTCCTCCTTTACATGGTCATGCCAAACATAGCACAACTGTTGGGAAAAAATGGGGAAGTTTTAGAAACATGTCATTTTGTACTGCCTTTTCCAGTATCCCATTAGACCTCAACAGTCAAGAACAATTTGCTTTCACCTGGGCTGGAGGGACACTGGACATTCAGTGTACTACCACATAGTGGTAGTATAGCCCTACTATGTCATGGTTTGTTGGCTTGGTACCTTGCTTTGTGGTCCCACCTAGAGAGGGCTTCTCCATTCCATTACCTAGATGATATCATGTTAACATCTGATTTTCTTTCTGTTTTGCAATAAGCAAGCTCCTCCCTGATAGCTGTCCTGGGAAAGTGAGGATGGGCTGTCCTTGGAAATAAACTCCAGGGACTTTTGCTTTGTCTGTCAAAACTATGGTTTGTCTGTCAAGTTCTTGGGTGCTGTATGATTGGGTAAAACAAAAGTACTAGAAGCTGTAATAGATAAAATACAAGCCCATCCCTGACCCCAAACTCCTAAATATATAAAAACTTTTGTATGCCTTCTGGGTTATTGGTGCCCCTTCATTCCCCAAATGCCTAAGGCATTTGACTGCTAACCAGAAGGCTGGCAGCTCAAACTCAAACTCACCAGCCACTCCTCAGAAGGAAGATTGGGCAATCTACTTCCATAGAGATACTGCCTCAGAAACTCAAGGAGGAGTCACTATGAGTTGGGATCAACTCGATGGCAGTGAGTTTGGTTTTTTTTTCTTTTTTTTTCAGATCACTTAGTAAAAAAAATAAAATAAGGGGGCGGGGCCTAGTGGGATTAGAGTTCTTCAGAACAGGAGGCATTCCAGGCATCTAAGGGAGCTCTGGTAGCATAGTGGCTAAGGCACTTGACTGCTAACCAGAAGGCTGGCGGTTCAAACCCACCAGCCACTCCTCGGAAGGAAGGTTGGGCAATCCTACTTCCGTAGTGATACTGCCTCGGAAACCCAAGGAGGGGTTGCTATGAGTCGGGGCCGACTCGACGGTACGTAACAACAACAACAACAAGGTGGCTGCAAAACACATACAAGCTGTGGTAGTTAAATTTGTATGTCAGCTAGGCTGGGCCTGGTTGAGTGGCTGGGCAGCTGGTGGTAGTTATTCCCTATGATGAGACTGGCAATCAACTCCATGGTGGAATCTTTCACAAGCAGCTGAGTAGCTGCCTTTGGGATGTGGTCTGCTTCCTGTATATAAGGAGAAGGCTTGGGGAACGCTCTCTAGCTATGGCACACTTGAACCCTGCATGTAGCCACGCCATTGTTAGCAGCCTGCCATGCTCTGCTGATCTTGGGACTTTCAGTGGACTTGAATTAATGGCTTACCATGTGGTTTGGTAACATTGTGACTGTGCCTTTTTCTTGTCAACCTTGGGCTTGTCGGCCTCAGCAGCCAGCAGCTGTCTGAGTAAAGAAATGCCTGTAGCTCCAGTGGGCCAGGAGCAAGAGGCAGAGCTGGACCCCAAGGTTGAGGGGATTTCATCCAGCTCCTAGAGCCTGGCACTTTGCACTTGGACTTAAAGCCTCCAAACTGTAAGAGAATAAACTCTTGTTTGTTAAGGCCATCCCATTTGTGGCATATTCTTGTCAGAGTGGCACTAGGTAACCAGAACACAAGCTTTGAGTGTCTTAGTGCAGGGACATCCCTATGAATTGGATGTAGCCAGTTAGCCAGAAGGTTTTGGCTGGGGCTTGTGACAAAATCAAGAGCATAAGCGAGTACCATTAAGTTTTTTATCTCATTTATGGTGAGGAGCCGAAGAAAGATATAGCATGTTGGAGAAACAGTTATGTGCAGTGTACTGTAGTCTCCTGCAATAACAAAAGGATTGCTGATACTAGTACGAACACAATGCCCTATAGCAGGGTGGTTGCAAGATGCCTTCAAAAAACCTCAATCTGGAACAGCCCAGACCAGCACTGTGGCCAAGTGGCATGCCTATTTGTAACAAAGAAGTACTCTAACCAATAGTCCTCTCAGTAACGAACTTCACACTGCTTTGGGTCTAGTGAAATATGTTACCTGGTAGCGTAGTGGCTAAGGCACTTGACTGCTAACCAGAAGGCTGGCGGTTCAAACCCACCAGCCACTCCTCGGAAGGAAGATTGGGCAATCCTACTTTCGTAGTGATACTGCCTCGGAAACCCAAGGAGGGGTCGCTATGAGTCAGGGCTGACTCGACGGCACATAACAACAACAACAACAAAGCTGGTACCCAGGAATTTATTAAAGCTCCTGAACTCCCTTCCTTTGTCAAGGAAGGAATAGGACCTGTCCCTGAAACTGCATGGTATATAGATGGATCAGCTCAAGGTAATCCCCTACAGTGGACAGCTGTCGCCACACAACCACAAATGGATGGCATTTGGATGGATCAAGGTGAAAGGAAGAGCAGTCAGTGGGCAGAACAATGAGCAGCATCGAAGGTTCTTATGCATGAATCTAGCCCAATTATTTTGTGTACCAACAGCTGGGCAGTCTATAAAGGACTCACCTCGTGCCTCTTGCAATGGGAAAAACAACAGTGTATGATAGGCAGTCATCCCTTATGGGGTGCACCATTGTGGCAACAACCCCTATATTGAATAAAGGGTATAAACGTTGTGGTATATCACATGTCCGCCCACTCAGCTGCCACACCACCAGTGAATGCACAACCAGATACCCTGGCCAGGATGTAGGCAGTGGAAGACTTCCCTGTAGAGGACATAGCAGACTGGTTACACCGGAAAATGGGCCATAAGGGACAAAGAACTCTATGAGCCATAGCCAAACGCCTGAGTCTGCTGCTGTGCTCTAGAGACATAGTTGAAGCTTGTGATGACTCTATCAGGTGCTCCTCAGAATGCACCTGAATGCTTCTCTATCATCCTGGATGTATACCATGAGCAACAGAACCCAATGATAGCAAGTGGATTACATAGGACCATTGCCTATGTCTGAAGCCTATAAGTATGCTCTAACCTGTGTGGACACCATAACAGGGTGGCTTCAAGCCTATTCTAGCAAAAGAGCCACCCAAAAGGGCATTAATCATGGTCTCAGATACCTTTGTGTTGCCTATGGGACTCCTACAGACACAGATAGTGATCAAGGAACCCACTTCACGGGACATAAGGTACAGGCCTGGGAAGACCAGAGTGACATATTCTGACACTTCCATTTGCCATAGAATCCCACTGCTGCTGGCTTGATAGAAAGAATGAATGATTTACTAAAGAAACAGTTGAGACAAGAAAGTCAGTCACTCACAGGATAGACTAAGAGGCTTCCGAATGCCATACAGGCCTTAAATGAATTTAAGCAGCAAAATAGCCCAAGTGCATATACACAATTCACTCGGGGACCAGACACCACCCTACATATACAGGTGTAAGCACCCTATGAAGATATAGGGCTACCCCAAACAGGAAAACAGGGTCACTTACTTTTGCCCTTGCCAGAAGACTTGGTCATGGGAGACACTATAGTCACTTTATCCTGGATTTGTCAGAGCCCCATTGGTTTGCTTTTTCCACACTGTGAGACTTAGACCTACAGCAGAATTTAGACAGAATTAGCAGAATTTTATACCTGAGGTCACAAAAAAATATGTGTGAATAATCTGGGTCTGTATTTGTCCAAAGGGATGTTATTTATGTCTCTTTGGTGTATTGTAATTCCCCCTTTGGTAAACTCAGGCCTCCCCTCCAAAATTGAACCAGGAGTGTTTCCTTAGGCTGGAACAGTCCTGACTCAAGACCATCAAGTATCATGCCTCTTGTGGGATGGACACGACCTACCAGAGCTCCTGTACCTGTCTTAGGGTCTACTAAAACATCTATCTTTCTATCCATAGGTTAGTAACCCCCAACCTGTTCACCAACTGGGCCAAAACTATAGCTGAGCTCCATAACTGCAGCAATTGCTGGGTCTGCAGAGAATTGACTTAGTCCTCCTTGACTGGTCTCCCGTGGCTGATCGACACAGCTAGCACCAGTGCATGGAGTGCTCTTTCACTGGTCAAACAACAGCCTCCTGAAGTGGCTTCAATCTCTCCCTGCTTCTTGGCATTATACATTTTTATCCTTCCTTGGATTTTGTGTTTTCATTGTGATATGTTGTTGTTGCTTATATTGTATTTGTGGTTTGTGGTGGCAATACACCCCTGCTGCCCTGACTCAAGGGGTACTGCAGAAGACTGGCATGATAAGATTGTCAGGGCCATCTTAGGGTATGGAAGGAAGGAGTGTAGGGTAAATACTGTGCATACCTGAAGATGGCAATGGTCCTGACAAGCCACTGCAAGAGCTTATGGGCCTGTCCTGTTTGGACAATTGTTTTTGTGGATATACCAGGCTGTAAGCCAAGCCTTGAAATAGCCCTGAGAGATTTACAAGAACATCTGGATTCAAAGCTCTGCTTCCTGGAACATAGGAGTGCAGGGATGGGAGTTGAGGGTTATGTGAGCCTTAGCAATGAGTCTCTTTTGTGTGCTCCAGTATAAAACTCACCTGCACCTTTAAAGCAGCATGGTTCTCTCTCTTCTTTTTCATTGCCCTGAACTTGCTGGGGATCTCCCCTTACAACATGTTTATTTAGAAACTGAATTTGACATCACAACAAAAATAAACCCAGGAGCCAGGCACCAAATATTTGTTTACTGAATACCCTGACTTTTCCCTTCCTGCCACCTGCACACATTCACTTAATTAATCTAGAAGTTTTTCTTGGAAAAGATTAATAAGGGCCAAATGGTTACCAGACCCTGTAAACCAAAGTTGCTGCCATCTAGTCAACTCTGACTCATAGTGATTCCCAATGGGTTTTCAAGATTGTAAATCTCTATGGAAGCAGACTGCTTCATCTTTTTTTGCATAGAGCAGCTGGTGAGTTGATACCATTGACCCTTAATAGGTTAATGGCTTAACCACTGTACCACCAGAGCTCCTTAAAAAGAGAGGGGCAAGAAGTGTTTTCTATGTCCTCCTTAAGAAGCCCCGCCTGGGACTGGTTTCTCCAAGATACTAAGCAAAACTACTAGAGGTGATTTACTTTTCTCTCTCCCTTGAGAAGGCAGACTAGAAACATGATCAGCATGAGAGGCACCTAACTACTAGGATTAATCTTTGACATCTTTGTAATGTTTTTCTTCTGTATCCCTGACTTCCTCTTCTGTGTCTAATCTCACTTTGCCTATCTTTGTCCTCTCTACTCTGGCTTCAACTGTCCATTTATCTGTCCCATTTAAAGTCAAAGGGATACCTGTCAGATATTCTGTCAGAAGAAGGAGTTCAGGTACATCTTTAAATATAAAGGTTTTATTCCCTGGGGTGAGTGTGGTATTTGACAAACAAATTTGTCTCTGGCACCTCACTACTGTGGTTACATTCCTTTAAGGCCAGACCTAGGTAAAGGTAAAAACCTAAGCCCAAGTTTTGAGTACATCTGACTAAAGCTGATTATTTCTGACACTATCCTGTTTATAGCAGGCATTGAATAAATGTCATTCAAACTTCTAGATTAATTAAATGAATGTGTACAGGTAGCAGGAAGGACAAAGTCAGGGTATTCAATAATGAAATATTTGGTGTCTGGCTCCTGAGTTTATTTCTGTTGTGATATCAAATTCCATTTCTAAATGAACATGTTGTAAGGGGAGATTCCCAGCAAGTTCAGGGCAGTACTCACACCAAGGGCTGAGAGACTGAATGAACACTGGGGACTCTCTAAAAGCAGCTACTTTTTCCTATCTCCATGGCTATGTTACACCAATTTTAGATGTTCAAGATATGGGATGACTGGAGGTTGCTCTTGTGTTGGAATTAGAAAGAAGGGTAACCAGAGCCCATAGTGAAAGAGGTATACAATATATATATATATATCACACAATACTGTAACTGATAAAATAATACCCATATACCTATAAGAAAGACCATTTAATATGACTGTTATACAAATTCACACATCAGTTACTAAAGCCAAAGATGAAGAAATTGAAGATTTTTTACCAACTTTTGCAGTCTGAAATTGACAAAACATGCAGTCAAGATGTATTGATAATTACTGGTGATTGGAATGTGAAAGTTGGAAACAAAAAGAATCATCAGTAGTTGGAAAATATGGCCTTGGCGATAGCAATGACACTGGAGATTGAATGATAGAATTTTGCAAGACCAGTGACTAATTCATTGCAAATACCTTTTTTCAACAACATAAATGGTGGCTATACACATAGTGGCTAAGACACTTGCCTGCTAACCAGATGGCTGGCAGTTCAAACCCACCAGCCACTCCCCGGAAGGAAGGTTGGGCAATCCTACTTCCGTAGTGATACTGCCTCGGAAACCCAAGGAGGGGTCGCTATGAGTCGGGGCCGACTCGACGGCACATAACAACAACAACAACAACATACATGTGGACCTCACCAGATGGAATACACAGACATTGGATTGACTGCATCTGTGCTAAGAGGTGATGGAGAAGGTCAATATCATCAGTCAAAATAAGGCAAGGAGCTGACTGTGGAACAGACCATTAATTGCTCATATGCAAGTTCAAGTTCAAGCTAAAGAAAATTAAAATAAGTCTACAAGAGCCAAAATAAAACCTTGATTATATCCCACCACTAACAACCTGCAATGACACAACTTTGTTTGCTGAAAGTGAAGATGACTTGAAGCACTTACAGATGGAGATCAAAGACTACAGTCTTCAGTATGGATTACACCTCAACCTAAAGAAAACAAAAAATCCTCACAACTGGACCAATAAGCAACAAATCATTATCATAAAATGATAAATGGAGAAAAGATTGAAGTTGTAAGGGATTTCATTTTACTTGGATCCACAGTGAACACCCATGGAAGCAGCAGTCAGGAAATCAGATATCTTACTGCACTGGGCAAATCTGCTGCAAAAGACCTCTCTAAAGTGTTAAAGAGCAAAGATGTCACTTTGAAGACTAAAGTGAGTCTGACCTCATATGCATATGAAAGCTGGACAATGAATAAGGAAGACCAAACAAGAGTTGATGTCTTTGAATTGTAGTATTGGCAAAGAATGCTGAAAATACCATAGATTGCTAGAACTAACAAATCAGTCCTGGAAAAAGGGCAGCCGGAATGCTCCTTGGAAGTGATAATGGCCAGACTTCCTCTCACCTACTTTGGTCAGGTCAGAAGGGACTGCTCCTTAGAGAAGGATATCATGCTTGGGAAAGTGGAGAGTCAGCAAAGAAGGGAAAGAGTCTCAATGAGATGGATTAACACAGTGGCTGCAATGATGGCCTCAAGCATAGCAAGGATTATTAGGATGGCACCGGACCAGTGTTTTGTTCTGTTGTACAGTGTCACTATCGGTCAGAGATGACTTGATGACACCTAACAACAACAGCTCAGGAATGGTGCCACAGAGTGGCTAAAGCCACTCCCTGGCATCTGGTTCTCAGACATTTGATATGTCAGTCTCTCCAGGGATTATTAGGTCCCAGATGACAGACTGACTAACTGAAGTCACATATTCACCAAAATGTCTACATAGTTAATTTTTAGTGATGAGCTTTCCTTTTCAGTGATAGCACACTCTCTCCTAATAACAGCCATTCCCTAGACTTATGGCTTAACACAAATCAGTCTGTAATGCAAAACTGCAATGAATTGGATCCAACTCATAGCTACCCCTCCTTGGGTTTCTGAGGTGGTATCATTATGGAAGTAGATTCCCCAACCTTCCTTCTGAATCAGTCTGTACCACTTAGTAAATTTTCTAAGTGTACCCACCTTGAGTGGAAATGTATTGTTTTTTAAACTTGCATTCATCTTTGCAGCATTTTCTCAAGTTTCAGTAAACTGCTTACCCATTTGCCTGAATTGTTCACACACTGCTGTGGAGGTATGCACTGTATTCTGATCCTGGTCTTCTAAGTGTTCAGACAGTAAAGAACAAGTTGATCTCTCCAAAGATACACAGATGCAGAAGAGCAGACTAACTGCTACCATTTATTTTCGTTTAAGAGGACTATATTGAATCACACATATTTAAATGGGACACATTTTAAGATACTGGAATGAAAACATAAAGCCACATCATCTCAAAATTAGCATTCACTAAAAGGATCCCTGGTAGGGCAATGGTTAGATGTTTGGCTGCTAACCAAAGGTTGGTGATCTGAACCCACCAGCTGTTCCAGAAAGAAAGACCTGGAGATATTCTCCTGTAAAGATTACAACAAAAAAAACAATGCATCACACTGCCATGGAGGTGGACACGACTCACAGCGACCCCTCCTTGGGTTTCTGAGGTGGTATCACTACAGAAGTAGATGGCCCAACCTTCCTTCCGGGGAGTGGCTGGTGGGTTTGAACAGCCAGCCTTCTGGTTAGCAGTCAAATGCCTTAGGCACTACGCCACCAGAGCTCCTCCTGTAAAGGTTACAGCCAAGGAAATCCTATGGGGGCAGTTCTACTCTGCCCTATTAGGTCACTCTGAGTTGGGATGGACTTGGTGGCAGTGGTTTTGATTTGGTTTGATCAAGTCAATCCCAATTCATAGTGACTCTGTGTGGTAGTTATGTTTGTGTGTCAACTTGGCTGAGCCTCGTTGAGTGGCTTGGCAGCCGGTGGTAGTTATTCCCCATGATGAGACTGGCAATCAACTCCATGGTGGGATCTACCACAAGCAGGTGAGTAGCTGCCTTTGGGATGTGGTCTGATTCCTGTATATAAGAAGCCTCAGGAATGGTCTCTAGCCTAAGGCACGCTTGGACCCTGCATGTAGCCATGTCGTTGCTTAGCAGCCTGCTATGCTTTGCCGACTTTGGGACTTAAAATGGACTTAAGTTAATGACCTGCCATGTGGTTTGGTAACATCAGGACTGTGCCTTTCTACTTGTCAACCTTGAGGTTTCTCAGCCTCAGCAGCCAGCAGCTATCTGAGTGAAGAAATGCCTGTTGCTCCAGTGGGCCAGGAGCAGGAGGCAGAGCTGGACCCCAAGTTTGAGGGGCTTTCACATAGCCCCTAGAGCCTGGCACTTTGAACTTGGACTTAAAGCCTCCAAACTGTAAGAATAAACTCCAGTTTGTTAAGGCCATCCTATTTGTGGTATATTCTTGTCAGAGTGCACTAGGTAACCAGAACACCCTGTATTACAGAGCAGAATTGCCCTGTAGGGTTTCCCAGGCTTTAAATTTTTATAGAATCAGATTGCCTCATCTTTCTTCCTTACAGCGGCTGGTGGGTTCGAACTATCAACTTTTTGGTTAGCAGCCCAATGCTTTATATGTATATGTACACTGCTATTGGGTGGATTCCTACTCACAGTGACCTGCATTGGGTTTCCAAGGTTGTAAATCTTCACCGAAGTAGATTAAAGTAGATTGCTTCATTTTCTTCCTGTGAAGCTCCTGATGGGTTTGAACAACCAACCTTCTGGTTAGCAGCAAAAATGCCTTATCTACTCTGTCACCAGATATATGTGTATGTGTTTGCATGTGTCTATGTGTGTATATATATATATATATATATACACACACACACACACACATATAAAAGCTCGAAGATGGGGCAATCTACTTCCGTAGTGATACTGCCTCGGAAACCCAAGGCGGGGTCGCTATGAGTGGGGTCCGACTAGACAGCACATAATAACAACATATATATATATATATATATATATATATATATATATATACACACATACACACACATTCATACATATATACATATATATATATACACACACATACATTCATACATATATACATATATGTATACACACACACACACACACATACATTCATGCGTATATATGTATGGGAGCTCTGGTAGTGCAGTGCCTAAGGCATTTGACTGCTCACCAGAAGGCTAGCGGTTCAAACCAACCAGCCACTCCTGGGAAGGAAGATTGGGCAATCTACTTCCATAGTGATACTGCCTTGGAAACCCAAGAAGGGGTAGCTATGAGTTGGAACTGACTCGATGGTACTGAGTTTGTTTTTTTGTTGTTGTTGTTGTTGAGATATATATACACACATACACACACTCCTCGGAAGGAAGGTTGGGCAATCCTACTTCCATAGTGATACTGCCTCTGAAACCCAAGGAGGGGTCGCTATGAGTAGGGGCTGACTTGACGGCACATAACAACAACAACAACAACGTGTGTGTGTGTGTGTGTGTATGTAAAATCAAACCTATTACCATGGAAACAATTCCGACTCATGGGACTGCATGTGACAAAGTTGAATTACTCCATAGCTCCACAGGATTTTCTTGGCTGTAATCTTTTTTTTTTTATTAGGATTTGG
>NW_006921619.1:761192-792667 GCF_000298275.1 Orycteropus afer afer
CTACTCGCCAAAGTAGTAGGTGGAACAATGTTTTGTATAGTATGTTATGCCAATTGAGCTTGATGTCCCCTGCGACCATGGTCCCAATTGGCTGTAATCTTTATGGAAGCAGATGGTCAAGTTTTTCTTCGATGGAGCTGCAGGGTAGGTTCCACCACCAACTTTCATGAGTAGTTGAGGCCAAACCATTTGTGTTATCTCTATACATATATATACTTACATATAGACATATATATATATACACATAAAAAACCAACATACATGTACATATATATGTATGTATGTACAGAAAAAAAAATAATAACCTCCCTGCTGTCAAGTTGGGAGCTCTGGTAGCATAGTGGCTAAAGGCACTTGACTGCTGACCAGAAGGTTGGCGGTTCAAACCCACCAGCCACTCCTGGGAAGGAAGATGGGGCAATCTACTTCCGTAGTGATACTGCCACTGAAACCCAAGGAGGGGTCACATGAGTTGGTCTGACTCCGCGGCACATAACAACAACAGTTGTCAAGATGGATCCAACTCATAGCAACCCCTCCTTGGGTTTCCAAGGAGGTATCACTATGAAAGTAGATTGTCCAGTCTTCCTTCGGAGGAGTGGCTGGTGGGTTTGAACCACCAGTCTTCTGGCCACCAAAGCTCCTGTACATACAGATGCCTGGGCATTGAAACCATCTGGCTTCAGTATGACACTAAAATCAGTGTTTAATGTTGTGTCTTTACTTTCTTTTGCCCTTTAGCCTACCAAAAAAATATTCCCAGAACAACCATTTTAATGTGGTTACTCAAAAAAGCATGTGGAAGAATTATTACTTGCCCTAGATTAAAGTCCAGACCAAAGGCTCTCCGAAGTTCTCACTGAAAGATAAGCAACCACTTATTTCAATGTAATAAGGACACCAGTGACATTAAAACGTAAACTCTTCACGCCACCTCAAATCTCTAGTCAGCCCTTAGCTCAAGAAGCGTTATCACCAACCCGTACGGCTTCCGTAGTCTCGCTCGATTTCGCGAGACGAGGGTGACTTCAGAGGCTGCGCCGCTAGAGGTGGCTAGGAACACTTCCGGGACGCAACCATGTAAGCGAATGTGATGTGTGCCTCCGGGTCCGATGGACTGAAGTAGTGGGCACGGAACAGGAGAAGTTAGCAGCCAACTGGCCTTCCTGTCCAGCAAGTTCTAGCCATGGACCGGGACCTTTTGCGGCAGTCGCTGAATTGCCACGGGCCTTCGTTGCTCTCCATGCTCCGGAACGAACAGCAGGACAATCCGCACTTCCGGACCCTTCTAGGGTCGGCGACGGAGCCTGCCCCGGGCCCGCCGCCCCAGCAGTTACAGGGCAGGTAAATTCAGTCGCACCGCGACGAGACTTTGTGAGGGGACGCACCTCGGGGCCCCGTCGTCGCAGCCTGGCAGCCGTTTCTGGGAGGAGCGGAGCTGGGGTTGAGTGCGTGTCAAGAGTGCCTGCCGTGCGGGTGTTCACTGCGGCGTGGAGGAGCGTCCGTGTACCTAGTATGTGGGAAACGGAGGATGTGGTCTAAACTTTTTTCTCTTGCACTGTTTACCTGTGGCGCGGAATTTTTAACCTATATCCCTGGGCTTTCCTTTCTGGCTCTGGGGGCGTCTCTTTTTACGTATCCCCCCGCCCCTCCAACGCCAGCCTCGTGAATGAAGGAATCCCTCGTTAAAACTTTTTCTCCGGGCATAAAATTTAGAATGGAACTGAATGAACAATGAAAGGCATAGCAAAGCTTGCAGATATTATAAGGCATTGCAGATAAACCTGTTTTCATAAGTTTTCTTTCTTTTTTAAGAAAAGAGAAGAGAATTGACAACACTGAAATACAAACATTCATTTCCAAAAAAGCAGATCTTCTTTTTGCACTTTCCTGGAAATCAGATGCACCCGCAGTTTCTGAAGTGAATGAAGACAATGAAGGTGAGTTTAGTCTTAAACTATTTCAAGATTGGTGATGTGGTTCAACTGCTTACAGATGAAATAAAACTCAAAAATAATGTCAGTGATTTTTTTTTTTTTTTTTTTCCAGATCACTATGCAATCATGCCACCTTTAGAACAATTCATGGAGATACCTAGTATGGACCGGAGAGAGCTGTTTTTTCGAGACATTGAGCGTGGTGATATAGTGATTGGAAGAATTAGTTCCATTCGGGAATTTGGGTTTTTCATAGTGTTGATCTGTTTAGGCAGTGGCCTCATGAGAGATATCTCTCACTTAGAAATCACAGTAAGTTAATCATTCTTCAGTTATTTGAATTCTGTTTTTGATGGTCATCTGAATGCAAGAATTATGTCTTGCATCTAGTTGGGAATAAAAGTATTAACTAGAGAGAACTAACAAAATCAAACTGACTGCCATGGACTTGATTCCAACTCAAAGCAACGCTATAGGGCAAAGTAAAACTGCCTCATAGGGTTTCCAAAGCTGTAAATCATTATGGAAACAGACTGCCTCACCTTTCCTGTAGAGTGGCTGAGGGGTTTGAACTTCCAACCTTTTGGTGAGCAGCCTAGTGCTTTAACCACAGACCCACCAGAGCTCTTTAGAACTGAAGTTGTTATAACAGTGAAAGAGTTACACAGTTTCCTTCTCCATTTTAGGTTTTTGGCTTTTTTTTGGTCTCTTTGGTTGGAGGGGTGGCGTCCTGTTTTTTAAAGCGCAAAGTGGTTTTAGTGAAGATGGTGAGGTTTCTTGATATTTTGGGCTTATTTTCATGTGGGTTAGAGGAAAATTTTTGACGTCTTTAACATAAATAATTTGTACATTATAAGAAGACACTTTGCCCACAATGAATAGTCCTAAATTTGAAATAATATGTAACTTTAAAAGATATAGTCAGAAGAAAAAAGGAAGAAAAGCAGAAGGCTATTAATAGACTGGATAATAGACATCTAACCTTTGGGGAACCAACATTCCATTTTCTTTGGGATCTTAGATTTTTGACAAGTGCAAACTGTATTTTTGTTTCATAATCCATATTTATATTTGGTTCCTAAAACTAATTGAAAGATTTCATGAGATTTTAGTTTCTCAACTAAACCAGAAAACATGTTACTCTGGGCACAGAAAATAACTCGTAATTAAAATCCTCAGTTTAGACTTTAGGGTGCTGTTTGATTTTTGTTTGTGTCAACTATTAGCTATTACACTGAAGAACTAGAATAAAAGAAGACACTGTTCTCAACAAAGAATGATACTTTGTTCTTTTAAAATACTTTGCATTGCAGGCTCTTTGTCCACTGAGAGATGTGCCTTCTCACAGTAACCACGGTGATCCTTTATCATATTACCAAACTGGTGACATCATCCGAGGTGATTCGTTTTACCATATTAATAAAATAGTAACAGTTGTCAAATTTTTGTTTTTATTGATTTGAAAATGTAGTCTGAGAATAATGTTCAGAAGGTTTACTTTTTATATATTAGCTTAATTCTTTTTTTTTTTTAGCTGGAATCAAGGATGTTGATAGATATCATGAAAAGCTTGCAGTATCTTTGTACAGCTCATCTCTTCCACCACACTTATCTGGTATTAAATTAGGTGTAATTAGTTCTGAAGAGCTTCCTTTATACTACAGGTAATTTATTCACATTGTTTCAAAAACAGTTTATTATAGGAGATAAAAACACATTTTGTCAAATTTTAGATAACAGTAGAATTTAAATTTTTATTATAAAATGTGCTTGTTTTGTTTTTATAACCCTTAAATTATTTCAAATTTCGTAAAAGGAACTGTATTGCCATACCTTGATGTACAAATATGGTATGTGTATTTAAACCTTATAAATGTTATTCCTTTAATAGAAATGAGATATGCTAATTAGCTATTATGGAAGAACTATAAAAATATTGTGTGATATAGAATATTCATAACAACTGGAGTCTCAAATACAAGGTTTTTTTTAATTAGTCATTTTAATGTTTTGTTGTGATTCTATCTTTTTTAAGGAGGAGTGTTGAGCTAAACAGCAACTCTTTGGAGTCCTATGAAAATATCATGGAGAGTTCCTTGGGATTTGTTAATCCAGGAGTAGTTGAATTCCATCTAGGAAAACTAGGAATAGATGAATCTAATCCACCATCTTTAATGAGAGGCCTACAAAGGTATTATGAATCAGTGTTATTCCCTTAGGTAATGAGGGGAATAGAATTGAGCTCAGAAGCTACATAGCTGAGAGGTTTACTCGGCCATTGTAAGCCTGGTCTCACAGCAGTATGCCCACAGTTCAGTGAACCAGGTGATCCCATCTCCCTCTGGAATGGAGTCTCTTACCAATGATTAGATGTGAACTATGTGACCAAGTAGAGAGCTGCAGTCATGTGTCACTTAACACCTACCATTTGCTCTCTGAATTAGGACACTATATGTTTTGGATATTGTGTGAACACCATGTTGTAGTCTGATCCTGCTTTTCTTCAAGCGTCTTGAACAGGCTTAGTGATCCTCATATGCTGAGAGAAACTCACTTTTGTGTTTGGTCTTTAATCCATGTCATTAGCAATTCCTCCATATCTGATATAGGTCCCGATCCCATTTTTATTAGCCTTATAGCTTTCAGTGGAACTGATCCTATAACATCTTAGAGAATTTTTTTTCTTTGTTTTTGAGGATCATTGTGGTAGTCAAATGTGACATGCCTAAATCACAAGCAGTAGCATGCCTTGATTTTCCACCTTCCTGTTAGTAACCTTTTGTTTCACTTCCAAATTGTTACTTTTCCTTTGTCTCTTGCTGCTGCCACCACTTGCACTGGTTTTGCTGCATTTGGGAGCCATGATGCGCTTCGTGGTAATATTTTCAAAAGAAAATTGAACCTAATGCTGCGACACTCAAGAAATGAGATACACAAGATTGGATGCTGCTGCCTACAAGTTGAAGCATACACTATTAAACAGTAAACTTTATACATAGAAAGTACAGTGCATACATGAGCCAGTGACATAGGCATTTATTATGACCGTCAAGGCATATATTATCGGTTGTATATGTATTGTACCATTATATACTTGGCAGAGCAATCACTTTGTATACAAGAGACATGAGATGCATGTGGGCAGCTGTTGTGTTTGCTGTGTCCCATTCTCCGATTAGGATTTCTGAATTCTGTCACAACCTTATGGGAACACAGACAGATAAGTGGTTGGGCATTGCCTGAACAGATGTTACATGGCATATGACTGTATATAGAAATTTCATAAGACTGTTAATTATTTTCTAAAGAAAGAAATACTGACAGTTCATGCATTTAGTCTGTAAATAGAATACAAATTTCTTGCTTGGGATTCATTCAGTGTTGAATGTGTTGATATCAGAAATAAGTATAGTGTTTTAAAAGACACATTTACAGTTTGACTTTTATTTTCTTTAATAGCAAAACTTTCTCTGAAGATGATTATGCTTCTGCATTAAGAAAGAAACAGTCTGCCTCTTGGGCTTTAAAATGGTATGAAGACTTTGTCTTTCAGCATTTGCTTTGTATCTACTTCCATAGTGCTATTACCTCGGAAACCCAAGGAGGGGTTACTATGAGTCGGATCCAACTCGATGGCAGCGAGTTTAGTAGTAGTGTAAAAGGTTAGGGAAATAAATCAAGCATTCTGTATCATCATTAAGACCAAATGTGTTTGTAAATGAAATAAAATCTTTTTGACATTAGCTCTTTTTATAAATGGTATTATGTTGTTAACATTAAATTTTACCCGCACATTTTTGGTTTTTCCAGAAGGAAATAGCATATTAATATCTGGAGTTCATAAATATCTGTTATGAAACTATTTGAAGGCAAAATCCTTCTTAACATTTACTGAGAGTTTTGAAAACAAAATTATTTGCCAAATTTGATGACACTTGATTTTAAATACATTTGTTCTAACATTTTATTGGCTATTCTGTGAACTGTTTGTGATGCTTTATAAATGTCTTTTTAGTGTGAAGATTGGAGTTGATTATTTTAAGATTGGACGCCATGTTGATGCTATGAATGAATACAATAAAGCTCTGGAAATAGACAAACAAAATGTGGAAGCTTTGGTAGCTCGTGGAGCATTGTAAGTGAATCATAGACTTTCAGGAGTGTTTACAAGGTAATGTGTACAATATGTCTGTATAGCTTAGAAGATAAGTTCTTCTAACTTTATTTCTTCATGTTTCTAGATACGCAACAAAAGGAAGTCTGAACAAAGCAATAGAAGATTTTGAACTTGCATTGGAAAACTGCCCAACTCACAGGAATGCAAGAAAATACCTCTGCCAGACACTTGTAGAAAGAGGAGGGCAGTAAGTGTCAGACATTTTTAATTATTTCTAGGTGCCAAAGTGACAGAAATACTGCCTGGTTATGTGCCATCCTCTAAATCCTTGTCATATCTTGTTTTTAATGATAGAGGTCTAATATTCAACTGTAAGGAGTGTGGCTCGGGTTAAACACTGAGATGCTAACCAGAAAGTTGGCAGTTCAAACCCACTGGCTCTCTGCAGGAGAAATATGAGGTAGTCTGCTTCTGTAAAGATTTCAGCTTTGGAAACCCTGTGGGGCAGTTCTTTTGTCTATAGGGCCTCTATGAGTTGGAATTGACTTGACGGCAATTGGTTTAATATTAAACCAGCTACTATAAAATCTTGACATTAACATAAGGAAATATCATCATTAAATCAACTCAGAACACTCTCAGTTTTAATTTTGATTGAAAATTTTTTTTTTAATACAGTACTACTTTTTAAGTTTTCTAGTCCTTTTTTTCTGTCTTATTACTAAGCTTCTTTATGATTAGAGAGATTCTTCTTGTCTCAAGTTCTTTGTCCTTAATATCTATTCTCATTATGTAGAAGTATAAATGTAAAGGTACAGGATATTAAGTAAGTGTCCTAGGACATACATTGAAAGTTTTTATTTATTAATAAACATGAATTTAATTTCTAATTCATTTTCTTATTCTAATATTGTCATGCCAGAAACGTGAATCGAGGATCCTATCATTAATTGTAAATGAAGATTCACAAGTTATATTAAGCTTATCACTCCACTCTGTCCAGTAAAACCTGCAAATTCAGATTAGGAACAAACCATATCACTTACATTACTGTCTTGAGTTGCCTGGCATAGTAATTGCATTGTAAATATTTAATGAATTAATAAACCAAAAAAACAAACTCACTGCGGTCGAGTTGGATCCAACTCACAGTGACCCCCCCTTGGGTTTCTGAAGTGGTATCACTACGGAAGTACGTTGCCCAACCTTCCTTCTGAGGAGTGGCTGGTGAGTTTGAACTGCCAGCCTTCTGGTTAGCAGTCAAATGCCTTGGTATTATGCCATCACAGCTCCCAGTGGATTAATCTAAATTACAGAGTGTTTCAAGAAACATGTTGTTGTTATGTGCCATCGAGTCGGACCCAACTCATAGCAACCCCTCCTTGGGTTTCCGAGGCAGTATCACTATGGAAGTAGATTGCCCCATCTTCCTTCCAAGGAGTGGCTGGTGGGTTTGAACTGCCAGCCTTCTGGTTAGCAGTCAAGTACCTTAGGCACTACATAGTACTTCAAATATAAATCTGGTAACAGTCTGTTTTAATAATTAAAAACAAGTTTATAGGTAATAGCATCTTTTTGCTGTTAATTCTTTTAATTAGGTACATTTCTCTCCTGTTTCATGAATATGCTTAATCATTCCTATTTGTGTGATGATTTCAGTTTGTGTGATCACAAATACCAAATGAATTGAGATTTTGCGATATTTGATTTTAGACTCATGTAGAATCATGTAGATTTCTGGTTGGATAAGTGATTGGAGCAACTTTTTACTTTCTCACTAGATAGATAGCTTATACCTACTTAGATATGGTTGTCTTACTATGCATGTGTTGGTGTCTTTTAACTGAGTGAATGGCACTTCCAACAATCTAATTATCCAGGCCAGAGATGTCATCTTTGACTTGTCCCTTACTCACAAGTGGTACACTGACATAGAAGTAATCTCATTGAAGCCATTGGTTGTTTTAAATCATAATTACCTTTTCAACCTTTCTAAAACTATTTTATAAAATCCTTTCACTGCTCTATATACAAAGTTTCCAGTTCTGATGTTTCATAGCATAGATTTGTGATCTTCATACTAACCTGTCTACAGAGTGGTTTTGATAATGTATGTGTGTTAATGTTTCCAAATGCCTTTGATGATGTTGTCTATAAAAAGGAAAATTGTTTATAAACTATTAGGAAAAGCCTATATAATTCTGTCCTAAAGGTCAAGATCATACTAGATTTGTAGAGGACATTATGTATTCTATATATTATTACTAAACTTTGCCAATTCTGAACACATACCATGGCAGTATCTCTATGGAAGTAGATTGCCCAGTCTCCCTTCCAAGGAGTGGCTAGTGGGTTTGAATCACCAGTCTTCTGGTTAGCAGTCAAATGCCTTAGGCACTATACCACCAGAGCTTCTTATTATGGTTTTAGTTGTTAGTAATCGCTGTGTGTGTGCACGCGCTTTGGTAGCATAGTGCCTGAGGCATTTAACTGCTAACCAGAAGGTTGGCGGTTCAAACCCACCGGCTACTCCTCAGAAGGAAGGTTGGGCAATCTATTTCTGTAGTGATAGCGCTTTGGAAACCCAAAGGGGAGTTGCTATGAGTCAGATCTGACTTGACAGCAGGTAACAACAACACACACACACAGAACAAAAACCAAACACACTCATTGCCATTGAGTCAATCCTGACTTAGAGCAACCCGTCCCATTTATTTATTTATATAAATGGGAGCTCCTTATGGCTTTAGTAATTGGTTTATTGTGTGTGTGTGTATGTGGTGGTGGTGTTATATGCCGTCTAGTTGGACCCAGCTCACAGTGACCCCTCCTTCGGTTTCCGAAGCAGTATCATCACTACAAAAGTAGATTGCCCTGTCTTCTTTCCGAGGAGGGTGGGTTTGAACCACTGGCCTTCTGGTCAGAGGTCAAGTGCTTTAGGCACTACACTACCAGAGCTCCTATATTTCTTCTTAGGAAATTCATAATTGAAATTAATGTCAGACTTAATTTTTTTCTAGAGAGAGAACTTCTTAAACGATGAATAAGACAAGTTTCTACTTTGTAAATACAGCTTTTACTAATTGGATTTGATTTTGACTTCATAGTGCCTCTTCATGTTTATATAAATAAATGGGCACTCTGGTGGCGTAGTGCCTAAGGCATTTAACTGCTAACCAGAAGGCCGGTGGTTCAAACCCACTAGCCATTCCACGGAAGGAAGACGGAGCAATGTACTTCAGTAGCGATACCGCCTCGGAAACCCAAAGATGGGTCACTGTGAGTCGGGATCAACTCGACAGCAGTGAGTTTGTTTGTTGTGTATGTGTATGTGTATATGTATACTTTAACTTTATTTTGTTGAGAATATACACAGCAAAACATAACACTGATTTTGCAGTTCTACAGGTACAATTCGGTGACATTGATTACGTAACTTTGAGATGTGCAACCATTTTCACCCTCCTTTTCTAAGTTGTTCCTCCCCATTAACAAAAACTCACTGCCTCCTAACGTTCTGGTCTAATCTTTAGAGTTAACCGTTGTCAATTTGATCCCATATAGATAGTTCTTGAAACAACATAATGTTCGAGGCACACAGTTTTTACTAGTTAAGCTGAACTACTGTCTGGTTTTAAGAAGACTTCAGGGAATATTTTTGGTTTAAGGTTTAAAGATTATCTTAGGGAAGTAGTTTCAGGAGTTGATTTCTGTGTGTTTTATGTGGTCTTTTTTCCAAATAAATATAAAGCACATGATTTATGTGTTATTTTGGAAAATAATTTGCTAAACATAACTTTTACCTAATAACTCCTCTCCTGTAAGTTTCTGACCATATTCCTTTCAAATACAGGTTAGAAGAAGAAGAAAAGTTTTTGAATGCTGAAAGTTACTATAAGAAAGCTTTGGCCTTGGATGAGACTTTTAAAGATGCAGAGGATGCTTTGCAGAAACTTCATAAATACATGCAGGTGATTCTTTATTTCCTCTTAGAAAATTTGTGATAATTGAAATTAATGTCAGACTTAATTTTTTCTAGAGAAAATTTCTTAAACGAGGAATAAGACAAGTTTCTACTTTGTAGATACAACTTTTACTAATTGGATTTTATTTTGACTTCATAGTGCCTCTTCATGTTTATTTGTTAGTACTTAGAAGCTTAAAAATAAAAATCATGCAGTGAGAAAATTTTGTTGCCTAATTTGGCATGTAGTTTTGAGAACTGTTCTTATAGCGCTCTTTCCTGGTGGTTAACAAAATTATCAGTATTGCTACTATAATGAGCCAATTGTAAGCCTTTTTGAGAAGTATTTTAAATTGTCTTTTCCTGTAATACTGATGATGATGTTTTCTCATGCATTTTCTTCTGAATTGGACCATTGCTGCTGTGTCTGTGACATCTGGTGCTGCTCATCCCCATCCACAAACTGGAAAATGATTTCTTATGTAATCATGCATCCAACTGGGCTGTGCTATTTTTAAAATGGTTTGTATATGAACATGGTGATTCCTCCCTTAATTCACCTTAATGGAATTTCTTTATTTATCTTAAAATTTGTGTCCTATTTAAATTTTTATTTGTTTATCATAATAATTCTTCATGTATTTTACTTTTTACTTATATCTTGCACTCTGGGTCATGGGTGCAATGCAATGGCTTCCTCTTTTTTCATGGGATACAAACTGCAATATGGTCCTCAATACTGTTCTGGCCTATCCAATGATTAATGCCAAACATCTGTATGATTAATGCCAAACATCTATATGATTAATTTTTTACATGTTAAAAAATACTTGTTTAATCCTGGATATATGGTGATTTGGGTGTACCAAACCTGGTTGCTGGTTGGGGATTGGTGTTTTGAATACTGGGTTTTATTATATTCTACTATTTTTAACGTGTGGTTTTTTCTGATATCTGGGTTCTAAAAGAAATCTTTGGAATTAAGAGAAAAACAAGCTGAAAAGGAAGAAAAACAGAAAACAAAGAAAATAGAAACAAGTGCAGAAAAGTTGCGTAAGCTCTTAAAAGAAGAGAAAAGGTAAACTAAAATATATAGTACTTTTTAACCTAAAGCAACTACTGAATTGAACCAAAGTGCCATATGGAAGTAAAGTAAGTTAAAAAAAAAAAAAAAAAGTATAATTTCAAGTGATGATGGGTACTAAGAATTCTTAAGACTAAAATTCTAACCCCCCTCCAAAAAAAAAAAACCCTCAGAGTGAAAATATGTAATGAGTTATTTTGTTGCTATTTAGAGAGAAATGTTTTAGAAGTAGCAGTGGTTCTCAAAGAGTGTGATTTTACCCTCCAAGGGACATTTGTCGATGTCTAGAGTGCCTAAGGCAATTTGACTGCTAACCAGAAGGCTGGTGGTTCAAACCCACTAGCTACTCCTCGGAAGAAAGATTGGGCAATCATCTTCCGTAGCGATGCCGCCTCAGAAACCCGAGGGGTCACTATGAGTCAGATCTGACTGAACAGCAGTGAGTGAGTAGAGACATTTTTTGTTTTTTTTTAACTGGTGAATTGCTACAGGCTTCTAGCAAATAGAAGCCAGGGATGCTGGTAAATATCCTGTAATGCGCAGGACAGTCCCCCCATAACAAAGAATTATTGGGCCCAAAATGTCATTAATGCTAAGGTGGAGAAACCATGAACAAGGGGGCTATAGTTCTTTCCTTTGTGTGTTTTGGTAGTCTTAAATTTTTATAATAGTGTTGGAAAGGGTGGATTTGCTTATAGTGACACTGCCTACACAAGTATTTTTCCTCAAAAGTCATGCTTAATTGTAAAATTACATCTTGTATTAGCAGATGATTATCAGTTATCCACATTAACAGCTTTCAGAAATCTTTAAAGAGAACTAAACAGTACCAAAATCTTTATGGGGATTTTGGCTTTGTACTTAATCACAGCTGATGAATTAACTACATTTTTTAGGTTAAAGAAGAAAAAAAGAAAATCAACTTCTTCCTCTTCAAGTGTTTCTTCTGCTGATGAATCAGTTTCTTCATCATCCTCTTCCTCTTCCAGTCATAAAAGGCATAAGAAACGTAAGCGGAACCGTTCAGAGTCTTCTCGCAGTTCCAAAAGGCATTCATCTAAGGCATTCTCAACTCAGATAGATCAGAATAGGAAAGAGGAGTACTACCCACTTCCAATCAATACTTCAGCATCTTTTCTTAACCAGAAACAAGAAGTGGAAAAACTGCTGGAAAAGCAGGATAGGTTACCATATCAAAAGACACAGGTAAAAGAGAAAGATAGATATCCTGTCTCTTCATCTTCTGTTGAAATTCCGGATGATTTTGGAGGTAGGTCTGAAGAGCCAAGAGATTTTTATAATAGCTCTAAAATTCAGGCAAGCAATAGCAAAACAGAAAAGCCATATAAATCAGAAAGACATTTTTCCAATAGAAGAGATTCCTCAGATTCCTTCTATAGGAATTCAGAGGACAAAATGAAAAATTATGGTTACAGGAGATTTGACAGGGATGTAGAGGGAAGAAAAGAACACTAGAGAAGGTGGGAACCAGGTTCAGGGAGATATTCTACGTCACCAGCAAGCTCAGAGTATTCTTGGAAGTCACTTGATAAATATAAAAAAAGTACTTACTCTGGATCATGTGATTTTAGTAAACATGAGCAAAGATACCAGTTAAATACAAATCAAGGAGAGTATGAAAGGGAGGACAATTATGGGGAAGAGTCTAAAATGGAGGTTTCAAAAGAAGATGGACTAAATAGCAAAGAGCAATCAGAAAGTAAAGTTAAAAAGAATTTACCTCAAAATTTACTCAATATATTTAACCAGATAGCTGAATTTGAGAAAGAAAAAGGAAATAAGCCAAAAAATTAATTTACATGCCAAGGAAATCACCATTACACTAAAGACTTACTTAAGTTTTTTTGTGTCTTTTAGTCATAGCAGTTTAGTGCAGATATCTCTGCTTCTGAAATTTTATTTGTGGAGATTTTAAAAAGCAAAATAGATTGTTTTTGCTTTTTCTGAAATAACATTTGTTAACAGTTGTAGGTCTGCTCTTCACAGCTTGATCTTTAGACATTCATGTGATGTTTATGTATAGCATTTCCTATCCTGACTGATGATTTAACTTGTTTACTTATAAAGAATTCTCTGAAAGTATTGTTTCTTCATTGTATGATAGCGTATGAGAATTCCTGGATGCACCTTACTCTTTCTGCTGATTGAGAGAAAATTAAATTTTTGTGTTGAACACTTGGATTGTTTTCATCAAAAATTATTTTCTGTTAAGTTAAAAGCCCTCAGCTTTTGAAAGAGATGATATATTCAAATGTTCCTTAAGTACCATTTTACATCTGTCATTTAAGTATTAAATTTTTTTTACAGAATTGTTTAATTTATAGTATTAGATTATCTATCTCCTTTAATAGGCCTCTGAGGCCTGATTTAATTAAAATGGTTTATGTACCACTGGCTTCTAGGAAGCCAAGTACTTACTTAACAGATACTTTACTATAATAGGAATTAAGGCCATGAAGTTGAAATAGGAGCCCATTTTGCTTATTTCTCCATTACTAAGTTTTACCTTATTACTAGCATTAGAGCCCTAAAACATTTTTAATACTGGCAAAACTCTTAGAGATATCTTCATTCCAGGAAAGAGTAGATCAGAATAGGAAAGCACAGAGCAGTGACAAGAGAAGCCCGCTGTAAATCTCAACTTTCCTTTAAAAAAAAAAAAAAACCAAACTCACTGCTGTCGAGTCAGATCTGACTCATAGCAACCCCTCCTTGGGTTTCTGAGGCAGTATCACTGCAGAAGTAGAATGCCCAGTCTGTCTAATGAGGAGTGGCTGGTAGGTTTGAACCGCCAGCCTTCTGGTTAGCAGTCAAATGCCTTAGGCACTACACCACCAGAGCTGGGCATGTTTTCAAATAGTCTACAGCTGGCTTAACATTTCCACTTTTCTTCTCACCCCTGATACCTCATTTCTCAGGATCTGTGAATGAAAGGCTAGACCAGTTGGGCCTGATTTTTTAGAATAAATTCCAATAGCTATAGCTAAAGAAGGAAAGGGCTTGGCTTATAAGGATCTTCCTAAAATAACTATAAGCAGAGTATAATGTACTCTTTAGGAGATAAAGATAGGAGTTGTAGGCACCTTTGGGTTTATGATGGTCTTTAGAATATTTGCAATTTAAGGTTCTAGAAGCTGTAAGTGATGGTGGGCTTTTAGTACTATCATGATGAAACTGGATGGTTTGGTGTGGCTATCCGTTTACACCTGTCTAAATGAAAGAAAATGATGAAGAAGAAGAGGCTTTTTTTTTTTGTCTTGTGGCTCTTGCCAACAGTATAATACCAAATCTTTAAGTTCTGAATGTGCACAAGTTTGTCCTTCAACTTCCAGTGTTAGGAGTCTAATGAAAAAGCTGCAGTGGAATGGGAAAAGAAATCCTTGTCAAAAGGAGTAGATAATGGTAGAAACATGCCAGTCACTCAAGCATTAGTCTTTTTACCAAGACACCCATCCTAAGAGTCCCCAGTTCTGTGTATCATCCTTACATAATTGTGTTTGTTTTTAAAGAGGGAAAACTACCTCTTGGATATTCACTGACCTTTTTGAGCATCACTATGAACAGCATTGTAATTTACCACAGCTGCTTGGTAGTTTAATGTTAACAATTAGGGCACCAAAAAGACTAGGATAATACCCTATCCAGCAGGCTGCTTGAATTTTGAAATCTTCCCCAGAGCCACTTTCCAAGGCATATTAAACTTCAGCAGAGTACACAGAACAGTTTCTAAGAAGGTGTTCAGGAAGCCTATCAGCAAAAACCACTGAGATTGTATAACATCAAGAATCCCTAGTGATAGCTTCAATAATTTTTTTTTCTTATATGTATATAGTTTCTATATACAATCAGGCCTTGTTTTGCATAAAGTAGATGAAGCATGATTTTCTCATACAATAGGTAACTCCCTAAAATGTAGCTCCAGATTTGAAGACACAGGGGTGATCCCCTATGTCATTTAACATTACACTGAAGCTGAATCTGCTATTTAAGACTTAAATGTAGCCTTTCACGTTGGCCTGAGAACTTAACCATTCCAAAACTCTCATGCTGCCATCTTCAGTGGTAATTGAGTAATAGAATTGTGCAATTACTATGTATCAAGCCCTGTATATATTTCAACAGTTTACTGAAATAACATAACTTAAAAACTTAATCTTAACCATATTCCAAATAAGGAAAAAAGACAATTAACTTGCCCAAGGTCACAGAGCTAAGACAACACAATTGCTGCCTTCATAGAAGTATTTATTATTTCACACTCCAAGAAATTTACAAACTGACAGTATAGGCTGAGAGAACTTTGTGAACATATAAAATGATTGTAAGGTCCGTCAGGTTTTAGATCTTATAAAATCTCATATATTAATATATTTTAGCCAAAAATTATATTGCCCAGATTTTTATTCATCTTATTCACTAGACATGGCTAAGCCTATTATTATTTACCAAAAAAAAAAAAAAAAATCAGGAGAAACAAGTTTACTACCACTACTGCTTTTCAGAAGGAATTGCAAATGACAGGTCTAAACAACAAGTTGTAATGAATATTCCAAGGTTGTTGCTTCAAAGGAGACGATACTGATGAAAGTGCATACTTTCTTACACATTTCTTTAAAAACCAGTTTTGTAACACTAATCATCCTTCCACTATAAGAGTTCAAAGTGTTGGGCACGTGTTATAATAAAGTATTAATTAGTTCTAATCTGGTCGGCTACCTCCCCAATAAATAATGGAATTCCTATTGTAAATCAGTCACATCTGGCTTTTCTTATTAAATCAAGGAAATTACCAAAGTACATTCTTACTCAACTGTACTTGGTTCTGTCTTAAGAGCAAAATTTTTGATGGTTTGAATTTGTGAGGATGCAGTTTTTCTGTTGATAAACAATTTCTAATCAATTTTTGGGGAAGAGTAGATGGAATTTAGGGGTTCAAAATTATACCAAAAGAAGAAACTGCCTTTTATAGATTTTTTTCTTTCCCAGAAGTCTGGAAATACGTTTTCTTGAATAAAGAAAACCTAATTTTAGGACCTTCTGAACGAGAATTCTACTAGTGTTACAAACTCTCAATAGTACAATGAATCCTTAAAAATTGTCTTCCTTATTAGGAATCTATTACCGTTTTCTTCTGTATCAAGAAAATAGTAGAAAAAACTAAGGAAATAAAACACTGGACCCAGGTTACTTTTTTTTTTTTTTTTTTTACCTCCATCGGTGCTTTATCTTTTTCACTTGGCTAGAACTTTTATCTGGTCACTTTATTTGTAATAATATTTCAGTAGGATTCCATGTATCATGATAATAGCACCCAAAAGAACAGAGTAGAATTTACTATTTTAAAGTAGGGGAGTTTTGTTTTTACAACTTAAAAAAGAGATCAAAATGTTTTATTTGTTGCTCTTTCTGCTTTTACCATTACTGGAGCTACTACTAGATGTACCTGGCCTGGAAGTACTATCTGCTACTGAAGAGGAAGCTGGCAATTTTAGCTCTAATACTTTAATGGGAGCCTGAAAAGCAGAAGTACTTGCAGTACTCCTAGATGACCTGAAAGAAAAAACAGAATTGTAAATTTAAAATTTTACATTTTAGTATAAATCTGCCCCCATTGGCATGTTGTTGTTACATGCTGTTGAGTCGGACCTGACTCATAGTGACCCCTCCTTGGGTTTCCAAGGCGGTATCACTATGGAAGTAGATTGCCCAACCTTCCTTCTGAGGAGTGGCTGGTGGGTTTGAACCCCCAGCCTTCTGGTTAGCAGTCATGTGCTTTAGGCACTGTGCTACCAGAGTACCATAATTCCATAATAAAAAGTATGTATTATCACGTTAATAAATTTTAAAAGCATGAACAATAATAGCAAAAATAAGTAAGAGAAAGATAATGAACTTCACACCAGTAGAAAAGTAGTTCATAAACTGAGTTTCTGAACAAGAAAAGCAGTCCCTGGGTGGTACAAACAGTTAACACGCTCAGCTGCTAAGTGAAAGATATGGAGGTCCAGATCCATCCCGAGGCTTTTCAGAAAAAAGGTACAGAAGTGTGCTTCTGAAAGCCATAGCAGCCCCTGTGGACTGACTGCAGGTCTGCTCTGACACATGGGGTAACCAAGCGTGAGTCCACTCAGTGGCAACTAATAAATACAAACGTTTTAAAACCAGTGCCTAGAGTTTTCATCACTAAAGCATTGAAAGTTTACAAGATGGTGTGACACAAGAAGATGGCAAGAGAAGCTGGGTGTTGGCAAGAGCAATTAAAATCATGTTATTTGCTGTTGAGTCAGTCCCAAGTCAGCAACCTCCTTGGGTTTCTGAGGCAGTATCACTATGGAAGTAGACTGCCCAACCTTCCTTCCAAGGAGTGGCTGGTGGGTTTGAACTGCCAGCCTTCTGGTTAGCCGTCAAGTGCCTTAGGCGCTACGCTACCAGAGCTCACATTAAAATCATAGTTTATGTAATTTAAAGTGAGAGAAAAGCAACAGACCTGTTGATAGGAATAAAGTGGTTGGAGTTAATGAACTGGGGGTTCCAGTGAGGTTAGAGATACAGGGGAGAGGGGAAGGTACGGGGTGGGGTAGTGGAGCAAGTCATCTGGTCAGAATGGGGCATCTGGATTTGTGGTTTCAAAGGTGAAGTGGTTTTGTATGGTGACTAGGCCCAGGGTATATGCTTTTGAAGAGGATGACAGGAGTGGAGGTTTTGGTTATTGGAGATGTTGGAGAATTGAAAACCCAGGGTCTTTTAAGTTTAGAGTAAAATGTAGTCTGTGAGAATAGAATTACTACCTTCTAAAACCACACTCACTGCCCTGGAGTCGTCTCCGACTCAGCAACCAACTCCTCCTTGAGTTCCCAAGTCAATATCTCTGTAGAAGTAGATTGACCAAACTTACCTTCTAAAGGAGGGAATAAAGGCAGATTGAGTCTACTGCAGCCTCTACATTTTGTTAGTATAGAAAATTCACAAATTATATTTGACTTTACATAGCCTCATTAACAGTTACTCCACCATGTAAACTGCCATATTTAAGCACTCCAAATTTTAAAAGCACAACTGCAGTTACATAACAATAGCCATATAACTCTGAAATGGTAAGTTTTTAAGAAACATATTTGGGCAAAAGCCATGAATAGACATTTCTCCAAAGACAAATAGCCAAGAAGTACATGATAAGATACTCAACATCAATATTCATCAGGGAAATGCAGACCCAAACTGCAATGAAATACCGCATTATACCCACTAGGATGGTTATCAAAAAAAAGCAAGTATAGGTGAGTCTTTTGAGAAATTGAACACTTGAATATTGCTGGTGGAAATGTAAAATAGCACAGCAGCTGTGGAAAACAGTTTGGCAATTTCTTAAAAAGTCAAACATAGGACTTTAGTTTTGTGTATTTCACGGTACATAAATTATATTTCAGTAAAATGTATTAAAAAAAAAAAAAAAGACATAGGCATAATGTTATTTGCCGTTGAGTCAGACCCAACTCATAGTGACCCTTCCTTGGGTTTCCAAGGCGTTATCACTACGGAAGTAGATTGCCCAACCTTCCTTCTGAGAAATAGCTGGTGGGTTTGAACTGCCAGGCTTCTGGTTAGCAGTCAAGTGCCTTAGGCACTATGCTACCAGAGCTCCTATAGGCATAATATGACCCAGCAATTCTACTGAGATAGATACCCAAACAACTGAAAACTGACTCAAAAAGACACATGTACACCAATGTTAAATAAATAGCTAAAAGGTGGAAACAACTCAAGGGCCTACAGTAGATGAATGGATAAACAAATCATGTTAAGTACACAATGGAGTATTACTCAGCTGCTTAAAAAAATGAAGTTTTGACATATGCCACTACATGGATGACTGTTGAAAACATGTTAAATGAAAAAAAAACACACAAAACAAGTTCAATCCACATAAATGAAATGTCTGGAATAGGTAAATCCATCAAGACAAAAGATGATTATGGTTATTAGGGAGCTCTGGTAGCATAGTGCCTAAGGCACTTGACTGCTAACCAGAAGGCTGGCGGTTCAAACCCACCAGCCACTCCTGGGAAGGAAGATGGGGCAATCTACTTCTGTAGTGATACTGCTCTGGAAACCCAAGGAGGGGTTGCTGTGAGTCGGGTCCAACTCAACGGCATATAACAACAACAACAACAACAGGGTGTGAGAGGAGGAAGAAATGGGGAAAAGATCATAAATATCCACTTAAAATTGGTAAGTTATATTTTATATGAATTATTCCTCAAAGATTTTTAAAATTGATAATGTGAAAATAATAAATTTTAGGAAAGTACAAGGATGCTCAAGTGGAAATAGTTTCTTACACTTAAATAGAATGCTATCTTTTAGGACTTCCCCTTTATGAATATCTATATGGACTAAGGAAAAGTAATAGTGACTACTAAATGTAGGAGATTGGGAATTCTAAAACTACAATCATGAATAAGTTTGAGTCTGTCAGCAAAGCATTAGAGTGTTGATTAAACATTCCTGATGATAGAATTCTGGGTAGCAGTAAACTGCAAAATAAAGTAGCATAAATTGAATCCTAACTAAAATAAAACGTGGTTTAAATCACAAGAATCAGACTGTACATGCCTATACATCTGAGTTGCTCTTTTATGGTTTAAAAATTTCCCACCATGCTAAATGGTCCTCCCCATACTTTCATGTGGCTCTATCCTGAAATAGTAACAGAAGCCAGAAGGGTCTTGCTCTGCTGTTGGCAGTTTCTGCATCAGTGACACTGACGGGTACTTAAGGATGTCAGTGTGCCAGTGGATTCAACAGCAGAGCTGATGGGAAACTGGCTAGATTCACTGAAGCAGCTGTGACAATTAAGGAGATGGTTTTTAACCCTCCACTTACCTTGAAAGCAGTGAAGCCTGTGAAGAAGATCTAGAGCTCTGACGACTACCTTTAGTGCTAGCTGTTGGTAGTTCTAAACCATTCTGGAAGAATATTCAATAATGATCATTAGTCCTGCACTTTGCCAGAAAAAATATTTTAAATTAGATTTTACTTTACAATGAATTCCTTATTTTCTCAAGTGTTTAAGAAATACTTAACAGAAGGTACTGATATTACCTGTTGAAAGTATGTTTGAAGGATAATACGAATATCAGAATTTTCTTCTGTAACATCAGTTATCATTTTATCTATAATCTTATGAAACTGTTTCATTTCACGAAGTTTAATGTCTTTTTCTTCTAGTATTTCATCCATAGTGTTTTTCATAAGACGGATTTCCTTGGTGACTTTTGAACACTGTTGGTCAATAATAGTCAGTTATTACATAAATCTGTTTTCCAGAACTTAATGTATTTTGTTAATGGGTGAAGGAGGGTTTGGGTTAACCATGCTGAACTTCAAAAAATGAAATTATGTATGGTCAGTTTTTAAAAGATATCAATACCTGTTTAGTTACCCTGTCTAATTTTGGCTTCTGCTCTTCAATTTCTCTACTTAGTTGAAATGAATAAGCCTTCTTTGCTGATAATTTTTCTCTGACATTATTTGTTAAATGTCCTATAACTTCTAAAGTATTTTCCATGCTCTGTAGAAAAAAAAGTATTAAAAAACATACTGGTAAAAATAAATGACACAACTTGTCATCTTATCAAATATTCATTTATTTATTTTCATATGTAATACACATTCTAACAGTCTTATGGATTAAGTTTAGCATATAATTCCATTGGAAAGAATTTTTAGAATACTTGGAGAAAAATATATAAACAATGATGTGAAAGAATGTAGACTTAAAAGATTCATAGTTTACATCATCTCCTGTTTCAATTTACATCATCTGCTCCTTCTATTCCATTGGTAATCTATATTTTTATGTAGGGTCTGCTTACCAAGCACATCCTTGTATCTTTTAGTAATGTGCTTTAGTAACTTTTTACTTGATTATTTTTACCTTCCAGTCTTTTTATTTATTGACTGATTTAAGGAGCAATCTTTAATATGATCTTTAAGGAATTAAATAAAAGTTCATTGAATTAAGAGTAGGCAGATCGGTCATAATTAGTTATGATCCATTAACTAACAAGTAATTATCAGGAGTCTATCCTGTGCTTAGCACTGGTGTTTGAACAAATTTATCTAATACTTTGATACTTGTATTTTTCTCATTTAAATGAGGCAGTTTTTTTTTTTTTTTTTACAATCTACTTCCCTAAAAGAAGTTCTAAATAACTCTCTTCTGGTGATGCAATGCATAAGGCATTTGACTGCTAACCAGAAGGCTCGTAGTTAAAACCCATCAGCCACTCTGTGGAAGGAAGACTGGGTAATCTACTTCCATAAAAATTTACTACTTTGGAAACCCAAAGGTTGCTATGACTTAAAATTGACTCAATGGCAGTGAGTTGTTTTTTTTGTTTTTTTTTTTTTTAATGTTCAAAATGTAGTCCCTGGGTTAACATGTTTGACTGCCAACTGAAGGGTTCGAGGTTCAAGTTCTACCCAAAGGCACCTCAGAAGAAAGGCCTGGTGATGTAATTCTGAAAAATGAGCCATTGAAAACCCTATGGAACACATTCTACTGTGCCACACACAGGGTCATCATGAGTCAGAGTAAGAAGAGAAGAGATATAATAATAACAGTTGATCTTTATTGAGGGCTAATGCTAAAGACGGCAGTGTGTTTGGTTTTTTTTGGTTGGTAATGCTTAAGAACCTGGAGAATTCACCTGGATATCTTCCTGAAGTTCTCTTATTTGTCTTTGTTTGTATCTGTATTTTTCATCAACAGATCTCTTTTGTTCTTCTAGTTGGATTTTTAGCTCATATTCATCACCTGGAATTTAGAGTTTTTATTTTAAATTTTCAACATACTGTGTGGAAAGCAATCTTAAAGTACTATATGTTTTAAACTTAATGCTTCTACCATTTTTTGTTATAAACGATTCCTAATTTCTACTTACAGAAAAATAGTATATAATAGCCATTTCTTTTTTCGTCATCATGGAACAGTATGCTGCAATTTTTTCAGATTTGAAATTAATTCCCAAGAGAAGTAACATATACCACTAGAGTTAATAATGGAAATAATAATTAGTAGGCCATGTACAAAAAAGGTGGGATTTGTTTTTCTGACCCAGTCAAACATGGTATATGTTTGTTTTCCATGTATCATAGTGTTTCTCTTTTTAAAATAAATACTATACAGTTTTAATTATACATACTCATAAAATGTTTTTAATAATTTCTACATACTAGATGGAGTCACTTTTTTAAAAGATTGTTTATAATTGTTGTTGCAGCTGTTCAGCACTTGCAAGGTGTTTTCTAGAGCATAGATTTCTTTTTCAGCTTTGTTGATCTTAGCATCCAAACTGTCACCTTCCCTTTGAAGTTCTTCTTTTTCTTGAGCAGCCTATGAAATACAGAACAGAACTGTATCAAAAGTACTTATCATAGGGCAAAATGTCTCTGGGGCATAAAGTAGTTAACTCACAAGAGATCAATTTGCCTTGGGCCTACACATAACCCAAAAAACCCACTGCCATTTGAGTCGATTCTGACTCATAGCAACCCCCATTGGGTTTCCAGCACTGTAAACCTTATGAAAGTAGATTGCCTCATCTTCCACAAAGCAGCTGATGGGTTTGAACCACCAACCTTCTGGTTAGCAGCCAACTCTCTTAACCACTACCCCATCAGAGCTTCCTGGGCCTACACATAGCACCTGGAAATTATTTCTTGCACTTGATTTAGAGTAGAAAATCAATCCTCAGGCCTTCTAAATATGGTACACAAGATACAAAACCGTGATGGAAATGTCGTAACTAACCGAACCTTACATAAAAGTCCTCAGCAAAAATTGCCAAATGATGAAGCAGGTACAAACTTTAATAGGAAGGGAATTAGAGTTAACTAGAGGGAGGTTTGAAACTAGGTTTTAAATCAGAAGAATGTGTATTTCTGAACTTAAAAAGGCTCAGAACGCTTTCTCACGTTTTTGAAATCTTGGAAAACAGTGAAAGTACATCCATAAAAACAAATGCTTACTATATCAAACACAGTTATGTGTGTGTTATTGGAAGTAGGATTTCCATATCTTCATAGAATTAAGTAATTTATTAAAATTAGAGAAATATAATTATGATAAATATGACTAGAAAAGATGAGGTCTATAAATTGCTGAAGATCAGAAATTCCTCAGTGAGTGGCCTTCAGTGACTTTTTACCATGGTAGCTCTGTTGCTGAACTAGACTCTAGAGTTGAACACAAACAGTTCCAAAGAACTTCTAAGATTAGTAGTTGACAGGCATAGCATATATATTTTAAAGTGCCAGAAAACCCACTTTCAGTCAAAATATAATTAATCATTTCATTTTAATTATGCCTTTAAAATCAGAATGCAGTTGATGAAAAAGGTAAGTTTTATTGGTAAGGTTCCAATTCTTCACATTTCACTGTTCCCCCCCAATTATGCTTCAAAATACGTTACATGTGTACTGTAACAAATATTGCACAATGAAAAAGTTTAGAAAAAAATCACATTTTTATATAAATGATACATAATCCTTTGATGTTGAGTCTACAGTTGGCAACAACTTAAAATATAGTAGTGTATGCAAGACAGGAGGGAGCTCTGGTAGCGTAGTGCCTAAGGCACTTGACTGCTAACCAGAAGGCTGGCCGTTCAAATCCACCAGCCACTCCTGGGAAGGAAGATGGGGCAATCTACTTCTGTAGTGATACTGCCTCGGAAACCCAAGGAGGAATCCCTGTGAGTCGGGTTTGACTCGACGGCACATAACAACAACATGCAAGACGGGTAGAGACAAGTATTGATTGGGTGAAGGGAAGGGCGGGCCACCACTGAGGAAGAAGAAGATGGGTATATGGGAGGTACAAACTGAACAAAGATGAACCCTTTTGCATATACAGTACTGCATTGTCAGTGATGGCAAGCATTGATCTATGAGTGGATAGATGGGTTGTTGTTGTTGTTGTTATGTGCCGTCAAGTCAGCCCTGACTCATAGCGACCCCTCCTTGGGTTTCCGAGGCAGTATCACTACGGAAGTAGGATTGCCCAACCTTCCTTCCGAGGAGTGGCTGGTGGGTTTGAACCGCCAGCCATCTGGTTAGCAGGCAAGTGTCTTAGCCACTATGCTACCAGAGGATAGATGGGTAGACAGTCTGAATGATCAGGTATGTCTAGGCAAGGCGCAGTGTGCCCATGACCATGTATAGGGTTGGCAGACAGTGTTTCTACAAGCATAATTGTATGTGCTGTAAGAATGTCTGGGTGTATAGTAGAGCTGACAAGGGACAAGGTTGTGGTGATTTCTTGGCCACAGCCAGCTACCCTGAGGGAACAAGTAGTTGGACCTGTGGACTCAGGACCATGGTCACAAGGGACATCAAGCTCAGTTGGCATAACATACCACACAAAAACATCGTTCTACATCCTATTTTGGTGAGTAGCAACTGGGGTCTTAAAGCTTGCAAGCAACCATCTAGAGTACAGCACTTGGACCTCATGGGTGGGAGGTAAAACTAATGTTTCAGTACCTCCATCTAGCAACTTAATTGTGGCCATAATTATGTGGAATAACTGCTAGAGTGCCATAAACCAAATTTCATGGCATGCATGCATAAGTAAATATTTAAAAAAAAAAAATTACCACTTCAGTTCTTTTAAATCCAGAGGATTACTATAAGTAAGTTACCAAAAAGAAGCATACATCACACAATCATAACTGTAAGTCAATTAAGATTATACCTTTATTACATAATAGGCCTGTGTTTTCTCCTCTTCTCCTTCAGGAGGCAGCATAACCACAGTAAGAATTTCATATCTATTCTTCAGTTTATCGATTTTACTTAGCCGGTCATGAAACTCAGCACTAATAGGTAAAGAAAAACACCAGAAAGCAAGTAATATATTTTAAAAAGGACTATCAAGTGTCTTATAGAAGATACTTATATTTGTGTTGCTCCCAAACCCAGGCAGGTTAATTGTGTTCTGTCTCTCTGTCTCTGTCTCTGTCTCTGTCTCTCTTTTCTTAAAACCTTACTTGAAAGTTAACAAATTAGCCTGCTAGTTTCATGGATGCTAGAAGGCGGCACAAGATTTGTAGGTCAAAGACCAAAAACTGTCCTACTCATAGTACAGCACGGGGCATGAGCTTCCCGTTTTCTTTGGTTCGCCTTGCCTCTTAAGACTGATGGGGACAACGAGGGGTCAAGTGGATGCTACACACATTATATTTCACTGCTGAGAAAGCCTATGCTTAGATAGTACAAATATTTTATAATAGAAAGTAAGCAAACATGCCTAACCTTTGCTCCAGAGGGAGACACTATCTCTAGCTTCCAAGACTGTTCAGTATACAAACATCTTTAAAAATATAGTCCAGAACAACAAAGTTACTGTCTCTCCTTGCAAGGCATACAGAAATATGAGAAATGGATGAAAAAATTCCAACATTCAGATTCTCAAATCTGGCTACTTTTTTTTCCCTTTATTTCAGTACATGGGTATTTAATGAGCTATTTTTTGGGACTTATTTTATAATAGGGTCACTAAGAGGCAGAATCGACTCGATAGCAGTGGGTTTTTGGGTGGTGGTGTTTGTGTTTTATAGTACTAGTAATGCTAATATATGCATGGCAACATGGAAGGTAACTTTATCTGCTACAACATCATGAAAGTGAGTTATCCAAACATGATGAAAAGAAATCTCCAACCTATTAGTTCTCCTAAAGAAAGTGCTAGTAAAATATATCAAGTGTCACAAGTTATAGTTTTGCTTATTTTTCAGTATCACTATTGTTTCATCATAAAATACTTACTCTATGGTCATAAAAACTCGCTGGACTTCCATCTTAAGATGGTAGACTGAATACAAATGTACATCTCAGGGACAAGACAAAAAATTAAAAGAAAAAAAATCCATAATATCTCTGGGAACAAGACAAACACAAGAATGTTTTCCTCAATTCATGGAAAAATCAAAAACAAATAAGATTAATGGGGGGGGGGGAATGGATATACACACTGAAGATTACTGTAGAAGCAAGAGTCATTTTTCCACAAAAGAAGCCAGAAGGAAATCCAAAGTCAGGAATAAGAAATAAAAGAGCAAGAATGATTTCTGAGGCTATTATGAAAGTAAGGATTGTCTATGGGAGGTATAGACAACAAAAATAAACCCTTTTGCATGTACAGTACTGCATCATCTGTAGTGGCAAGCATTGATCTACAGGTGGACAGATGGGTGGATAGGCTGAACGATCAAGTATGTCTAGGCAGGGGTAGTGTGCCCACGACATATGTCCAGGGTTAGCAGACTGTTTCCACAGGCATATTTATATGCACCATTAGAATGTCCAGATGTATAGTAGAGCTGACAAGGGGTAAGGTTGTGGTGGCTTCTTGGCCACAGCCAGCTATCCAGAGGGAGCAAGTAGTTGGACCTCTGGGCTCAGGACAATGGTTGCAGGGGACATCAAGCTCAAGTGGCGTAACATACTACACAAAAACACTGTTCTACATCCTACTTTGGTGAGTAGCAACTGGGATCTTAAAAGCTTGCAAGCGGCCATCTAGATTCAGTGATGGGTCTCTCCTCATCTACAGCAAAGAGCAGAAAACTAAAGATGCATGGAAACAATTAGTCCAAAGGACTGGTATACCATGTTTTCCTCAGCCTATATGACCATGAGACCAGAAGAACTAGATGGCACCCAGCTACCACTGTCAGCCACTTGGAGGGGGATCAGTGCAGGAGATCCAGGATAGAATAGAACAATGCAGAACAAAACTCAAAATCATTAAAAAAAAACAAAAAACAAAAAAATCAGGTTTGCTGATCTGATAGAGCCTGGTGAGACCTCTGAGACTATGGCCTCTAGCCACCCTTCAGGTCTGGAATTGAACTCACTCCTGTGGTTTCCAGCCAAACAGTTAGATGAGGTGAACAATTACATCAGGAAGATACACTCCTTGGCGTGATCAGTCATGGGAGAACAGAGTACGGTGTTTGCATAGGGAGACAGTTCAGGGTGGGAGTGCACAGGAGGGAAGGACAAGGTAAACTACAGGGAGGAAGTGGGAAGAGAGCTGTTACATTGTGGGAAATTGCAGTCAATTTCATGAGGCAAAATGTGTATGAACTGCTGTATGGAAAATGATTTTGCTCTGTAAACTTTCACCAAATCACAATAAATATTAAAAAAAAGTTAGAAAAAAGAGCATCAGCATAAATTCACAAAACTGGAAGGCAAAGAGTAAGGGTGAGAGCAGAAATTAATGAAATAGAAAACAAAGTCTTTTCACAGACTAGTAAAATTGATTATCCTGAAAAAGAGAAGGTGCAAATAACCAGTATCAGAATGAAAAGGGATCATCTCTACAAATACTGCAGATATCAAAGTAATAATAAAGTGATACTATGAACAACTCTATGACAGGAAGTTTGAAAGAGAGGATGAAATGGAACATTTTTCCTTAGCCAAAACCCACGAAACTCACTGCTGTTGAGTCAGATCTGACTCATAGCGACCCCTCCTTGGGTTTCCAAAGCATTATCTCTACGGAAGTAGATTGTCCAGTCTTCCTTCCGAGGAGTGGCTGATGTGTTTAAGTGCCAGCCCTCTGTTTAGCAGCCAAATGCCTTAGGCACTACATCAAACATAACTTATCAAAACTGACTCAAGAGAATGTGCAAAATCCGTATTGTCCTACTACCAATACATAAATTTAGTCAATAGTTGAAAATATTTCCCCACAAAATATCCAAACCCCCAATGGCTTTACTAGTGAAGTCTTTGAAAATTCAAAGAATGTACAATTCCACCCTTTTACAAATATGTAGAGTATAAAAGTATAAGAAACACACAAAACATTTTATGAGGTAGACATAATAACCTGACAAAGACAGTCCAAAAAATCAAACCCATTGCTTTCAATTCTGATTCATGGTGACCCCATATGTTTCAGAGTAGAACTGTGCTCCATAGGATTTTCAATGGAGCTCTGGTAGCATAGTGGCTAAGACACTTGCCTGCTAACCAGACAGCTGGCGGTTCAAACCCACCAGCCACTCCTCGGAAGGAAGGTTGGGCAATCCTACTTCCATAGTGATACTGCCTCGGAAACCCAAGGAAGGGTCGCTATGAGTCAGGGCCGACTCGACGGCACATAACAACAAGAACAACATAATCTTATAGAAGGAGATCACCAGACCTTTCTTCCACAGCACCTCTGGGTGGATTTGAATCACCAACCCTTTGGTTAGTAGTAAGTTCAAACCATTTGTGCTATTCAGGGACAAGGAGAGTTGTCATTGTTGTACTGTTGAGTCAATTCTGACTCATAGCAACCCTATGTACAACAGAATGAAACACCGTCCAGTCCTGCTCAGCATCCTCACAATCCCTGCTATGCTTGAGCCCGTGGTTGCTGCTACTGTGTCAATCTATCTTGTTGAGGGTCTTCCCCTTTTTCTCTGATCCTCCACATTATCAAGCATGACATACTTCTCCAGGGAATGGTCTCTTCTGACATGACCAAAGTAGGTGAGATGAAGTGTGGCCATTCTTGCTTCCAAGGAACATTCTGGCTATACTTCTTTCAGGACAGATTTGTTAGTTCTTCTGGCAGTCCATGGTACTTTCACCACCAACACCACAACTCAAAAATTCTCCACCAACACCACAACTCAAAAGCATCAGCTCTTTCATTCTTCCTTATTCAATGTCCAACTTTTTTACACGCATATAAGGTGACTGAAAATACCATGGCTTGGGGTAGGGACACCTTTGTCTTCAAGTGACATCTTTGCTTCTTAACACTTTTAAGAGGTCTGTTTCAGCACATTTGCCCAGTGTGACACGATGTCTAATTTCTTTCTTTCTATTATTTTTTTATTTTTGCAGTATTCCCTCCCCTCCCCTCTCATCCCTGGTAACCAACAAAGAAAGTTTCCTTCCATATATAAACCTTTCCATGACTTTTTACAATAATGAACTAATAAAATATTTGTCCTTCTGTGATTGATGATGTCTAATTTCTTGACTGCTGCTTCCATGGGTGCCCATTGTGGATCCAAGTAAAATGAAATCCCCGACTTCAATCTTTTTTCCATTTATCATGATGTTCATTATTAGTCCAGTTGTGAGGATTTTTGTTTTCTTTATGTTGAGATATAATACATACTGCAGACTGTAGTCTTTGATGTTCACCAATAAGTGCTTCAAGTCATCTTCACTTTCAGCAAGCAACGTTGTGTCATCTGAGAATTGCAGATTGTTAGTGAGTCTTCTTTCACCCTGATGCCACGTTCTTCTTCACATAGTTCAGCTTCTTAGATTATTTGCTCAACACACAGATTTAATAAATGTGGTGAAAGGAATCAACCTTGACACACACCCTTCCTGATTTTAAGCCATGCAGTATCCCCGTGGTCTGTTCTAATGACTGCCTCTTGGTCTATATACAGGTTCCTCATGATCACAATTAAGTGTCTGGAATTTCCATTCTTTGCAATGTTATCCATAATTTGTTATGATTCACATAGTCAAATGCCTTTCTATAGTCAATAAAAAAATAGGTAAACATCTTCCTGGTATTCTTTGCTTTCAGCCAAGAGCCATTTGACATCAACAATGATATCCCTCATTCCAGGTTCTCTTCTGAATCCAATTTCCATTTCTGGAAGGCCCTGTCAATACAGTGCTGCAACCATTTTTGTATTTTTTTCAGCGAAATTTTACTTTGTGTGATATTAATGATACTGTTTGATAATTTCCACATTCCTTTTTGGAAAGGGCACAAATATGGATCTCCTCCAGTCACTTGGCCAGGCAGCTTTCTTCCAAATTTCTTGGCATAAAGAATAAGCACCTCCAGAGCTGCATCTGTTTGTTGAAACATCTCAATTCAATCAATTCCTGGAATTCAATCAATTCCTGGTATTCAATCAATTCCTGGAGCCTTGTCTTTTGCCAATTCCTTCAGTGAACATTGGACTTCTTTCTTCAATATCACTGGTTCCTGATCATATGTTACCTCCCGAAATAGGTGAACTTCAGTAAGTAAGTTCTTTTTGGTAAAGTGACTCTATATGGACCTTCCATCTTCTTTTGATGCTTCCTGCATTGTTCAATATTTTGCCCATAGAATCCTACCATACTGCAATTCGAGGCTTAAACTTTTTCTTCAGTTCTTTTAGCTTGAGAAATGCTGAGTATGTTCTTCCCTTAGTATGTTCTTCCCTTTTGGTTTTCTAATTCCAAGTCTTTGAATATTTCATTTTAATCTTTTACTTTGTCTTTTTGAGCCACCCTATGACTTTTTCTGTTCAAGTCTTTTATTTCAACATTTCTTCCTTTCACTTTAGCTACTCTCCATTCAAGAGCAAATTCCAGACTTTCTTCTGACATCCAGTTTGGTCTTTTCTTCTTTCCTGTCTTTTTAATGACCTCTTACTTTCTTCATGTATTATGTTTTTGATGTTATACTACAAGTCATAGGTCTTTGGTCATTGGTGGTCAGTGCATCAAATCTATTCCTCAGATGGTCTCTAAATTCAGGTGGGATATACTCAAGGCCATATTTTGGTTCTTATGGATTTATTTTAATTTTCTTCAGCTTCAACTTGAACGTGAATATGAACAATTGATGATCTGTCCCACAGACAGCTCCTAGCCATATTTTAACTGATGATATTTGAGCTTCTACATTACCTCTTTCCACAGATGTAGTCAATTTTGATTCCTGTGGATTCCATTTGGTGAGGTCCACACAAATAATTATGTGTTGTTGTTTTGTTTTTTTTTTTAAAAAAAAAAGATATTTGCAATGAGTAAATTAAGTTGCTGGTCTTGCAAAATTGTATCATGTGATTTCCAGCATCATTTCTATCACTAAGGCCATTATTTTGCAACGGTCAATGCTACTTCGTTTCCAACTTTCACATTCTAACTATCCAGTAATAATCAATGCGTCTTGATTGTATGTTTGGTTTATTTCAGACTACAGAGATTGGTTAAAAATCTTCAATTAATTAATTAATTAATTATTGTGATTTGGGTGAAGAATTTACAGAGCAAATTCACTTTCTATACAGCAGTTCACATATACTTTGTCTCATGACACTGACCCAGTTCACCACAATGCAACAGCTCTCCTCCCACTTCCTCCCCATGGTTACCTCTTCCCAGTGTCTATCTCTCCATATACTCCTGCCCCCTGAGCTGTCTCCCTGTGCATAAGCAGCCCTTCTTTCTCCCATGATTGTTCTCTCCAAAGAGAGTATCTACTTGAGGTAAATGTTCAACTCATATACCTGTCTTTTGTTTGGCTGGAAA
>NW_006921619.1:795466-801739 GCF_000298275.1 Orycteropus afer afer
GGAATTGGTGTTAGATTATATCAAATGCCTTTTCTGCATCAATTGATATGATCATGTGGTTCTTCTCCTTTGTTTTATTTACGTGGTGGATGATGCTGATTGTTTTTCTAATGTTGAACTATCCCTGCATACCTGATGTGAACCCCACTTGTTCATGATGAATGAAAAAATCTTCAATTTTGTCATCTTTCACTTTAGTAGTGTGTAAATTTGAATAACAATAGTATTAACTGGTTTTCTTGTAGATATATGAATTATTATCCTATCACTGACAGCACTGTACTTCAGAATAAATCTTGAGATGTTCTCTTTGATGATGTATGCTATACCATTCCTCTTCAACTTGTCATTCCTAACATAGTAGACCGTATGACTGTCTGATTCATAATGGCCAAAACCAGTCCATTTCAGCTCACTAATACCTAGGCTATCAAGCTTTATGTGTTCCATTTCATTTCTGACAACTTCCAGTTTTCCTAGATTCATACTTCATACATTCCACATTCCAATTATTAGTAGATGTTTGTAGCTATTTCTTCCCATTTTGAGTCATGCCCCATTAGCAAATGAAGGTCCTAAAACCTTTACTCCATTCACATCATTAAGGTTGACTCTACTTTCCAGAGACAGTTTTTCCCAGTTGTATTTTGAGTGCTTTTTGACCTGAGGGACTCATCTTCCAGACTGTATCAGACAATATTTCATGACTCTTCATAAAGATTTCCAGTAACATATCAAACAGTGTTTCACTGCTATTCACAAGGTTTCAGTGGCCAATTTTTTTAGAAGGGGATGACCCCATCCTTCTTCCCATCTCTCTTAGTCTGGAAGCACCACTGAAACCTGTCTACCTGGGTGACATTGCTGGTATTCTAAATACCAGGGGCATAGCTTCCAGCATCACAGCAATACACAAGCCATCACAGTAGGATAAACTGACAGACAAGGAAGTCCAAAACCAAACCCAGCTCACTGCTGTTGAGTCGATTCGACTCACAGCGACCTTTCCTTGGGTCTCCAAGGTCATATCTCAATGGAAGTAGATTGCCCAATCTTCCTTCCAAGGAGTGGCCAGTAGGTTTGAACCGCCAGCCTTCTGGTTAGCAGTCTAATGCCTTATGGGACAGTAGAGGAAGGAAAATTTTGGGTCATGTGACAGATGCATATCCAGTGCCATGGAGTTGATTGCAACCCACAGAGACCCTACAGGACAGAACTGTCCCACAGGGTTTCCAAGGCTGTAAAACTTTACAGAAGTAGAATGACTCATATTTCTCCCACAGAGTAGCTGGTGGGTTCGAACGACTGACCTTCTGGTTAGGAGCCAAGTGCTTGACCACTATGCCACGAGAGGTCCTTTGACACTTGCATAGATGCAAAAATTGTATAAATATATTACTAACAAAAATTTAAATATATACAAAGGGCAACACATCACAGACAAGTTTGGTTTATTTGAGGAATACTGGGTTGGTTTAACTTCAGCAAACCAATCAACATAATTCATTACATTGAATGGTTGAAGAAGTTACAACATGTCAGTGAACTGAGAAAAATAAGTCAACCTCTATTCCTGATTGAACATATTAAGACAACCACTTAGCAAAGAATAAAAGTGAGCAGGCGTTCCCTTAATATGATAGAGGATACTTTAAAAAAAAAAAAAAAAAAAAAAAACTACAGGAAATCTCACAATGAGAGCTTCCCCTTTGAAAATAGGTACAAAGGTTGTTGTTGTTGTTATTTGCCATCAAATCAGACCTGACTCATAGTGACCTCTCCTTGGGTTTCTGAGGCAGTATCACTATGGAAGTAGATTGCTCAACCATCCTTCCGAGGAGTGGCTGGTGGGTTTGAACCACCAGCCTTCTGGTTAGCAGTCAAGTGCCTTAGGCACTACACTACCAGAGCTCCCACGTACAAAGGAGTACCTGTAAATACCACTGCTATTCAGTACTGAACTGGAACTGTTAGGAAGTGTAGTAAAGCAAGTAAAAGGTATTCTAAAGATTGAAAAGGAAGAAACAATTATTATTTGCAAATGATATGAATGAATAAACAGGAAATTAGAATCTACAAATCAAATGTTAGAATTAGTAAGTTAGAGCAAGTTTGCTGGATATTTAATATACAGAAATCAACTCTATGTAGTAGCAAAAGAATGAAAATGAAATGTTTGAAAATAGATACCATTGACATAAATACAAAAAAAAAAAATAACATGTAGCTAGGAATAAATCTTACAAAATATATGCAAAACCTCCATGGGATAATTGCTTCAATAAATGCAGCTGCTGAGTATCCATAAAGGAAAACATATTATTGGACTCTTACCAGGGTGGTGGGGAAGCAGCCAGATCTCCTGACATCACTCTTGCAGTTTTTTCAAATTTTCTTTAGCAATAGTTTTTGTTATTATTATTATTATTGTGCTTTAGGTGCAAGTTTACAGAGCAGAGTTTGTTTTACATTCAACATTTTGTGTACATTTGGCTTCACTTCCCAATTACCATCCCTAACCCTAACCCACTCTCCTCCCCTCCCTTCCCAGTAAACCACCCCCATGCCCCTCATAGTTATTCACTCCTGTGTGTCCTACATTTCCTCCATGCAAATGTTGCCCCCTGGTGCCCAGTGGTTGATTGCTCCAAGGGATGCATCTCCATAGAGCATGTAGGTGTCTCACCCTGGGTTGAGTGGTCTGTGTGTATGTCTTATTTACTATTGGGTAAAGAGCCCCTGGGAGTGAGTTTTATTCCAGGCCCAAAGTGTATCCCAGGGCCAATAGTATTGGGGGTCTTGCCAGACTCCATCCGACCAGTAATTCTGGTCATTATTGTGTTTTTGGATTTTGTTCCATGTTTTTCCTTCCACTCTATCCAGGATCTCCAGATTTGATCCTTTCCTGAGTGGTTGGCATAGGTAGCAAGACACCATTTAGTTCTTCTGGTCTCAAGGGCTGTCATGTCCTACGGCTGATTGCTTCCAAATGCCCTTGGTTTTTTGCACTCTTCTTTACTTCTGATGATAGGAGACCATTAGCTGCATCTTAGATGGCTGCTCGAAAGCTTTAAGACCCCAGTCGCTACTCACCAATGTAGGTTGTGGAACAAGATTTTTATGTATTTTGTTGTGCCAATTGAGTCTGTTGTCCCCCAGTACTATGGTCCTGAGTCAGTAGATCCATTGGATCTCTCTCCCACAGTGTCTGGCTGTCTGTGGGGGATTACTCTTTCTGTCTTCTGTTGTTTCTGTAAGGATTGTGGGTATTTTGTATCACTGGTGTCTGTGTAAGATTAGCCTCAGCTGAATCTATACTTGGTCTAGAGTATAATCCTGTTCACTGACCCCCATGTGATCTTCTCAGATGTTTATGTGTTTATCTGTAGCCTGGTGTTTGGTATTAATGGTAATGCAGTACTGTGGGTATACTGGTATTAGCCTCTGCGTCTATATCTTATGTGCACAATTCGGTGTCCCTTTCCCTAATGTTATCATAGTGGTCCCAGACTCTTTCCATACCATGGAAAACAGAAACATTTAGCAATATTTTAAACTCTAACCTTATGTTTTGCCGCTCTTGATCGACATATCTTATTTGTGATGCAAGCATTGTTTTGTGCACCTTAATTTCTTCTGTTCGTTCCTCCATAGCTGTGTATAGTTGCTGTTTTCTTTTTTCCAGGGAAAGAACTTCTTCTGCCTTACTGTGAAGCATTTCTCGAGTGCGTTTGACTTCAAGTTTTAAAAGATTATCTTCTATCATCAAATCCTATCAACATAACAAAACTGTCAAATATTTAAATATTCTTTTTTATATCAAAACCAAAATATTTTTTCTTTTACTGCAATGAAAATCAAACTAAAGAATAAAACTTTTTTTTAAAGGAAAGGGATTTTGACTATTACAACTCTTTATTTGTGTGTGTGTGTATGTGTGTGTGTATGTGTGTGTGTGTGTGTATATATATATATATATAAATAAATAATTCAATTTTAAAATTGACATTTATAACATCTAGAAAATGTATAAAGTCTTATGAATGGACCTTTTTATGTTCTGAATTCAATCTTATAAAATAGTACATAAATAAATTTTTATTTTAAAACAATTCAGTCATGCATAGAGTACTGGTACAAGAATAAACAGACAGATCAATTTTCAGAATAGAAAGCCCAGAAACAAATACTCCAGAATACAAGATTTTAGTACTTCATGAGTGTAGTTGTCTAGTTAAGGCAAAGATAGATCTATACATCTCACATGTGCCAAAAATAAATTCTAGATGAATTAAAAACTGAATGTAAAAGATAAAACCAATGCAACTATACTAGAAACAATCTGATTTTAGTGTGATAAATTTCTAAGCATAATCATTATAAAGGGGGGAAAACTTAAGATATATTAAATATTATATTAAAATAAGGCCACTCCTTGGAAGGAAGTTGGGGCAATCCACTTCCATAGTGATACCACCTCAGAAACCCAAGGAGGGGTCACTATGAGTCAGGTCTGACTCAAAGGCACATAACAACAACAACAACATATTAAAATAAAGATATGTTAAAAGATATGTCAAAACCACTGAATGAAAATTTAAAAGCAAATGGGGAAAATATTGGCCATACTTTTACATACAAAGAGTATATGAAAGCATTTTAAAAATATCAACTTCCCATTAGAAAGATGAGCAAAGAATATAAAATAGAAATCCAAAAGAGTAAAATTATATATAGCCCATAAATATATGGAAATGTTTGTTAAAAGTCACCAATTAAAGAAATGCCGAATAAAACCATGAGATACTATGTTTGCCTAGCAAACTGGCAACAATTTTATAAATCAATACTCAGGCTTGGTGGTGGTGAGTAAACAGAATGTCTTCCACACTGCTGGTGGGAGGGTACTTTGCCTTAAAAATAGTTTCCAGACACTAGAAATATTTATTCTTTGAACCATAATTATACAACTAGGAATTTATTCCAAGAAACTAATTAAGCAACTGTTAAAAGAGATACATGCATTGTTGACGACAGAACTATTTATATTGAAAATACTGAAAACAAACATGTATTTAACATATTGGAGCTGATTAAATGAATTAGGGTAACTTCATGCAATAGGCTGTAGGAAACCTTTAAAAAATACTTTTTTTTTTAAGGAATAGTTAATGTTCTAGGAAACATACACAATATAGTAAAATGGTTTAAATAATATATGTAAAGCTAATTTTCTTTAAAAGCTGGAAGGAAATAAATTTAATACTGCTTATCTTGAGTACAATGTTATTTTCTTAATTTCCACAATTAATATGTAATTATGTGGTTTTTAATATTTTATATACATATAATTGTATTGCACCTGTTTAAAAGCTTTGGCTTTATTTAATTCTTTCTCTGATCTGTCCATGAAAAGATTTAGTTCATTTATTTTTGTCTTGAGAGATTCTCTTTCATCACAGTTTTTACTGTTTGACTTCTTCATAAAGTAAAGGTCATTCTGCAAAAATGAAAAAAGTTATATAATATATACTGTATTAAATATATCTTAATTAAATTATGTACTCTATTAAATATTTATAATAATCAGATTTTAAAATCTCATTCTTCATGCTTTGTCTCTAAGGTGATGTACATATTTTTATTTTTATCATCTACTGATATTTTGAATTTAGCCTGGGTGCAGTAGTTCTGGGAAATATTATGATGGTTCCAGCTCCACATGACTCATTCATTGGTCACTTACGTGGAAGACAAATAGGAGGAAAGAGAATAAACTTTGTTTCCGTTCATGGGTCACCACTCCCATTCTGGAGTTCACTGATTCAACTCAAGTATCAGATGGTGAAAAAGTCATTAACAGTATGAAAAAATACAGGATCCTGGTTAACAGCATTAGTTCTGGAATCAGACAGCCTTGATGACTACCTATTAGCCATGTGATCCTGCTGAGCCACCTACGCTTCCTCCATTCCTTCATCTCTAAAATGTAGATGATAATACCTACCTCACTGGGTTGTTGTCAGGATTAAAGAAGTTACCATCAAAAAGTATGCAAATAAAATTGGATAAGAAAACAAAACCCATCAATATGCTGCCTACAAGAGACACACCTTAGAGAGAAAGACAAAAATAGGCTAAAAATCAAAGATTGGAAAAAGATATATCAAGCAAATGGCAACTGTAAGAGAGCAGGAGTGGCAATATTAATTTCTGATCAAAATGACTTTAAGACAAAAACCACCATACAAGACAAGGAAGGACATTATATAA
>NW_006921619.1:807399-822083 GCF_000298275.1 Orycteropus afer afer
ATATATATATATATATATATATATATATATACACATGTATATATACATATATATATGTACATACATACGTACGTATAAAATACGAAGGAGCTCTGGTAAGGCATTGGGCTCCTAATCAAAACGTTCGTGGTTCAAACCCACCAGCTGCTCTGCAGGAGAAAGATGAGGCAGACTGCTTCTGTCAAGATTTATAGCTTTGGAAACCTGATGGGGTTGCTATGATGACAGTGGGTATATTAAATGTATCTTACATTAAATTATATACTTTATTAAATACTTAAAATAATCAGATTTTAAATCTCATTCTTTATTCTTTGTCTCTAACATGATATACACAAATATTTACATAGACGTATTTTCATTCAGTACTTTCGTGAGTAGTGACTGAGATCTTAAAAGCTTGTGAGAGGCCACCTAACATGTAACAATTGGTCTCTCTTCATCCACATAAAAGAAGAGTGAAAAAAATCAAACTCACATGACAATGACTAGTTCAAAGGAGTAGTGGACCATGGGAACCTCAGCCTACATAACCCTAAGACCAGAAGAACTACATGATGTCCACCTACCACTACCAACCACTCAGAAAGGAACAAATATTGGATATCATAGATAGAGAAGGAGAAAAATGTGGAACAAAACTCAGAATCATAAAAAAAAATCCAAGTTTCCTGGGTTGATAGAGACTGGTAAAAACCCTAAGATTATGGCCCCTAGTCACCCTTCAGGCCTGAATTGAATTCACCACCATGTCTATTGTTCTAACCAAACAATACAATAAAAAAAAAAAAAAAAAAAAAAAAAAAAAAAAAAAAAACCAAACTCACTGCCATCTACCAAACTCACTGCCATCTACCCATCCTTGGGTTTCTGAGGCAGTATCACTACAGAAGTATATTGGTCAATCTTCCTTCCAAGGAGTGGCTGGTGGGTTTGCTAACCAGCCTTTTAATTAGCAGTCAAATGCCTTAGGCAGTACACCACTAGAGTTCCTAGCCAAACAATGTGCAGGCGTGTAAGGTGAATACCAGGTAGGTATACTCCTTAGAACAATCAACCATGGGAGATGAGAAAGGCAGTATTTACACAGGAAGAGGGCTCAGAGGGCAGGAATGCATAGGAAAGAAGGGCACAGGGAAAAAAAATGTAATCAGTCACAGGAACAAAACAGGAAAAGAACTCTTACATTGTGGGGACTACCATCAATGTTTCAAAACAAAATATGCATGAACTGCTGAGTGGAAAATGAATTTCCTCTGTAAACTTTCACCCAAATCACGATTTAAAAAAATAAACATACATATATATAAAACAAAGAAATGGATGCACAATAGTGTTTGACATAGAAATGTCATGTAAGTATCAGTTATTACTATTGTATATACAAATCACATATTGCTGGAGAGAATAATGTTAAATGTAGTCTTACTCCATCAAATGCATGATAAATGTGTCTAACATACCAGATACTAGTTTTCTAGCTTAATACCAGTTGTGTACCCTTCCTTCCACCCAAAACTTTATATAGTTTGTGCTCTAGTTCCCTCTTCATTCTTACATCGAAAACTGTCTAGTTCTAAGATACATCTCAATCTCAATCTCTCTCCTCTCCTCTCCTCTCTGTCTCCCTTCTCTCTCCCTCCCTCTCTGCTTTTCTCATTCCCTATTCTTCTCTGACACATCAGGGCCTAAGGTTAAAATAAGACAGTAAGAAGAAGAATTTTTTTTTTCATAACAATTGATTTTATGAGATTAAATTTTAGAAAAAATAGAACTGAACTTTAAAGTGATTTTTTACCCAGAAGAAAGTAGTTTCTATTCTACAAAATAATAGAGTGGCATTGGAAGGAGTACGCAGAATGACTTTACAAGCTGATATTACTATTGAGGAGAGCAAACCTTCACTAGAACATTGACTAGCTGAAATATATATTTTAATTCACTTGTATTTCTATTAATTCTTTTCTCTCTCTGTTAAAATCAGAGTTGGGGCAGACAGAAGAACTATCGTCCACAGAGAAAGCAGCCAAGGTAGTTAAAAGGCGGAATAACTAGAGCACCATTCCCACACAGCTAAACAGGCACAGTCAAGACAGGAAGGGGCAGAAAAACTGGGTGAATGGAAACTGGGAACCCAAGGTGGAACTGGGGAGAGTGCTGTCACACTGCAGGACTGCAACCAATGTCACAGAACAACCTGTATCTAAATTGCTGAATAGGAAATTAAGTTGCTTTTTAAAACTTTCACCTAAACTCCAATAAAATAGTTAAAAAAGAAGAAGAAGAAACAGAAAAACAGATTGGTCTTCTAACTATTTAAGAAAGTAATCATTAAATTGAAAATAAACTTTCAAAAAATCAAATAAAACAAATGTGTAAAGAATAGGCCAGGATCAAGAAACATGTCTGAGTATAAGTCACTTCCTATCATTCTGCAGCATTAATTTTCTTATATGCTAAATATCATTTATTGTGTACCTACTGAAAACATTGTGTTAAGATAAACATTGCTCTGGTTCTTTCAAGTGCCCTGAAACAGTATTTCCCCCCCCCCCATTTAATAAAGAGTAAACTAGGGATCAAAAAAGTAAAAATATACAGTAGTGGTATAACCATGAAATTCAAAACTAGCTCTTTCTGATTCCAAAGCACATGTTTTTTCCACTAACCCATGGAAATTGGGGGAAAAAAAATTCATCAGACTACAAAACTTTGTATAAACTTTGTATAAAACTTTGTATAAACTTTGTATAAAAGTTTTGTTACCTTGAAACCAAATCAAACAAAAAGAAAAAAAGAGGAGGGAGGAAAAGAAACAGCTCCTTTCCACCTTTTCTTGTCCTGAAGAAATTTAGGACAATTCTTCCTATGACCACTAGAGGACACTCATCACTAGTCTTTCCAACTATAGGAAACCCGTGGCCAAGAGTCTGAGTCCTGGGGACCCCGCGTGTGTACATTGCGGCTGTTATGCCACTGAGTTGATTCCAACAGATAGCGACCCAATGTGACAAAGTAGAACTTCCCCATAGGGTCTCCTAGGCTATAATCTTCATGGGAGCAGATCGCCAGTTCTTTTTTTCCTTAGTGGGTTTGAACCACCAACCTTTTGGTTAACAGCCAGCAGTTACCCATTGCACCACTGGGGCTCTTTCCATGTGTGTAAAACAAGAGTTAAACCCTGTTAAGTTCTCTCATTCTTATTCAGATCCACATTCTCATTCTCTTCTGCTTACTCTTACTCACCAGTTAAACTATTAAGAGATAAAACTAGGGCAAAATTTTACCTAGCATGTTTCAAATTACAATGAACACATAAAATACCTAAAATTGAAGAAAGTTCTTTCCTTCTTACTCACAGAATTAATTTGGCACACTATTGTAACTAGCTAATTTCTGAATAAAAACAATCCAACACCCACTGCTGTCGAGTTGGATCAGACTCATAGTGACCTCTCCTTGGGTTTCCAAGACGGGATCACTATGGAAGTAGATTGCCCAATCCTCCTTCTGGAGAGTGGCTGGTGGGTTTGAATCACCAGTCTTCTGATTAGTAGTTAAATGTCTTAGGCACTACACCATCAGAGCTTCTAAATATAAACAAGAGATGACCCATAAAAGAGCAGCTTTTCATTTAGAGGTCATTTCAGAGACAGATAAGGGTAATCAAGCTATCACAACAGATGCATAATTTAAAACTGGAATTTATCAATGTTCTGAATAAATACAATATAAGAGTATTCTGAAGTCCCATGGGCCAGGGATCAGATGCTAGCTCTCCCATGTAGTAGTTGTTTAACTTTGGGGAAATTGTAAAAACAAAATCTGAAAAACAGGGAATAATATCTTCTTCTCACATTTACAAGGGTTAAGTGAGAATAATATTAAAGGCACACAGCACAATTATTTAGCATTAGGAATATGAACATTAGTTCATACATTTGTTATAGATGTGGGTAGCTTGGCAATCACCCTATCTAAAGTAAGGTCTTAAGAACATGTTATCTTGAAACAGAATGAGTAATGAATAGGATGTTTTCAAGAATAAAAAGTATTTTAGCTAAGTTACATGAAGTTTCTTGATCTGTGTTTCTAAAAGGCCACATGTAGATTTTTTCTCTTCCAAGGTCTTTTTCAGTTCAACAATTTTTGCTTCAAGACTTTGTTTTTCTTCAGAATTAATATCTCCCTTTAACCGTGACATTCGCCGCTCTACTTGTTGAATGTAAAAGTCCTGTTACAGTTTTTAAAAAGAAGGAATTAGTAAGGAGAAACATACAGTTGCAACAATTTCTATAAATGCAAAATCACAGGAAATATTTTATTATGAGTTTGGCCTGGATGTCATCATTTAATAAGATACCTTCCTCCTGTAGTAATTTATAGGATAAAACCATTTTTACTCAAAGGTGAGCATTAGGAAACTATTCTTCAACACCCAGGGTACATGACAGTGACACAGAATTACTCTTTTGAAAATAAAACAAAAAGGTTAGCTGGTAGGGGCTGTTTATCACACTACCTTGATAGAATCTCAGTACATTAACTGACATGGATTTTTGAGATTATGTTTTCTAAGGGGTACAAAAAAGATATCAAGTCGCAGACTGTTAGCCATGGAAGGATCAAATCTGATGAACTTCTTATGAATTATTTCTAAATAATTTAAGTGTCTGTAATTTTGAGAATTTAGGAATGTATTAGATAAAGAAATTTAGACAGAGACAGAGGACATTAAGAAATGTGCACAAAAACACAATACATATATTTATTAACAAGAACAAATAAGGAAAACATGAAAAATTATACTTTGAACCTATGGGGCAGGAGGCATGTTTGCCCAGCTGAGAGATAACACAATTTCTTAGGATTCTGATAGCCTACACCTTCTTTTGCTTTATTCCAGGTCCAGTTGCCCCAGGTTCCTTTAAAGCATGGATCCCCATAATTAGAGTTGTCTCTTCTCTCACCTATTTTTCAAATCAAGGGAAAAAAAAAGCTTTCTAAGGCTCCTCTAAGGAGCTCTGGTAGCATAGCGCCTAAGGCACTTGACTGCTAACCAGAAGACTGAAGGTTCAAACACACCAGCCACTCTTCGGAAGGAAGGTTGGGCAATCTACTTCCGTAGTGATAACTCCTGGGAAACCCAAGGAAGGGTCTCTATGAGTCGGGGCCTACTCGACGGCACATAACAACAACAACAACAAGGCTCCTCCAAGAGCTCTGGTGGTGCAGTGGTTAAAGTATTTGGCTGCTAACCAAAAGGTTGGCAGTTCAAACCCACCAGCCACTCTGCAGGAGAAAGATGTGGCAGTCTGCCTCTACAAAGATTTACAGCATTGAAAACCCTATGGGGCAGTTCTACTCTATCCTGTAGGGCTACTATCAGTCAGAATCGACTGGCAGTGGGTTTAAGGCTTCCCCTCTACTACTGACCTAAGACAGTAGTTCATTTTCAGCATCCATTTATCCCACAAAAAGAGTGCTTAGAAATCTTTGCTTCCATGGAACATTGGGGCATCTTGAGCACCACAACTATAACATATCAACATGGAAGATATTCATAGTAGTCACATCTACCTGATTGTACATAATTTCTTGCTGCTTCAAGGTTTCAAAATCCAGTTTATGTAACTGATGGTTGAGATGTTTCAGAGAGGAATGAGTTCCTTCAATTTCTGATACAACAGCTTTTTCTTTCATTGTTTCAGTCTGTAGCTCCTGAACTTTCTTAAATAGAACATCTTTAACTATGTTCAGTTGAACTTCTACTTCCTGATAAGAATAATGTGATTAATAAAACTATAATATCTTGAAATGTTTTATTTACATGAACATTATCATTTAGAAGATGATTCATAAACTTCAACACCTCAACATTTTAGCCCTTAAGAATGAATAAATGCCCTTCCCACAGTTTCAACAAACCCGTAACATTTCTTATACTCTACTGTTTTCTATTCCTGCACTGTGACTGTCATCTTAATGCCATTTCATGTTGTCCTAGCCTCACAACTTGGCCATTTAACTGGTTCCCTCAGAAAAAAAAATCCACTGGAGACATACAGCTTGCAAATTCAGTGCACTAGAGACCTGAACGTGCTCCAGGGAAGAGATCACATTGTGCAGTCTGCCACCTTCTTTTGGGCATTATCCAGTGGTGATGGATAAATATTTAACAATCAGTTCTCCACTAGATCAGGGGATGAGGGGAGAAGCCAATTTCTGTGGTGTAATATTTTCATTATGGCAAATCTCAAGCAACTTGTGACTCCACTAAATGCAGAGTGGGCAAGAAAGGCACAGTAGCAGACCTATGTAGTATTTCCACCACACAGATATATTTTGTAATTAAAACTAAATTTTACCTTTACACCTTTTTCCTCCTCCCTTAACATATCTTCCATATTGGTAGCTTTCTCTTCTACAGACATGGTTTTCTCAGTTATCTGCTTTAATTTTTTTCTTAGATTCTGATTCTGACAGTTAATTTGGTTTAACCTAAACAGAGTTTATATGGAGAAAACATGTTTAAAATTATTTAACACAACCATGGAATAGTTTATTCTAAGTTTTCTTCATATAATTTAAGTTCACTTTTGTTGTAAACATTTTTATTATAAATATATATTTTAAATAATAGGCTAAAATATTGCTATCTCTTGAGACTTTATGCTGAAAAGTCAGGAAGACAGTTTCAAGTTTACTTATGTAGTAACTATAATTTTGCAGTTATTTAACCAAAAAAAAAAAAGCTTCGGTATTTAATAATTATTCTAGAAGTAGCCAAAAAACCATAAACATATTTCAACATTTTTTTTCTTACCTTTTAGATTCTTCATTAACGTCCTTCTTTACTTTGGAAATATTTTTCCTCAGAGCTTCTAAATCACTGGAACTTCTATTCAGAGTGGCTTTTAAAGAATCCAGCTATTTATTAGTTAACAGACAGAAATTATATATTTACTCTATATGTAACACATTAATTTCATTTTTGAGGTCTACTGTGTCCATTTTGAGTAAGTTTTAACAACCTACATTACACCCATAAATGCAGTAAATGCTATAATGAAACTGATTTGTAATTTGTAAAATGACTTGCTTTATATAACTGGAAAATTAGCAGAAATAGCCAGTTTCACTAGGCCTGCTCAGTAAGAACATATCCAAGATTCAAGATAAATTAGTGTTTGTGTGTATATATACATGTATGCAACAAAAAAAGCTCACTGCCATCGAGTCGATTCTAACTCATAGCGAAACCCATTGGGTTTCTGAGGCTATAAATCTTTGCAGAAGTAGATTGCCCCATCTTCCTCCTGCAGAGCAGATGGTGGGTTGAACCACTGATCTTCTGGTTAGCAGCCAAATGCCTTAATCACTATACCACCAGAGCTCTCTCTCTCTCTCTCTCTCTATATATATGTATGTATGTATGTATATTTTGTAAGATATATATATTACAAAACTATACAAAAACTGTAAGTCTAAGTAGATTTGAACAAATCTCAAAAAGACTTTAATATATCATCTCCTAACTAATGACACACATTTTACTGCTAATCTAAATTGTTACAGAAAACTCAAGATCTGAATTTCCTCTTCCATTAAGAACACTGCAAATTATCAAAGATGAGTAGAGTTAACTATCCCAGCATAAGAATGAGAATGTAATATCTTAGTGGTAGAAAATATCCATTTTTTTGTTTGCCTGTTATCTTGTCATTATAATTTACCATTGAGACCCATGGAGAGGCTTTGGCCTGGAGTCTCTCACAGGATTCCACATGTGGCAGTTAGGTTAGGCATTGCACAACTCTAGAGGAGTCCTTCACACCACCTGTGATGTGAATGGTACCCCTGGTACCTTCACTGTTAAAGAGCTCAATCTGAGTACCCTAAGAGTTACAAACCATGAAGGGACATAACAAAAAGAACTAGAACACAGTTCTTTAATCAAAGGAAAGCCTCTATGTTTATTTTTATACTAATTTATCATGAACACCCAATCCAGTCTTTTCAGCTGACATACCTCATCCTTCAGCTGATTTCTGTTAGTTTCATGGTGCTGATATTCTGTCCTACATTTTAATACTTTACGATCAGCAGCAGCAATTCTTTTCTCATACTCTGTGTTATTCCCAATCTCATTCTCCAAAAACTTGATCTTTTCCTTAACCAAATTTTCTTTTTCTCTTATTTCCTGCTTTATCCTTGATAATGCCTGGGATTGGAAAAAGTATGTTTAATTAAATATATGTTTAATAAGTCAAACAAAGATAAAACTAAATAGACTTGCATTTTCATTTTTCTATTATAAAAGAGTGCATCATATGAATAAAAACAAAGTATAGATATGCTACACATCAATATCTTTATATTTTAAAAGTACAGTACAGTTTTTGAAATCCCACTGCCATCAAGTTGATTACAACTCATTGAGACTATATTTCCTTTCATCTATATAGAACTTTACTGAAGATGTGAGAAAAATAGTCACAGTTTTAAAAATGAAACAAAAAAGTAACAGCATTCAACATTTCTCACACTGAGTTTCAATGAGATTTTCCAAATATTTCATAGGATTTTTTTCATCTTTTGAAAATAACATTTTAATCATTGGTTTCAATAGGAACACATTCACTTAGGCTTATTGCTACTGTTGGATAGATACAGATAAGTAACATACACCATGTACAGTAATTGAGATGTGGACAAAGTCCTCTGGGAACAGAGAGATGTTGAATTCTACCCAATAGGGTCCATTAGAAGGTATTCCTTTAGATGCATCATTTGAGTCAGGCCTACAAAAATGAGTGGAGATGCACAAACAGGCTAAGGTGGTTAAATTGCAGGATAGAAGGTTACGGGCGAGGAGGGGACAGATTAAGAAAGAGTGAGGTACAAATGAAAGGGATGAAGCTGGAAAGGTAAAAGTTAGGGCCAAATTGTAAAGAAATTAAAATGCCTTGTTTAAAAAGGGTCAACTTTTATGCAATGTAGAACAAAGAAGATCATTTAAGCTTGTGAATAAAAAGATCAGACATTTTCACAAGTGTTTCTGAAGGCAATGGGTTGGATGAATTGGAGGAAAAAAGAAAAATTACCCTGAAATATATCCATTTCAAATTTTCAAAAATGGAGTTTCACCAAATAACTAATCCAGGAGATTGGGTAGGGAAGAAGGAGGCATGTATTTTAAATCACTAAATTTTAGAAATGCTACATTTAATACTGTATATATAACAATATTAAATGGGAATGTATCTGAGATGTTCTGCATTAAAAACATAATAATAATTTTAAAATTTAATCCAGTATTCCCATTCATTTTCTGTAACAACAATTATATAACATTCAATAAATGCAGCATTCTGTAGGTTTACTGTGTTCATTCAACCAAAAAGCAAGTCAAAACTCTCTAAGTTTACATATTTCAGATAATCATTCTAGACTTTCCTATCTTACATTCATTTTTCTACCACTTAAAATAGATGTTTTAATACCTACTTCAACATTCACATTTTTTAACAATGTTATACTTCCATAGCGATACTGCCTTGGAAACCCAAGGAGGGGTCACTATGAGTCAGGTCTGACTCGATGGCACATAACAACAACAAAATTCATGATTACGTTTTCACTTAGGTCACAGCTTGTAAGTAATGTTCTAAAATTTCTATACTACAATAAAAGCTTAAGAGCAAAGTCCTTTTCCTTTTCTAAATATTCTAAAGCTTTCATTAAAAAAAGCCAATTTTAGAATGCATAACTAGAAGACCCCAGCCAAGAAGGCACTGGGAAAGCAGGAATTGTTTCAGAGGAAGAGGGACAAGAAGGTCCAATCTCAGTAGAGATCCCAACTGGTACGCACACTGTTCTCAGTGGTTCACTAGAACTGATTTGCTTCTCTCTTCTCAACTGTGTTCAGTGGCGTTGGGTTGGAAATCAAAAGTGGCCAAAATAGAAGTAGTTACACACAGAAATCAGAATTGCTACAAATCAAGCTTCTATTTGTTTTGTTTTCAAAGAACTGGTTGCTAAACACTTAGACTTGTAACACTACCTAATGGAACCACCTCTTAGCACCATCTCTGGTCTCTGACAACACAGCCAGCCTAAAGACATCAAGCTGTAAATAAGGAACCACTGTGAATATAAGTGGAGTCCCTGGGTGGTGCAAATCGTTAATATGCTTGCTGCTAACCGAAAGACTGGCAGTTTGAGTCCACCCACTGGCATCTTGGAAGAAAGACCTGGTGTTCTACTTCATAAAAGCAGTCATTAAAAACCCTATGGAGCACAGTTCTAGTCTTGCACACCTAGGGTCTCCAGAGTCAGAACTGACTAGATGGGAACTGGATTGTTTAGGTTAATGTAAGCAGGGGGTTACTAGTTGTGGAAACACAAATCAGCAGGCAGAATCAATTTAGCCAGAGGCTGTGTGAGAAGGCCCACTTGATGCTGATTTATTGACTCTGGCACACTTGATTTACATAAAGGAGTCAGTCAAAGCTTGATTTTTGAAAGCAATAAGAAGTCAAGAAACAGACTGTGGTCCAGTTAATTATTTAATATGGCCCTTCTAACCACAGTCTTTGTGACTCCCACCAAGTGACTGGGTGGCACCATACAAATGTGAGGTGCTTGTGGCCTACCAAGGGTAGTGAGTGGATAGCTTGCTAATAATGTAAGTAAGGTACATGGTACCCTTGTGGGGGGAGAACCACGTGAATAAGGTGATGGATCCCTAACATGAGAATTGATCAGTTTTCCCATCCACTAGGCTCCTCGGAAGGAAGATGGGGCAATCTACTTCTGTAGTGATACTGTCTTGGAAACCCAAGGAGGGGTCACTATGAGTCGGGTCCAACTCAATGGCACGTAACAACAACAGGCTTAAAATGAACCATCCCAGAGGTGAAAAGGGAAGATCACAACCATCAAGAAAGAAGAGCCAGGAGTGGAGCACGTTCTTTGGATGTCTTTCTTGACCCAGGAGACAGAGAAAGCAGTAACACTTTGCTGCAATAGCGAGAAACAGTGGCAGAGAAAAGGCGTGAGCAGGCAATAGACCCAGCAGCAGACAGCACAGCAGACGTCCTGGCCTATGATGCCAAGAAAACTGAGTGCTTTCGGGCAGCAGGCTTGCTGGTGGAGTGGGGTGCCTGTCTGGACACCTATTGGCAGAGTCAAAATAGCTTTGTAATACCTGCTGAAGCAGGGCAGAGGCCAATGGGCTGTAGAGCCAACCAGCTGCAGGACAGAAAAGCCCAGGCCAGGAAGAGGCCTGGCTGTGTCACAGCTAAGAGGCTGTCCTGATCAAAGAAATGTATCCTGAGTCATTTCTGATCCTGAATTGTAATCTGTTACACTTCCCTAACAAATCCCATAATCATGACTATTGTCTGTGAGTTCTGTGTGGCCATTACCACAAATTATCAAACCTAGCAAAGAAGTAGAGAGTGTCATGGGAGGAAGAGTTGCTGTCAGAATTAGTAAGAAAGGTGGAGGGTGAAGGAATGCCTAACCTCTGCCTCACAGGAATCAGCCTGGGGCTGTTGATGTTGATCTGGATCCTCCTCCCCGCCTGTAAATTAGAGGAGGTCAGACACTGCCTCTCCCACGCCATCTTTACAGAGACACTATCAGAATTAAAATTAACAGGATCTCATAATTAAAATTGGTTCTCCCTTTTCTCTCCTAGAAGCCATAGCTCACTTGGTTGTTGAATGTTGGTTACTTACAGAAAATTAAAAGAATCACAGGGAAACTGCATTCAAGATATCAGCGTTCCAAACCCACAGTGGCCTGAGCTTTGGCCTTTACATGGAGTACGTTCAGAATGGAGTTTAACATAGCTCACCTGCCTTTTGTCCTCCTCAGTTCCTTCTTCTGAACCCCCCTTAATCTACCCACTTTTATTCCACAGCAAATGATTATTTAATCCCTTAATGATTTCCCAAAAGAGTTCTAAATTACCATTGAATGTAGGAGGAGATAATATTAGGTGTGTATTAAACCCACCACTGTCGAGCCTATTCTGACTCATAGTGACCCTACAGGACAGGGAAGAAATGCCCCATAGGGTTTCCAAGGCTGCAATCTTTACAGCAGCAGACAGTAACATCTTTCTCCCACAGAACAGCTTGTAGATTCAAACAATGAACCTTTTGGTTGGCAGCCAAGTGCTTAACCACTGTGCCACCAAGGTTCCAGGTCTGTGTTACCTTTGCTATATTCCTCCTCTTCTGAGCTCCTACCTCATTATTGGTGTCCCAGATTCAAAAGTGAATCTTTATTGCAATTGCATGAGTTGAGGGCAACTAACAATAGAAAAAGTTCTTTTCAGTTTTTCTATTAGGATCAATGCCCTACACTTGTAACTTATTACCAAAGAGCATGTAGCTTAAATCCAGGGCATCTTAGACAACCATCTGTAGGTCAGGACATCGGTTTTACTGCAGTGACATTATTTGGTGAGTTTTCTTTTGTTCTATAATTCAAAGATGTATCCCATCTTCAGGCATTAATATACTATAAGAAAATAATCTTCATAAAAATCACATTTCTTAACAGAGCCAACTTTGAAAAGCATTTACCCAAAATACTGAAACCTACTAAAGTGATTTTCAAACAACAATGTAATTTACATGGGAAATGAATGAGTTAAACACAAAAGCAACAAATATAGATGAACACTGCAAGGACCAAACCTTACCATGGCACAGTTATCTATGTCTCGATCCCTTTTCTGCATCTGTTCTATTGTGTTCTCCCACTGTTTAATGAGTTCTTGTCTCTCATTATGTATCTTACGAAAATCTTGTGCTGCTTTATCCAATTCTAACTGTCAAATAGAGCAAATAACACCTCTGTTAATTTAAGTGCATTTGCAAAAGTCATCTTGAAAATTAAGAAATAAAAATCTTCATTAAACCAACCTGTGCACTTAGAGTTTCTGTAAGTTCATTGTCCAGTACTTTTCTTTTCTGATTACATTCCAAAGTCAGTCTTTCTAATTGTAGGGTCAGTACCTATGAAATAGCCACACATAAAAATATTTATAATTAACTTAAAAGCTGTTAGATACTATTTCTAACATGAAATATTATATTATTAATATACTATGTAAAGATATATTTATTTGATATATAAAACAACTATAAAATAAGGTATATTTCCCTTGTCTTTTACCCAAAGGGCCAATGTGTCTGTATACAGCTACAATGCAAACTCAATTGTTTCTAAAATGACTTTTAATAGTTTTAAAGTAAATTATAAAAATATTAAACTATAATTTGTCATTTAAAATAATACAAAACCAAAAACCAAACCCACTGTCATCAAGCTGATTACAACTCATAGCGACCCTACAGGGCATAGTACAACTGACCCATAGTGTTTCCAAGAGTATAAATCTTTACAGGAGCAGGTTGCCATATCTTTCTCCCATGGAGCAGCTGGTGGATTCAAACCACCAACGTTTTAGTTAGCAGCAGAGCACTTAACCACTGTACCACCAGTGCTCCTCTTTCAAAATAATATATTTGGTATAAAATCTACTACAGAATAGCATACTTCATAATACTAATTTTGTCAACATGACCAGCTTCAATTATAAGTAGATTTTAAGTGATAGTCATAATATGTCAAATAGTCATATCAATAAAAATGATAGACAATATTCAAAATATTTTTGGACAAAAATAGCTAAAATATTTACAAATAGTTCTAATACAAAAATTTCTTTTCTGAAATGTTTTCAAGAACCTCTCCAAGTCAGGTTTCTTAACCTACGGTCGTGGATTCCTAATGGTGAAAGGTCTTCAGGGGATCTGTGAAGCTTTTGAACAAATGTATAGGTAATTGAATATAGTCATTTTTCTAAGTAAAGAATTCTTAGCTTTATTAGATTCTCAGAGGAGTTTCTGACCCAAAAAAGTTTAAGAATACTGTTTTCAAAATTCTAAGTACAAGTTTAGGAAAAAATGTTGACACTTGCAGATTCACAGAAAGCCTAACAGTTACACCTTATAGTTTCTTACCCTGATTTTATTATCATCTTGTTGTGAATACTTCTGAAGAGTGAGGGCATCACTGTCTTTATGAGCTGACTCTTCTAACCAGGCTTCCAGTGCTTGCTGGTCCCAGTTCATCTGACACTTCAAACCATCCAATTTTTCTGTAGTTTTAAATATGGTATTCTAATTTCCAAAGAAAAAGAGAGATTATAAAACATTATTTACTATGACTATACAAACTAAAAGAAACATGATATTATATACTCCCCAAAGTAAAAAAAGACCAAACCCACTGCAGTCAAGTCAATTCCAACTCATAGCAATTGTATAGGATAGAGTAGAACTGCCCCCATTTGGTTTCCAAGGCTGTATATCTTTATAGGAGCAGATTGCCACATCTTTCTTTCTTGGAGCAGCTGGTGGGTTTGAACTGCTGATCTTTCAATTAGCAGTCAAGTGCTTAACTACTGTGCCACCAGGGCCCCTTATATACCACAGAACATGTTAAATAGAAGAAATCTTATCCCTGCCTTCCAGATGTTTATAATATACTACACTATTTATAGAAGCTCTGGTAGCATAGTGCCTAAGGCACTTGACTGCTAACCAGGAGGCTGGCGGTTCAAACCCACCAGCCACTCCTTGGAAGGAAGGTTGGGC
>NW_006921619.1:823058-825404 GCF_000298275.1 Orycteropus afer afer
CGGAAGTAGGATTGCCCAACCTTCCTTCCGAGGAGTGGCTGGTGGGTTTGAACCGCCAGCCTTCTGGTGAGCAGTCAAGTGCCTTAGGCACTATGCTGCCAGAGCTCCTCATGAATACATACATACTTAAAAAAATAACACAAATCATAAAAATTTAATCCAACAATGATCAAGAGTTGGATGATGTTAGCACTTTACCAGTTGTGGTAATAACTCCACCTGTGAAGATTCTGGATCATCTGGATTATCTCTGGAAATGGGGATGGAATTACTAGCCAGGAAATTAGTAAGAGGTGCCTATATGGTCTGTTCCATCTTTTCTTTATATATTTTACAGTAACATCTCACTGCTTTCCGAATCTATCTATCAACTTTAGCAATGAGATCAGCCTTTGAGATCCAGTCTTTGGGCAACTGAAATCCCTGATTTAGTTTTGAAAAAACTTCAACTAATGGCAAATTCTCTCTTTCCTCTTCCCCACTATTTTTTTTTTCTCTTCAGCATTTCTTTCCTCTTCAAAATATAGTAAGTCCTAATCTGTCAATTTCCCTTCCTCATGATCTATGAAGCCATACCATATGGGCATTATCAAGTTCTAAATTCATCATTCTTGTCATACAGACAATTTTTCCACTGATCTCTTTCATCATATTATCCTGATTGAACGCTTAGAGTGTGTTCACATAACTCAGCAATTTTTTCCACATTCCCTGTACACAATTTCCTGTAACTTCCTTTCAGGAAGATGCAATGTTCTGGATACACTGAAGAATATTACAGGTCACCCTTGAACAAGGCGGGGATTAGGGGCACTGAACCCTCTACGGTAAAAAATCCATGTATAAATTTTGAATCCTCAAAAACCCACCTACAAATAGCCTACTGTTGCCTGGAAGCCTTACTGATAATACACACAATTGATTAACACAGTTCTTGCCATACAACTGTTACATTTTCACATGAAGACATTTACATACATATACAATACACAACAAATAAGTTTCTTAACTGTACAGCATGAGGATTATTTACTATTCATTAAGTGGAAGTGGATCAGAAGGTTTTCATCCTTGTTGTCTTCACACTGAGTACGCTGAGGAAGATGAAGAGGAGGGGATGGTTGTGTTATCTAAGGTGGCAGAGGTGGAAGAGGTGAAAGGGGAGATGGGGGAGGTAGACATACTTGGTGTAACTTTATGGAAATACTTCATAATTTCTGCCTCACTTTTTTGCTTTCTATTTTCCTTAAAAATGTTGCTGTATAATACCAATCCTTCTTCCACCATTTGCTTTAGTTTCAGTGCCTGTGTTATAGAAGAGTCCATATTGTAAAAGAAGTCTAATGTCTAATGCCAATTTGTCTTCTGGCACAGCTTCCCCTACATCTTCTTCCTCCTCATCTGGCGCTGCTTCAGAAACACTCATCTCCATCAAGTCATCTTCTGCTAATTCCTCTGGTGTGGTGTCTATTAGCTCTTGAATTTCTCCAAGATCCATATCTTGAAAAAATCTGCATATAAGTGGACCCACACAGTTCAAACCCATGTTGTTCACAAGTCACCTATATAATTTTTCCAGAAATTGCATAATGTTACCTTACCACCATCCACTGCAGCTATTGCCTGAGCAGATGTAGTATGTAAGTAGTATACCTTGAAGTGGTGATGGCACCTTGATCCACAGGCTGAATCACTGCTGTTGTTTTGGGAGGTAGACATACCACATTCACATGTTGATTTAAATCATCTACATGAGGTGGATGTCCTGGCATACTATCATGTAGCAGCAGAATCTTGAATACTCTGTTCAAGGCAGTAGGTGTGCACTTCTGGGATGAAACCATTTAAAAACCAATCTTCAAAAAAACACATTGGTTATCAGGCCTTGGAGTTACTTCTGTAAGAGGCTGGCAGCTTGTTTTATAATGCCCAAAGGTTTTCAGAATTGCAAACAGAAAAAGTTTTAGTTTAAATTCAACAGCATTTCTTCCAAGCGGCAGTGTGATTCTGTCTTTAAATACCCTGAAACCAAACACAGGCTTCACCTTTTTGTGACTATTAGATTTTTTTTTTTTTTATTGTGATTGGGGTGAAGATTTACAGAGCAAATTCAGTTTCCATACAGCAGTTCACATATACTTTGTCTCATGTCATTGAACACAGTTTACCACAATGCAACAGCTACCCTCCCACTTCCTGCCCATAGTTACCTCTTCCCTGTGTCCATCCCTCAATATACTCCTCCCCATGAGCTGTCTCCCTGTGCATAAGCAGCCCATCTTTCTCCCATGATTGTTCTCTCCAAGGAGTGTATCTACTTGAGGTAAATGTTCAATTCATATGCCT
>NW_006921619.1:828606-829408 GCF_000298275.1 Orycteropus afer afer
ATTATCTTCTGTGTCTGTGTTAATTGGTTTCCCTTTTCTTTGTTGAAGAGGGTCTGGGCAGTCTTTCTGCCTAGTCCGCCATCTTGCCGGATCTCGTGACTATTAGATTTTGGCATTCTTTTCAAAGCAAGTGTTTCATCCATGTTTTCAACCTGCTCTTACATATTCTTCATCTTGTATTATCTTGTCCAGCTCAACACTGAATTTTTTTTGGCAGTTTCAACCTCAGCACTTCCTGCTTCTCCAGTTATATGCATGTTATGTAAGCCAATCTGCATTTGAAGCGATGAAACCTGTACCTGGTGGCATTAAAGTACTTGAGGTAGTCCTCTCCTTGCTGTTCCTTCAGGGTTTCAAAAAGCCCGTGTGCCACTGTTTGAAACATAAGGAAACTCATAGGAATCCTCTTCTAGATTTAATCTTCTATCCAAATCATCAATAGCTTCTCCAGCTCATGGATTGACCTTTGCATCTTCTTTGATAAATTTGTTGATTTTATGCCAATTGCTCCTTTAACTGCCTCCAGAATCCTATTCTTTTCCTTAATGATTACTGAATTGGTTGAAAGAGACAGTCTTTCCTCATGTGCTACTTTGCTGACTTTTTTCCATTATCCTAGGCCTTAATGATGCTCATCTTTATATCCATGTGTACAGCCTTCCTCGCCTTCTTTTTTGAATTAGAGCTTTCAGTGGCATGACTTCATTTGCTAGATATATTGTTTTTGGGTATAAGCAGTGCAGGTGTTACAGTCAGAGAAACTTCAACAACTCACTTTCTTTTTTTTTTATTAGGATTTGGG
>NW_006921619.1:832433-837990 GCF_000298275.1 Orycteropus afer afer
TTTCACTTCAGTCTGTGTTAGTTTAGGTAAGTGGTGTGTTTCTAGAAAACTGTCCATTTCCTCCAGATTTTCAAATTTGTTGGATCAACAACTCACTTTCAAATTAACAACTGATGCTTCCTATGATAGTAAATGCTGAATAAGATCATGCTATAGGCCTGATCTGGGAGCTCTGGTGGCATAGTGCTTAAAGCATTAAGCTGCTAACCAAAAGGCTAGCAGTTCAAACTCGCCAGCTGATCTGCAGGAGAAAGACAAGGCAGTCTGCTTCCATAAAGATGTACAGCCTTGGAAAGCCTATGGGACAGTTCTACTCTGTCTTATAGGATCATTAAGAGTCAAAATTGACTCAATAGTATTGGGGTCAGTTTTTTTCGGTTATAGGCCTGGTCTACAAGGAAGTTGGCATCAATGTTGTAACAATGAAGTTGGAGTCAGGTACATGTGCCATTCAATTGTCATGTGTTGTTAAAGTTGAACACTGCACAACTTTCTATCCATTGCAACTCCCAACACCAACATGACTTCTTTGCAGACCAGGCCATAGCCTGCTATATGACAGCTTGTGAACAGTAAATCATAACACTGAACATCTGTGAGTGAATATCTGAGAATAACATTAGCAAATTACATGCTGCAACTTTATATGTAGTACACATCACTAGCAATGTTGTTGCTGTTGTTAGGTGCCAACAAGTTGGTTTTGACTCATGTATAACAGAATGAAACATCGCCTGGTCCTTCACCATCCACACAATAAGATGTACCAAAAAAATAAAGTAGATGGTCATAAGTGCAGTTCATCATCACTAGAATACGTTGTTAACTTAGGGACTACCTGTAGTTGAGAGCTCAACTATTTATGCCACTCAGGGACTCCTCACATATGCATATTCATACATAAAGAGAAAACTGTATTAATCAGAACTGGCAAAGAGTTCCCAAAGCAGTTAACTAAACTAAGAATGAGAGATAAATTGGTTACAGCAGTTTAATACTAGAATCCCTAGTGGTACAAACAGTTAACACATGCATCTGCTAACTGCAAGTTTAAGTTTACCCAGAGACTTCTTAGAAGAAAGGCCTGGAACCTACTTCCAAAGACTCAGCCACTGAAACCTGTGGATCACAGTTTTACTCCAACAAACAGGGCTGCCGTGAGTAGCCATTGGTTTGACAGCCACAGGTTTCAGTTTCAAACTAGTGCTACAAAGCTGATAAAATAATATGAAAGGTAAAATTTTAAAATGCAAAATAAAACTTAAAACACAAAATGAAGTTTTGAAGGTGGACTTTACAAATGTAGCACTTACCTGTAAAGCTATGCCTAGTATTTTATAACAAGCAGTCAGCTTGACGCTTCACACACACTAAGGCTCCATAAGTAGTTGGTGAATGGATAATGGGAAAATAAATGCAACATTCTATTACTGTCTTGCTCAAATCACAGTTCCTTTTGTTTCATTGTTCCATAAAACAATTTAAGTAAATGCTAAGAAACTAATGAATGCCTTTTCTGTACAGAAAAAAGCAATGCCTGCTTGGTGAGGGAAGAGGGAGTCATAGCACAAAATTTTAAGTAACATTTCAATACATACTTCCTTATCACTTTTCTTTTCCTGTATTGATGCCATCTCATTTTCTAGTCGCTGGATTTCAACCTTCACACGTCCCAGTTCTCTTTCAGCAATGGCCTTAAAATGTTCTTCACTTTCAATCTCATGCTCCCTGGCTTTGCTAAGAGACTATAACACAAAATATAGAAAGACTTTAAAAATTTTAACATTATAAATATTTATAATAATCCATTCCAAAAAACCCAAACTCATCAAGTTGATTACAACTCATAGTGACCCCAACTGGGTTTCCAAGGCTATAAATCTGTACAGAAGTAGACTGCCTCATCTTTCTTCTGTGGAGCAGCTTGTGGGTTCCAACCACCCTTTGGTTAGCATCCAAATGCCTTACCCACTACATCACCAGAGGTCCTATAACAATCCAGTAGACAAAAAACATATTTCTGATAAGACTGTCAGAACAAATATTATGAATCTAACTACTGTGAAACCAGTCTCACATTAGGCTTTATGATTGCAGTGTAGTTGGTATTGCTCACTTATAACAAAATTAGTCCGTGGACTTTACTAGGAAAATTTATTGTTCTCAACAGTTTTCAGATATTATGTTGGTCTGAGGAAACTAAAGAAAGCCAAAGTTATAAAATGAGAATTAGAAGCTTAAATCATTGCTTATCTAAACATTTTTTAATTGATTAAAAATAATTGGGAAATGAGATGATTATATAGATTAATCATATATTCTAATCAATAGATAATTTTTAAATACTAATAAATATTTCATCAAATATATTAATATATAATCATGCCTTTATATTAGATTTTACTTAGAAATATAGCATTTGTTGACTAACGACCTTGTAGTGTTTCAGAGTGATCACTCACAGTATTAATTTTACAGTGCTAAAATTGTGACTATTGTAGGTTTGTTATTTTTTGTTTCTAAGGAGCTCTGGTGGCATAGTACCTAAGGCACATGACTACTAACCAGAAGGTTGGTGGTTCAAACCCACCAGCTGCTCCGTGGAAGGAAGATGGGGCAATCTACTTCCTTTAAGATTTACCATCTCAGAAACCCAATGAGGGTCGCTATGAGTCAGAATTGACTTGATGGTTCTGAGGTTGGTTTTTTATCCTATTTAATTAAGTCTGACTATAAAGAGATATATATATACAGTCTATGTCTCAACTCCTCAATTCAGTGGTTTAATAAACTGAGGAAAAGACATTGTTCCAGAAAGTTCAACAATTACCCAATCAAATCAGAAATCTAGAATCCTGAGTACTGTTTTAGAAATTCATTATATTTGTAATTTCTAAGACATATAACCTATGAAAACAATTCCTTATCTATATATTACAAATTGGTACAAAAACAACTTTGTTCATTTTTAACAGCTACTTTTCTCAGAAAGGTAGAAAAAATAATAGTTTAAGATGGAAATTAAATTCTCTATTGCTAGTTTGCCAATTTGTGGTTTGCTGAGCATCATCTATGAGTGAAGGGCTACACATGAAGAGACTGTCCATAAAACTGAAAATATGTAATCACTCCAACTCTTAATTTTTATAATTTGTGTTAAAAATATTTCTGAAATGCATTAACTTTCCCCCATTATCTTAAATAAAGCCTCCTAAATAAAATTTAACTTTTTATTATAACAGGATTATCATTATAAATATCAATTCTTGAACGATGCTAAAATACCATTATGGCCTAGGAAGCTACTCAAATGTGTGCACTATATTTGATTCCACTCAAAATGGCCCCAAGTAGGTTGTGCTGAGAAATTAAAAAGCAGACAGAAATTTTATAATGCTTATACTAGGTCTGTTCCTGTTTCCAGCTGTAATTTCCATCATTATTTCCTTCTCATATAATCTGCTTCCTAATATTATATTAGATTGTTTGAATGGTGAATTCTCCTTTTATATTAATTAATTTGCTTGGACTTGGTGGTAGTGGTTCTTCTAAACATTTTTTCCTGCCTATTTTAAGAGTCAAGGTTATATTCACAATAGTTCAGTTATACTAGCATTACCTATTATACCTAAAATATAATCACAAGTGTAAATGCACCCTGAAATGTTCAATGACTATATATGACATAATTAATATTAATTTCAACATCACTGTACCTGTGTAAAGGCGAATTCTTGTCTAACATTTTTAAAGTGTGAAGTCATAGCATTGATTCGATCTTCATAGTCACGTAGCTGATCTTGCAAGTTTGACCTTTCATTCTGAAGTTTTAACAACTGTAAATAATAAATGTTATGATTAACCAAAGTCCTACTAAGTCTTTTCCATATTGAAGGACTTCAAATCAAAAGATAATTAAATGTTCATTTACCTTGCTTCTTTAAATGTCCATTTGAACTTCTAAAATCTACTTATCTTTTAAATATTATAAAATAATGTTGCAATTAGGATATTACTATGGAAAATGAGCACCATATTGCACAGAACAGAAATCTCTCTCAGAGTTACAGCAGTAGCAGGCAAGGTCCACTGTTACAATTCATTTGACTATAAAGAGATATAGCGCGCTTCAGCTCCCTGTAGTCAGCTAGCCTGAATAAAACTCTTTTAACACGGACATTATAGTGGCTATTATTTTAAACTGACCTCATAACATTTGGGGGCTTGTCTGGGAGAGCCACTGCACCCCAGCGCCTCTGCCGGGCAGTCACCCCTGGGAGAGAAAGGACCTCCAGGGGGGGTGCCTCCTGAAGAAGTTCCAGGTCCCCTGAACTCCATTCTCCCCACCGGGTGTCCACCCTAGAGACGCGGAATTCGGCTGATTTCGGCATATACTCCGGAGGTAAGATTTGTTCTTCATTACTTGGTGACTTGGTAACTTGGTGACTAGTCATTTGGTTTGACCCAGGAAGGGGATCAGACCCGATCAGCACCCCCTGGTTCTTTCTCAACTGGATGCAGTCTGAGAAGTTTGGTAGGTTTGTGTAACTCGTATCATCCTTGTATAGTCTCCATGTTGTCTTATGCAGTCACTGTTTTCGTCATTTGTCTCCCTGTTATAAGTATTTTGGCTTTGTGACTGTTGCCCAACTGACTGGACTGTTGGACAGAAAATTCTCCTGGAATAGTGTTATTTCTTTATATGTTTCATGTTTACAGGACTGAGCTGTTACTCATAGTAAATGAGTTCTAATTCTGAAATACTGTATTGGATTGAGAAGTTTAAGCACTTCATCCAAAGTCTCTTAGAAGATTTTGATTGGTTTTACCCAAAAACTTGGGATTTTTATGGTTTAAATGAATGGATCATTGATTTTGCTGCTCAAGGGACCCTACGAGAATTTATACCCTGGGAAATGAAATTTTAGTTATTTTTATTATTATTCTTACTATAGTAAATATTTAATCTGACTCTCAAATTCAGGATTAAATCCTAGGGTAAATAAATTAACACTTTAGGATTTTGGGGTTAGGGTATGTTTTAATATATGTGTAAACGACTATATCTAGCTAACTGAAACCCTAAGGGATTAGGGACTTGATTTGTTTGTGTGTAAAAAGTGTGTGTGCATGGCACCGGTGCAATAGTTTCAAGTGGATGTTAAGTGTGACTGAGTGAATGTAAATGTGATAGGAAATTAAGTAACCAAGATTTTGTACCAGAGTGGGACTCCTTAACTGTATTCTGAAAAACTGAACCTTCAGAAGTTAAGGAAAAGAAGTTTATATCCTTTCTTAAGTCCATTTTTAAGTCAGGCAAAACCTTTTTTAAAAAATCCATTTTTAAATCAGACTGTTCCAGCTGCAACCATGCCTGCCAGCACTTGCTCTCCTCCGCCTGCAAAAAGGACAAGGAGGCCACATGTTCTGACCTCCTCTAATCCCACAAGAGGAAGGCAGAATCACCATCAATAGCACAAGGCCTATTACTGCAAGGCCAGACATGCTGCCTCCCTCCAGCCCTTTCTCCAACCGTTCCTCCCAAAGCACCCACCAC
>NW_006921619.1:838810-840233 GCF_000298275.1 Orycteropus afer afer
TCAGCCCTAGCCATCCCAGCTAGGTCATGGGTACCAGCTGCCAAGTTTGGGAGTCACACTCTTGCCTTCACTTCAGACCAGCCAGCACCTTCTCTCACATCTTCAGTCCTCAGGGACTATTTCAATGCCTGTAGGCTCACAACTCATTATACTTCAGACCAGCCAGCCCTTCCCTCTCTCAAGTTCTTAGAGTTCTGATGCTATGATTGGCTAGTTTGACCACCCTGCCGGGCTCAAAAGGAGGCCTCCTAGAGGCAAAATGCTCTCTGACTGCTGGTTGAGGAAGAGTGCTGCTGAAAGAGACACGCGCTACTGAAAGAGACACGTGCTGCTGGGAAAGAGACGCAAGAAACACGTGTTGCTGAGTGACACCGAGGGACATGCACTGCTGGGGGAGAGACTGTGAGAGACTTGGCTGAGGGACGGTGGGCTGGGAGAGTGACTGAGCATTTTTCCTGAACTTGAATTGTAGCCTGTGGTGCTTCCCTAATAAACCCCATAATCTGTGAGCTCTGTGTGGCCACTGCAGCGAATTATCGAACCCAGGAGAGAGGTGGTGGGTGCTTTGGGAGGAATGTTTGGAGAAAGGGATGGAGGGAGGCAGCATGTCTGGCCTTGCAGGAATAGGTCTTGGGTTACTGCTGGTAATCCTGTCTTCCTCTTGTAGGGTTAGAGGAGGTCGGAAGATGTGGCCTCCTTGCCCTTTTTGCACCGCCTTTTGACCCTTTCCCTCCCTCAGGAAAGCAAGTTAACTGTTTATCATCCACCATGCTTCCTTTATCACCTATAAAAACTATGCTGCAAAATGTGAGGGCCATGGATGAGGGCATTCCATTAGAATTAAAACATGTTTTCCCTTAACAGAATACATAAATCAGCAGACTAATCAACCGATGAGAGAACATAAAGCATTTTCTTTTAAAACCCTTAAAGATTTGAAACAAGCTGCTGCTACCTATGGCCAACAGCACCATTTGTAAAAACCTTAATAAACACCATTGCTCAAGAAGTTTTATGTCCTTATAATTGGTATATGCTGGTTAAAAAAACTGCATTAGAAGAAGGAGATAATTAATTCAGAGGCTAGGGCTTTTTGTTACACCCAACCAAAAGCCCAAGGCCATATACATAGAATGGAACAGTAATCACGGTGAAAAGATGAACCTGCAATGTTTTTAAAGGATTATCAGAAGGAAGATAGGGAAATCTAATTCCTTAGTGATACTGCCTGGGAAACCCAAGGAGGGGTCACTATGAATCAGGTCCACCTTGATGGCACATAACAACAACAACAACAACTGTATATACGGGAGCACTGTGTTCATACAGGGAAAAAATGAGATTTTAGTACACAATTAAACCATGTTGTTGTTGTTGTTGTTAAGTGCCGTCGAGTCGTTTCTGACTCATAGCGACCCCATGC
>NW_006921619.1:842558-847754 GCF_000298275.1 Orycteropus afer afer
TCTTTGTTTCCAACTTTTGCATTCCAGTTACCAGTGATAATTAACACATCCTGATTGCATGTTTGGTCAATTTCAGACTGTAGAAGCTGATAAAATTTTTCAACTTTTCAATTAAACCATAAGATCTCTAAATAAGGCAAATAAGAGCATAGTAGTAAGATGTAACAAAAACAGAACATGAGAGAAAATGTGAATAGTGCCTGGACACCAGGCATGACTTCTCCTCCTTGAACCAGTATTAAAAAAAAAAAAAATTCCAGATTTAGGCTAAGCCTAACAAATTAGAACAACTCTCATAAACACAGAACTTGTTTTCTGGTCATTTTATCTTTCTTTTTTTGTGGTAAAACATATATAACAAATTTTTCTGTTGTAACCACTTTTAGGTGCACAGTTCAGTGACAATGATTACATTCCCCATGCAGTGCAACCATCATCGCCATCTATTTCCAACCATTTCTAATCACGCAAACAAAAAGTCAGGACCCTTTGGACAATAACTCCCTATCCCTATCTCCTCCCAGCTTTTGCTAACGACTTTCATCTCTACATCTTTGCCTAGTCTAGACCTTTCATACAAGTGGAATCAAAATATTATCCTTTAGTGTCTGATATATTTCACTTAACATAATGTTCTCAAGGTCTACCCATGTTGTAACATATATCAGAATGTAATTTCTTTTTATGACTAAATAATATTTCATTGTATGGATAAACCACATTTTGTTTATTCATGAATCTAGTGATAAACATTTTGGTTGTTTTGACCTTTTGGCTATTATGAATAATGATGTAATGGCACTTGTGTAAAAGTATCAGTTTGAGTCCCTGCTTTCAATTCTTCCAGTTATAAACCAAGGAGTAGAATTTCTAGGTCATAGGGTAATCCTCTGTTTAACTTTTTGAGGAACATTCAAATTGTTTTCCATAGCATTTTTCATTCCCATGAGGGTAGAACCTGTTTCTTAATGTATTTTGTATGCTTTTGAATTTGAACTGAGCAGAAACAAAATAACATAAGTATAAAACAAACAATCCCTTAGGAAATTACAAAACAGGATTCTCAGGACCATTAGAATATGTCATCTCTTACAACAATTTAATGTGGTTGCCAGCTGCTATGGAGGTGGCTCAGACTCATGGTGACCCCACGTACAACAGAATGAAATACTGCCTAGTCCTGGTCCTTAAAGTCTTAACCTATGGTCCTCAAAGTTGGCAGTGTACCCTAGAGGATATACAATGCCACCCAGTGAGGTATGGAGTAAAATATTAGAATTTTTAAAACAATTCAATACTAATTTACTCATTTATTATGTCCTATATTTTACTAAATTTACCAGTATTAATTCCAGAATACTTAATTGTGCTCATGAGGAATGGCAGTCATTTGAACAGAACAAGGGGATAATGAGTGGTTTAAAATCAGGAAGGGTATGTGTCAAAGCTGTATCCTTTCGACATACTTATTCAATCTGTACACTAAGCAAATAATATGAAGAAGTACACGGTATCAGGATTGGAGGAAGACTCATTTACAACCTGCAATATGCAAATGACACAACCTTGCTCGCTGAAAGTGAAGAAGACTTGAAGCATTTACTGATAAAGATCAAAGACCACAGCCTTCAGTATGAATTACACTTTAACATAAAGGAAACAAAAATCCTCACAACTGGACCAATAAACAACATAATGATGAATGGAGAAAAGATTGAAGTTGTCAAGGATTTCATTTTACTTGGATCTATAATCAACGTCCATGCATGGGAGCAGCAGTCAAGAAATTAAATGACTTATCTGCTGCAAAAGACCTCTTTAAAGTGTTTAAGAGCAAAGATGTCACTTTGAGGGCTAAAGTGTGCCTGACCTAAGCCATGGTATTTTCAATAGCCTCATACATATGTGAGAGGTGGACAATGAATATGGAAGACCAAAGAAGAATTGATGCCTTTGAATTGTGATGTTGGCAAAGAATACTGAACATACCATGGACTGGAGAAGAATGAACAAATCTGTCTTGGAAGAAATGCAGCCAGAATGCTCCTTAGAAATGAGAATGGCCAGACATCATCTCTCACACTTTGGTCAAGTTGTCAGTAGAAACTAATCCCTAGAGAAGAATATCATGCTGGGTAAAGCAGAGGGTCAGCAAAAAAGGGCAAGACCATCAACGAGATGACTGACACAGTGGCTCCAACAATGGGCTCCAGCATGATAATGATTCTGAAGAAGGTACAGGGCAGAGCGGTATTGAATTCTGTTGTACATAGGGTCACTGTGAGTCAAAACTCACTCAATGGCACCTAATAACAACAACAAATACATATTTTTTGCTCTTTATTTCATTAATTTCAGTTTGTATTTTTAGTGATTCTTTTCTTACTTTGTTCTTTTAAAAAAAAAAAAATTTATTAGAAGTCCTGGTGGCACAGTGGTTAACTGCTCAGCTGATTAGCAAAAGGTCAGTAGTCCAAACCTACCAGCCACCCAGTGAGAGAAAGATGTGGTAATCTGCTTCCATAATGACTAAGACTACAAAACCCTATAGGGCTGTTCTACTCTGTCACATGGAGTGGCTTTGAGTTAGAACTCACTCAACAACCACAGGACAAGATTATGTTTTCTGTGAGATTTTTGCTGTTTCTCAAGGATCTGGGAATATAGAATTTTCCCTTCACTGGGTTCCAAAGGTAATTTTCCCCTTTGTATCCCTCTTTGATATAAGGGCTATTCAGGAATGTACTTCTCAGAAAGTATCTTCATGTTTTCAAGATTCAGAATCTTATTTTTATTATTATGTATTTTATATTTGATTAATTTATGATCAGAGAATGTGTTCTATAAAATTTATCTTTCAGTTTTAATGCATTAAGGCTTTCTTTTTGGTCTAGTACATTAGTCATTCTTGCAAATGTTTAATGGACATTTTTTAAAAACTTATTTTCCACTTAAGAGAGATAAGCTACATTTTTATTTTTCACTGTCTTATTCATATCTTTTATATCTATTTTGTCTTTTACAGCTGTCTAATTCTGAGGAGGTACATATTGAAGTATCCCACTGAAACTTTATTTTTGTCACTGTCTACTTGTATTGATAACAAGTATCATGTACTTAATTGTTGTCTTATTGGTGCTTGGTATGCTGTTTCCATGAATCATGCCCTTCATCATTGTATAATGTCCCCAGAGCAAAATTCGAATGAAAACATAATGACTAACTCTCCACACATTGACAAGCCCTTCTCCCATAGAGTTACCAAACAACATTGTATTGTCTCTTTCTTAAGTATAAAAAGGCATGTTAGGATCACCAGATACTTACTGAAACTTACATCTTGTGAGGAATATCAGGATAAACAAAACAAAAGAAAAAGTATCACAGAGGAAATAGACAATTCAGGATATTGTTATGTGCCCTCGAATTGGACCCGACTCATAGTGACCCCTCCTTGGGTTTCCAAGGCGGTATCATTACAGAAGTAGATTGCTCAACCTTCCTTCTGAGGAGTGGCTGGTGGGTTTGAACTGCCAGCCTTCTGGTTAGCAGTCAAGTGCCTTCCACACTATACTACCAGAGCTCCTAATTCAGGACATAACTAAACACATAGACAAAAACTAAACACATAGAAAGACACATGCCCTGAGAGAAAGTAAAAATTATATTGTACCCTAAAACTAGTACATAATGCTGCAAAAAAAGTAACAATCACATTTGAAAATTGAAAATATGGCTGCCGTAGCTCTGGTAGCATAGTGCCTAAGTCACTTGACTGCTAACCAGAAGGCTGGTGGTTCAAATCCACCAGACACTCCTTGGAAGGAAGGTTGGGCAATCTACTTCCGTAGTGATACTGCCTCAGAAACCCAAGGAGGGGTCGCTATGAGTTGGGTCCGACTCTATGACACATAACAACAACAAAAGTTCCCAAAATGGAAAATGCAATGGAAAATTTGATGATAAAAGTTGAAGATATTTCATACAAAGTAAAAATAAAAAAGAGACAGAGAAAAATCAAAAGATATGAAAGATTAATTTAGTAGGTAGCATAGTGCCTAAGACACTTGACTGCTAACCAGATGGCTGGCAGTTCAAACCCACCAGCCACTCCTCGGAAGGAAGGTTGGGCAATCTACCTCCATAGTGATACTGCCTCGGAAACCCAAGGAGGGGTCACTATGAGTCGGGTCCGACTTGACGGTACATAACAACAATGTCTGACTAATAGGAGAGCCACAAGAAGGATAAATAAAAAGGGGGGAGGAAATTACCAAATAAATAATTTTAAAATCAGAATTAATAGATTAGAATTTCAAGAATGAGCACACTCACTATGCCTGTACAGTGAAGAATCACCAATTCCTAGACATAACATTGTGAAATTCTGGTAGGTAAAAAAAGAAATAAAACCCTTTCCTAGATATATCATAGTGAAATTCTGGTAGGTCAAAATAAATAAATAAATAAAAACTTAAAGCTTCCAGAGATTTAAAAGGGGGCGGAAGTAATCTACAAAGAAATGAGAATTAGACTAAAATCAAACTACTCACTCACAACTACACTGAAAGAAAATGGAAATATATTTTCCAAATTCTGGAGAAACAATTATTTTCAACCAAATTATCTTCCACCTAGCCAAACTACCATCAAACGTAAAGGTAAATTAAAACATTTTCAGATATGCAAAGATCCAGAGTGTATACTTCCCACACATCCCTTTTAGGAAGACAAAAAAATGTTTTATCAAATAAGGGAGTAATCCAAGGATGAAGAAGATACATGATTTAGAGAATAGAACTTCAAATCAGTACATGGATAAAGAGAATTCCCAAGGTAATAATTGTCAAATAGGTCTGTGGAGAAATCAGTCCATACTGGAAAACACAGTATTCCAGAAGGAATAACCCAGAGGGAAAAAAACTATCTTGAAGACCTAATAGTATGATTTAAGAAATATAAACTTAGAGAAGGCAATACTAGGAAGTTGACTGGCAATTTAGGATGCAAAAAAACTGAAAGTACATTATCATGGGCCCATCTCAAAACAACAATTTGAGTATAAAACCCAACCAATGAAAAGACCAATCAAAATGAAAAGATAAACAGGGTAAAAGTGTTGCAGTAAGAATCATCACATCAATTTAAAAGTAAGACTAAATACATATGGTAAATGGAGGGTACTGATTAGAATTC
>NW_006921619.1:847889-861248 GCF_000298275.1 Orycteropus afer afer
GTTTACCACAATGCAACAGCTCCCCTCCCACTTCCTCCCCATAGTTACCTCTTCCCAGTGACCATCCCTCCATACTCTCCTGCACCCTGAGCTGTCTCCCTGTAAACCACTAATTTTTAAGGTGGGAAGAGAAGATGGTAAGAAGTGTAAGTGCTAAATTCCTCATCTTTAAGAGCAAGAAGTCCATCGATACTATCTAAAATTGAGGCAAACAATTTTAAAAGAAAATAATTTAGCCATTTAATTTTTTTCTTAAGTAGTTTTTCTTGTTGTTGTTACGTGCGTCGAGTCGGACCCGACTCATAGCGACCCCTCTTTGGGTTTCCGAGGCAGTATCACTACGGAAGTAGATTGCCCCATTTTCCTAGGAGTGACTGGTGGGTTTGAACCGCCAGCCTTCTGGTTAGCAGTCAAATGCCTTAGGCACTATGCTACCAGAGCTCCTAAGTAGTTTTTCTTAATTGTAGAGAATTTTTTTTTAGCAATTAGTACCTCTTGTGATCAAGTAATATTTAAGTAAAATTAAACAATTCATTTATTTTTCTTAAATACAAGTAAAATTAAGTTTAACATTTTGTATTTAAAACAGCATATATAGTGGGATTCGATTTCTGTTTGTGTCTTCTGTCTTATATATGTATACCAAGATGTCTGGAATATTTGTCTAATGCCATAATAGTCATGTGTATGGTTGACAGTGGGTACATTTGTGAGGGAATTATCATATTTTTTAGTTTTTTTTTAATTTTATACCCTTCTATTCTGTTTGAGGGAGCTCTGGTAGCATAGTGGCTAAGACACTTGCCTGCTAACCAGAAGGCTGGCGGTTCAAACCCACCAGCCACTCCTCGGAAGGAAGGCTGGGCAATCCTACTTCCTTAGTGATACTGCCTCGGAAACCCAAGGAGGGCTCGCTATGAGTCGGGGCCGACTCGACGGCACATAACAACAACAACAACAACATTCTGTTTGAATATCCTAAACTTAAAATAGATGCTTTTCTTTTAATGTCAGCATTTATTCGGGTAAAATATTATAACCCTCATTTTTCTTCTTTTGACTCTCTGCAATTTTTTAGAAATAAAATTGCTAATATAGGAAATAAGGTCCTGGGTGGTACAAACGGTTTAGTGCTCAACTACTAGCCAAAAGGTTGGGAGATGAAACCACCCAGAAATGCCTTGGAAGACAGACCTGATGATGGGTTCTGAAAAGTTACAGCTTTGAAAACCGTATAGAGCAGTTCTACTCTGCACACATTCCTTGAGTTGGAATCAACTCCAGAGAAACACAACAATATAAGTAATATGTATATTAAAATGCTGTGAAGCAAATATAATGGTAATAATATTAAAATTAATGTTTAAATGGAACTTTCACCTACATTAATTTTTTAGAGCCATGCATCAACCCTGTGAGGTAACGATTTTACTTATCTCCATTTTACAGAAGAAACAGACTCAGCGCTGGTAAGCAGGATCTGAACCCAGGGCTAGATACTTCTATTGTTATTCCTAGTTCTCAGTGCTCAAACCAAACCAAACTTGCTGCCATGGAGTCAAATCTGACTGATAGCGACCCCTCCTTGGGTTTCCAAGGCTGTATTTCCCGCTGTTGCCACTTTTTGGAGGAAAAAATTCAGCCTTCTAAATTAGACATGACTAAATAGGTCAGAATTTTTGGAAAGTGTGTCTATTGTTTTCAAAACATAGTCAAAAGATTTTAACCTTCATTTTTCAAAAGAGAGAAATATTTGTCTTCTACGAAGTAGTGTAAGCATCATGCGTTTTTGGACTCTCTTCCACATAAAATATTATCATGTAATGGAACTTTATTTAGCCTGACTGCTAAAGCCTGCTGAACAGTTGTACTTTTTTCCCCAACTACTAATGAATTGGTTTCTCGTATTTCCTTACAACGTCAACTATTTTATATCATTATGTGACAACTTCATACCCACTTGAAAAGTGGTAAACTGTACATTTACATTCTCACCAGAAAGTCCCTTTTGAAAACGTATCAAGCCACCTTTGGCTTTAAACATCATAGGCAGAAACTCACAAAGAAATGTCAACCAGACCTTGTTTTGCTGTTCATATTCAAGCCCATTGCCATTGAGTGGATTCCGACTCATAACCAGCCCATCGGGTTCCAAAGGCTGTAAATCTTTAGGGAAATAGATTGGCTCATCTGCCTCCAGCAGAGCAGCTGGCGGCTTTGAACCGCTGACTTTCTGGTAAACAGCCAAATGCCTTACCCGATAAGCCAGAAGAGCTCCTTTTGTTATTCATAAACACCCACAAATTACTGTTGCTATGCACACCTCAGAAGTCATTTCCAAGGAGAGTTTAATTCTGAAGAAGGAAACGGTGGGCGTGGGAGCTAACCATTCACTCCTCTGCAGCGCAAACTCAAAAAACCAAACTCACTGCCGTGAAGTCTGATCTAACTCATTGCGACCCCTCCTTGGGTTTCCGAGGCTGTATCACTGCGGAAGGAGATTGCCCACCTTCCTTCCGCGGAAGGTGGTTTGAACCACCAGCCTTCTAGTTACCAGTCGCTAAACATGAGTGGAGATGGAGAGAGGTCAGAAGTAGCGGTGAAGCTCTATAGCCCTGAAAATCAATTATTGTTTCAATATTTTTTAAATTGCTTAGCAACCACCAACAAGGGCGAGGAGGAGAGGGAAGGGGAGAAGATGGGAGAGGAGGAGAGCGTTAGACCTACACGAGACGGGATTAGTGAATGAAAAGAAAGAAATGAAAGGGCTTGAGGTATTCCTACCAACTAAAAAACGCCTTTAAGCAGACCATTCTCCTTCCCCCGCCTCCTTCTCTAGATCCTCACCTGATCTTCTAGTAGCTTGTTCTCTTCGTTGGCCACCGGGATGGCAAACCCATCCTCCCATTGCAGCTCCGCCAAAAATTCGCTACTCATGATGGTAAACGGATAGGGGATCCAGACAAGGTGCAGAGGAAATGCTCCCCTCCTCGTATCGCCCAATGAGCAACACTCCAGTCCACCTCTGGCACCCGCAAAGATGCTCTGTAGTTGCCACCAGAGCACTAGCAACCATCCCGCGCCCTTAGTAACCAAACAGGAAACGCTTAGGACGGCAGGCGGAACTTCCGGTTGAAACCTTATTCCCTTGAGACGTAAACACCATTTGTGTGTTTTTTCCCTTTCCGCTAAGCAGAGGGAAAGGAAGCCATTCACCTCCCTGGAGGTTTGCTGGGGATGTGAGGCACCAGCATAAAGTTTAGTCAAAGTGCAGCCCTCAGATTGTTCCACCACTCCCAACCCCCTGCGCTCTCGGAGGGTGTAGAATCTGAGCCCCTGGGGCTGGCCAGGGACCACCGCTTACCTAAATGGACTTGGGCTGTGCAATTGCTGGGTATGATAGCTAATGAAGAATAAACAGTAAATAATAACGAGTTTTCTTTTCAAGTGGAGTTTTTAATGTGTATGCTACTGTAGATGAACTCTAGTAAGTCTAAGTAAAGTGGTATTCTGAAACAATTCACTCCCTAGATCATTGCTATATGTTTCTGTCATCGTCTGTTTTTCTCCGTGGTCTTCCTCACAATGCTTATTCACGCCCTTGCGGATGTCCTACCTGACAGATCGCTGATAACAGACTTAACTCGTAGTTTGTAGGTTCTTTCCCTGCCACCTCTATATTTATGTTGTTCTTTGCATTTGTTAACATTTAAAAATCTGAAATTCACATAAAAATTCATATTTTCTTCTCTGAGAAAAGATATACTGAGACCACATTCCCATCCTTTGGCGGTGGAGTAGATTCCAACTCATAGCAACCCCACAAGACAGAGTAGACTTGAAGCACTTACTGATGAACATTAAAGACTACAGTCTGCAGTATGGATTACACCTCAACATACAGAAAACAAAAATCCTCACAAATGGACCAACAAGCAGCATCATGATAAATGGAGAAAAGACTGAAGTTGTCAAAGATTTCATATTACTTGAATCCACAGTCAACACCAATGGAAGCAGCAGTCAAGAAATCAGACATCATTACACCTGGCAAATCTTCTGCAGAAGACTTGTTTAAAATGCTGAAGAGCAAAGATGTCTCTTTGAAGACTAAGGTGCACCTAACCCAAGCCAAGGTATATTCAGTTGCATCATATACATGTGAAAGCTGGACAATCATGTTTGATAAAATGGCAGGTCAGTGAAAAAAGGGCAGACCCTCAAGGAGATGAATTGACACAGTGGTTGCAACAATAGGCTTAAGTACAGCAAGGATTGTGAGGATTGCACACAACTGGGCAGTGTTTCATTCCATTTTATGTAAGGTGGCTGAGTCAGAGTCGGCCAGACAACACCTAACAACAAACAACAGCATAGGGTTTCCAAGGCTGTAATTCTATATGGAAGCAGACTGCCATTTCTTTCTCCCACCAAACAGCTGGTGGGTTCAAATAAAACTAAATTCAAATGGAACTGCCCACGTTTTGGTTAGCAGAAAAGCACTTAATCACTTCACCACCAGGGCCCCTGAGCCCACTCTACCAATGTCATTATTCTCATGAAGAGGTGCCCCCTTGAGATTAGCAATCCACCAGTTCAGTAATCTGAATTACAGATAATCCCCACCAGCTGGGGGTCCATCATAAACTGGTCCTGACATAAACCCAATACTTCATTTCTTTTCAGTTTTAATTATATTTGCCTTTTATTATCAGTATATTTATAAATCAAGTCTGCGAATGACCATTTGAGAATAAGAACATCAGCAAATTATGCACTGCAACATTGTATATAGTAATAATACTAATGATGTACAAAAAAGAAAGAAAGAAAGACTATCTGCAGTGTAGTAAATTACTTAGTATGGCTTTTCTACCCATAAGTCACTGTAAACTCAGTGGTGGAATGAGCAACTGAGGAGCTCCTGATTGTAAATGCTATCCACCTGGGTTATTTCTGTTGGGCATGGCACAACACAATGTTATGGGAGGTTCTCTCTCAGGTGCTTAGAATTCTGTTGTTATGATTGGTTGGTTTGGCCACTCTGCCAAGCTCAAAAGGAGGCCTCCTAGAGGCAGAACTCTCTCTGACTGCTGGTTGAGGAAGACAGTGCTGCTGAAAGAGACACGTGCTCCTGAGATGTGAGTTGCTGGGAAAGAGATGCAAGAGACAGTCATTGCTGAGTGAGACACCAAGGGACCAGCACTGCTGGGAAAAAGACTGTGAGAGACTGTTGGCTGAGGGACGGTGGGCTGGGAGAGAGACTGAGCATTTTTTCCTGAACTTGAATTGTAGCCTGTGGTGCTTCCCTAATAAACCCCATAATCTGTGAGCTCTGTGTGGCCACTGCAGTAAATTATTGAACCCAGGAGAGAGGTGGTGGGTGCTCTGGGAGGAACGGTTGGAGAAAGGGCTGGAGGGAGGCAGCATGTCTGGCCTCACAGGAATAGGCCTTGTGCTATTGATGGTGATTCTGCCTTCCTCTTGTGGGATTAGAGGAGGTCAGAACATGTGGCCTCCTTGTCCTTTTTGTACTACCCTAAGTGGAGTTTGTGATAACTCAAATTTGCCCTAAGTTGGAGACTACCTGCTGCCATTGATTCAATTCTGACACTTAGGGAGCCCCCACTGGATTTCAGAAGCTGTAAATCTTTACAGAAGTAGATTTCCCATCTTCCTTCACATAGAACAGCTGGTGGGTTTGAGCTGCTGACCTTCTGATTAGCAGCCAGATGCTTTATCCACTACACCATCGGAGCTCCTTGTTCTGCTAGACATTTGAATTTATGGCCTCTGTTATGTAGCAGCTCCTTTCATTTCCTAAATTAAAAAATGGAGGTTCCCAGAGGTGAAGTGATTAAAGCAACAGGGCCTAAACTAGGATATTTGAGTCCCTAGGTGGTTGCGAGGGGCAATCTACCTCCATAGTGATACTACCTCGGAAACCCAAGGAGGGGTCGCTATGAGTCAGGTGCCACTCCATGGCACACAACAATAACAACAACAGGTGGTGTGAAGTTCCTGGGTGGCTCACATGGTTTGTGCTAGGCTGCTAAGAGTAGAAATTGACTCAGCCAGCAACTGGTAATTCAAAGTTTTCTTCTTGCAGTGAGGATTATTCTTGGCTGGAATATCCTCTACCGCGGCTGCAGCAGTGTATCAACTAATTTTGTATATCTAATAAGCAGCCACTTGTAACTTTTATAGCCCTTTTGAATTTTATTTTACCCCTATTTTGTTAAACTTTTTATTATTAAGAAATATATAAATACATATAAGAAAAGAAAGAGTTTAGTGAACCTCCCATATAGTTATCACCTCCAGTTAACTTAAATATTTTTCCATGTTCATCTATATTTTTTTAGTCAGTTTTTAAAAGTAAATCACAGACTTTATGATATTTCACCCTAAATACCTAAGCATGCATCCCTAAAAGAAAGCTGTTTTCTAACATAAACACAGTATCGTTATCACATCTAACAAAATTAACAACAATTCTTCAGTATCATATAATAACCATTCCATATGTTCTCAATTGTCCTCTAAATGTTTTCTTTTTTTTAACATTGGCTTGTTACCTACTGTTATAGATTGAATTGTGTCCCACCATAATTTGTGTTGGAATCCCATCTCCTATACCTGTGGAAATAAACCTGTACTGTTTGGAAATAGGATTTTCTTTGTTATGTTAATGGTGCCATATCAGTGTAGGGTGTATAAACCTAATCACTTCTGAGTTATAAGGAGCAGTGTAGACACTGAAACAAGGAAGAACAACAATGAGAACTAGGGGGTTAGATGCCACACAGGAAGATAGGCAAGGAACTGAAGAGGAACCCCCAGGGTTCTGAATCTGAGAGGAGGATCTTCCCCTAGAGGCAACACAGAGAGCCCTCCCCTAGAGCCAGTGCTGTGAATTAGAATTTCTGACCTCCTAAACTGTGAGGCACTTGACTGCTAGCCAGAAGGCTGGTGGTTCAAACCCACCAGCCACTCCTCGGAAGGAAGGTTGGGCAATCCTACTTCTGTAGTGATACTGCCTCGGAAACCCAAGGAGGGGTCGCTATGAGTCAGGGCTGACTCGACGGCACATAACAACAACAACAACAAACTGTGAGAAAATAAATCTCTGTTTTTTAAAGCCAGCCACTTGTGCTATTTCTGTTATAGCACCACCAGGATACCAAGACATCTATACTTTTGAACACCAGCCACTCCTTGGAAGGAAGGTTGGGCATTCCTACTTCCGTAGTGCTATTGCCTGGGAAACCCAAGGAGGGGTCGCTATGAGTTGGGGCGACTCGATGGCAAATAATAACAACAACAACATACTTTTGAAATCCTCCTTTAGTAGTTTTGGTTTCTTTTTCATGTTAATGATTGCATTGTTTTCTGTAAATTTAATCTTGTGGACTTGGAGCTATGTCTTCAAAGACTGGAATTAGCAAAGTATTTTTCTTCCTACCTCTACAATTCTTAAATTCCAAAAGGAGGAGGTAGAGAAGAAACAGCTTGCAGAGGAATCTTTTACCTGTATGGCATAGTGGAATTTTACAGTTCAAATAAACTTATAAATCATCTTGTCAATCCTTTATTTTGTAATAGTTTAGCTATTCCTACTAATGAGAATGTTAGTATGCAGTATATGTTAAGATGACAGATAGTGTTAATAATAAACAACTCAGAACACCATTAAAAGATTGCTATTCAGGTTTAATAGACAACTTTAAAGTTGGGCAGCACATCATTACTCAGTAAATCAGGACTCCAAGTCATTACAATTTTCAGAATACATATAAAAATTTCATCAGGGACTTTGAACAAAAAAAAATTTGATTTGTTGATGATTATATCAAAATACATAAATTTCATAAAAGAGTAGTATGTAGTCAAACATAAAGAATGAAAAAATAGAAATCTTGCTAAGATAATCACAAGATCAGTGAGCCATGACTATAAGACCTCTGGAGTCTTAGACACAGGACATGTTCATTAACCTTTGATTGTTTTCTGAAAGAATAAGTTTTAAGTGTTTCAGTGAGCCTGATTACCTAAATACAATTTTATTTCACAATAACTGTTTATCTTGAAATTTTTGTAGCAAAGCAGCTTTTCAAAATTATTACTGCTCATGTGTCTTAAACATTCCCTTACTAATGCCCCATCCTAGTTCCTAATGTGAATACTGAGGTGGCTGCAATGGTCTGTGCCATAGGTTGGTCCACCTGCACTTAGTGTCAGCTGTAGCTAGCTGCCAAATGCATGACTGCAGCTGTCCCAGGGACATGAAAGGGAGTCTGGCAGTCAAAACCCTGCAAGGGGTCCCATTTCTTATATTACAAGGGTTCCATTTCCTGAATTTCAGGATGAAAATAATATGATATTTAACTCTGGAAGAAATTACTATGAATTCTCTAAATTCTATGATTCTGCCTTAAAATTATATTTCTGTCCTTCACCTTATCACCACACCAACCTATATTACTTAATCCTCGAAAGGAAGGTTGGGCAATCTACTTCCCTAGTTATACTGCCTTGGAAACCCAAGGAGGGGTCGCTATGAGTCGGACCCGATTCAATGGCAATGTTTTTTGTTGTTGTTGTTTGTTTGGTTACAATTCTAAAGGCTCTGGTGGCATAGTGCCTAAGGCATTTGACTGCTAACCAGCCACTCTGTGGAAGGAAGACTGGGCAATCTACTTCGTAATGATTTACCATTTTGGAAACCCAAGGAGGTCTCTATGAGTTGGAATTGACTCAATGGCAGTGAGCTTGATTTTCTTCTTGTTGTTACAATTCTATAGCTTCTAGATAATAACTGTCTTTGAATTCATTCAGATCTAGATTTGAAAACAAAATCCAAAGTTTTAAAAGTCTTGTTGCTGATCATGAAATACTTAATCACAAAATGCTTAAATAGTTGTTACCCTTTTACTATTTCTCTCAAAAATTGTTCTAATTAACCCAAAACAGACTGTTCAGGCTAAATATCAAGAGATTGGCTTTTTTTCATGGGAGCATAGAAGGGCTGCGTATGCCCAGGGAGACAGCTTGGGGGCAGGGGTGCATGGGAGGGAAGGACACAGGGAAGAAGTAACTATGGGGAGGAAGTGGGATGGGAGCTGTTGCATTGTGGGAAATTGCAGTCAACGTCATGAAACAAAGTGTATGTGATCCGCTGTATAGAAAATTAATTTGCTCTGTAAACTTTCATCCAAATCACAATACAAATTTTTAAAAAGAGAGAGAGAGAGAGATTGGCTTTTTTTGTATTTGTTTTGTGTATTTGCAAAAACAATGAAATCTTTGTAAAAACAAAATAGACAAAAACATATATGTATAAAATAGAAGAGAAAGGTATCTTTCACCTCCTTGCCAATTCTATTCCCAAGATGTTACCAGTGTTTAATGGTGATCTCACCAATCCTAAAAAAACAAAACAAAACAAAAAAAACATGAAACTATAAATATGTACACCTATCCATTTTTTCCAGGCGCTCTGGTGGAGCAGTAGTTAAAGCACTTAGATACTAACCAAAAGGTTGATGGTTCAAATCTAACAGCTGCTTCATGAAATAAAGGTGTGACAGTCTTCTTCCCTAAACAGCACAGCCTTGGAAATCCTATGGGCAGTTGAACTCCTTAGGAAATGCTCCTTGGAAGCATTTGTCTAATGTACTTTGAACATGTTATCAGCAGGGACCAGTCCCTGGAAAAAGACATCATGCTTGGTACAGTGAAGGGTCAGCTGCAACAGTGGACTCAAACATAGCAATGGGTTTATCCATTGTTTCCTTCAGAAATAGATTCATATTATAAATATTTTTTTGCAAATTGACTTCACATCACAATAATAGCCATCTTTCCATATCAGTACATTTAGACCTACCTTAGTTTTTTTTAATAAAGATCACTGGTGGTGCTGTGGTTAAGGATGGGACTGCTATCAAATGGTCAGCAGTTGGAACCCATCAGAAGAAAGATGAGGCAGTCTGTTTCCATAAAGATTTACAGCGTTGGAGACCCTATGGGGCAGTTCTACTCTGTCCTAAAGGGTCGCTGTGAGTTGGAATTGACTCAATGGCAGTGAGTTTGGTTTGGTTTTTAGATAGTCTTTTAATGGCAGCTTATGATTCAGTATTATCATAATACTGAAAAAAGTTATGAATTATAACTTTTGCCCAATTACACAATTAACATCTTTATAATACTGTATTTCATAAATGCACTTATTTTCACACTTTAATATCTGTGAAATTGGGATGACTCTTTTAATCACTACTGTCTTAGATTCAATGAAATAAGATACAACCTTGCATACCTATGTATGTATTTCTGCAGGACATATTCTTAAAAGTCAAATTAATGGAATGCAGGTATAAGAAATTTTATTTTAATAGATGCAATTAAATTATCATTTAAAAAGGCTTTACTCACCAGCCACTCCTCAGAAAGAAGGTTGGACAACTACTTCCGTAGTGATACCACCTTGGAACCCCAAGGAGGGGTCGCTATGAGTCGGGTCCACCTCACAGCACATAACAACAATAACAACATTACTCACCAACTGAGTATAAAAAGATCCTTGCAACCTAAAGAGCAAAATACAGTATCTTGTTGTTAATTGACATTTCTTTGGTTATGGATGAGACTGAGTATCACATTTCTTCTTCTAAGAATATCTGTCATATGTTTTTCCCTGTTAGGTTATCTTATTTAATTATATTGTTGTTATTAGATGGCGTCAAGTAAGTTCTGACTCATAGAGACCCCATGTACAACAGAACAAAGCACTGCCAGTCCTGTTCCATCTTCACAATATTTGCTATGCTTGAGCCTATTGTTGCAGCCACTATGTCAAACCATCTTGAATTATACCATATATTTATGTATAATAGTATCATATATTATGGATAGTGTTGTGTATGCATGTGTTGTATTGATAGGTGCCTTCGAGTCACTTCCAACTTACAGTGACCCTCTATACAACAGAGGGAAACTCTGCCCCATCCTGCACCATTCTCACTATCGCTGCTATGTATGAGCCCACTGTTGCATGCAGCCAGTGTGTCAATTCAGATTGAAAATTCTATAGTTGGGTCAGATGCACCTTAGTCCTCAAAGTGACATCTATGCTCTTTAACACTTCAAAGAAGTCTTTTGCAGCAGATTTGCCCAATGCAATACATCATTTGTTTTCTTGACTGCTGCTTGCAAGGACGTTGATTGTGTATCCAAGGACAATGAAATCCTTCACAACATGAATATATTCTCCATGTATCATGACATTGCTTATTGGTCCAGTTGTGAGGTCTTTTGTTTTCTTTACATTCAGATATAATCCATACTAAAAGCTGTAGTCTTTGATTTTCATCAGTTAAGTGCTTCAAGTCTTCTTCACTTTCAGCAAGCAAGGTGGTGTCATCTGCATAATGCAGGTTGTTAATGAGTCTTCCTCCAATCCTGGTGCCATGTTCTTCTTCATATAATCCTGCTTCTTGGGTTGTTTGCTCAACGTACAGACTGAATAATGATGGTGAAAGGATACAACCCTGATGCATACACATTATTCCTGATTTTAAACCACGCACTATCCCCTATTTAAGTTTTTTTAAAAAAATTGGTGGAAGTATACATAGGCAAATTATATACACCATTTCAACAATTTCTACATGTACAATTCAGTGACATAATTACATTCTTTAAATTGTGTTACCATTCTTGCTATACTTTTTCCAAATTATTCTGTCACCCTTAACTTAAACTCAAAAGGAGCTCTGGTGGTACTATGTTTAAGCAATCAGATGTGTAACAAACTTTGGTGATTTGAACCAATAGAGGCTTTGCAGGAGAAAAGACTTGGTGATCTGCTCCCATAAAGATAACAACCTATAAAACCCTAAAGGGAAGTTCTACTCTATCAGATAGGTTTTCTATGAGTTAGAATCAACTGGGCAGCATACAACAACAACAACATTTTAAACTACTACCCCCTAAGCTTACTGTCCAGTCTTTTGAGTTGCCATTATCAATTTGATGTCACATAAACAACTCTTTAAAAGAGCATAATGTTCAAAGCAAAGGTCTTTACCAAAGTAAAGTAAAATGACAAAGTACTTTTTAGTTCAAAGAGGATTCCAAGGGATAGTTTCAATTTAAGGTTTAAAGTTTAAAGATGTTCTCAGAAAAATAGTTTTAGAGGTTCATCTGGCCTCAATGGCTCCAGAAAGTCTGGATTCCATTGAGAGTTTTAAATTCTGTTTCACTTCCACCCCCGTTTGATCAGGATTCTTCTATAGAATATTTGATCAAAATGTTCAGTAATGGTACCAGACACCATCCAGTATGGGCCTCATGCCAGAACAGGCAGTTGTCATGGAGGCAACCAGACACACATTAGATTTCCTCATCCAGTTCCTGACACTCTTTCTTCCTCTGTTGCTTTAGGGGAATGGAAATCAATTGTTATACCTTGGATGGCCATAAGCACTTTTTGATGTAAGGGGTTTATTTTTTATTCAGAAATTTTTTTAAATTTTGTTCCTTCATGTTATGGTATATATTAATATTTTTTTATTGCTAAGTAGCTCTGGTAGCATAGTGGCTAAGACACTTGCCTGCTAACCAGACGGCTGGCGGTTCAAACCCACCAGCCACTCCTCGGAAGGAAAGTTGGGCAATCCTGCTTCCGTAGTGATACTGCCTCAGAAACCCAAGGAGGGGTCGCTATGAGTCGGGGCCGACTCGACGGCACACAACAACAACAACAACAGTAGTGCATTACATAAATATTACACAATTTGTTTATATATTCTTCTAATGATGGATTCATGAATTGTTTCTAGTCTTTGGCAGTTGTAAATAAAGCTATTAAAAACATTGTTGTATGAGATTTTTATTAAAATATCCTTTTTATTTTAGAATAATTTTAGATTTACAGAAAAATTGAGAAAATAGTAAAATGAGTTCCTGTATACCTTTTCCCTGTTTTCAGTTTCCCCTAATGCTATCATTTTGCATTACCATAGCACATTTCTCCAATTGAAAAAATCAACACTGCCACATTACTATAAAGTAAACTCCAGATTTTATTAATTGCTCCATTCTTTTTTCTTTCTTTTTCTTTTAAACTTTTATTGCAATGAAAACATACACAATAAGACATAACAACTTTTACACTTACGCTCAGGGACATTGATGACGTTTTTCATATTGTTGTTGTTGTTATTTGTTTTTCATATTATGCCACCATTATTGCTATCCTTTTCCAAAATATTCCACCACCATTAGCATAAACTCAATGCCCCACAAACAAAATCTTCCCCTTTCATCCTCCCTCCTACCCCTGGTAACCACTAA
>NW_006921619.1:861633-884118 GCF_000298275.1 Orycteropus afer afer
TAAAAGCACTTGACTGCTAACCAGAAGGCTGGCGGTTCAAACCCACCAGCCACTCCTCAGAAGGAAGGTTGGGCAATCCTATTTCCGTAGTGATACTGCCTCAGAAACCCAAGGAGAGGTCACTATGAGTCGGGGCTGACTTGACGGCACACAACAACAACAACAACAACATACCTAATAATGGGATTGCTGGGTCAAATGGTATTTCTAATTTCAACTTTTTAAGGAATCACCATACTGCTTTCCACAGTGGTTGTATCATTTTACAGTCCCACCCGCAGTGTATGAGAGTCCCTATCTCTCCACATCCTTGCCAGGATTTATTATTTTCTGTCTTGTTGAACTTTGCTATTAATGTTGGGGTTAGATGGTATCTCATGGTTGTTTTGATTTGCATCTCTTTAGTAGCTAATGATTGTGAATATTTTTTCATGTATTTGTTGGCTGCCTGAATATCTTCTTTGGTGAAGTGTTTATTCATGTCTTCTGTCTATTTTTTAATTGGATTGTTTGTCTTTTTGATGTTGAGATGTTGGAGTTTTCTATAAATTTTAGATATAAGTCCTTTGTCCAAAATGTCATTGCCGAATATTTTTTCCCATTCTGTAGGTTCTCTTTTTACTGTTTTGGAGAAGTCTTTTGATGCACATAAGAATCTGATTTTTAGAAGGTCCCAATCATCTAGCTTATCTTCTGCTGTTTGTGCATCTTGGGTTATGCTTGATAGTCTATTTATGCCATAAATTAGGGCCCCTAAGTTTGTCTTTATTTTTTCTTTGATGAACTTCATAGTTTTGGGTTTCATATTTATGTCTTTGATCCATCTGGAGTTGGTTTTTGTGTATGGTGTGAAGTATAGACCTTGTTCCATTTTCCTGCAAATGGACATCTAGTTTTGCCAGCACCATTGGTGAAAGAGACTGTTTCTCATTTAATGGATTTCAGCTCTTTGTGGATAAATCTATTTCTGGGTTCTCAATTCTGTTGCACTAGTCTATGTGTCTGTCATTGTGCCAATACCAGGGTGTTTTGACTACTGTGGCTGTATAGTAGGTTTTGAGATCTGGGCATGTGAGACCTCTTACATTGCTCTTCTCCTTCAGGAGTGCTTTGCTTATCCAAGATCTCTTTCCTTTCCATATAAAATTAGTGATTGGTTTTTCCATGTCTTTAAAGAATGTTGATGGGATCTGGATTGGGATTGCCTTGACTATATTGATTGCTTTGGGTAGTAATTGTTCCATTCTCTTTCAGGTCCAGGATACCACATTGCATTTAGTTGCAAAATCTCCTTAGTCTCCTCGGGTCTGCGACAAGTTTTCAGTCTTGGTTTATTATTATTACTTTTTATTTTATTTTTTATGACTTTGAGAATTTTGAGCAGGATCAGGTATTTTGTGGAACATCCTTCAGTCCCTCAGTTTGGGTTTGTTTATGTTTTTCTTATGATTAGACTAGGGTCTATGGGTTTTGGGGAAAAAATATTAAAGACATAATATATCCTCCTCATTACATCACATCAGAGAAGATGTGATATCCACATATCACTGGTGATGTTAACTTTGATTATTTTCTCAATATAGTATTTTCCAGAGTTTTCTACTGTGAAGTGCCTATTTTTCTTTTCCTGTATTCTTTGGAAGCAAGTCACTAAGTTCATCCTGCTTTTAAAAGGAGAAGATTTTGAGGGGAATTACTCCTTACCTCGTAGGAGAGGACATGGGAGAGTACCTACATATAAAGTAAAACTTGAGAAATCTGGAAACTATTTAAGGTAGAAATCTGTCAGAAAAGGAAAATGCAAATATTTTCCACTAATAGAGAGCAAGAGAATGGTAAGACTGTATCGTGTTGAAGGTGGAAAACTTTTAAGACCAAGAAAAAAGTAAGGTAGTTCCATCAAGTTCAAGCTCTCACAGGTTTCACTGTGTTATGTGGAATTCTGTAAAGACTGTGTCTTCTCCATTTATGTATTTACTCAGTTATTATTATTTTTTATATCACTATGGGCTTATGTATATTTTATACCTTAGGTTATAATCCAAACCATGTTATTTATTTTTTGCTCAGTTAGCTCTTGTTTGGCCATAGCTGGCTCTTTCAGGTTGGCTCCTATGTCTTTGACACGCTCTCAAGCACCTGCTTACTTTCTGGTTCTACAAGATGTTCCATTCTCATCTTGTATTTTCCCCACCTCCTCCCTATAATATATGCCTTTTATGTAACAGCCTTTATCCTGTTTCCTTTTTTTTATTAATTAAAAAATAGTTTCTTTTGTTGTTGAGAATATGCACAGTAAAACATACATCAATTCAACCATTGTTATATGGACATTTCTGTGACATTGATTACATTCTTCCAGTTGTGCAAATATTCTCACCCTCCTCTCTGAGTTGTTCCCCCCTCACTGCCAGTAACATAAACTTACTGCCTCCTAAGGGTCCTATATAATCTTTCCAGGTGCTATTGTCACTTTGATCTCATAGAGATCAAAACTGTTTTAAATGTATACTGGAGCTGAACAAATAAACAAATGAATGATAGATCTAAGGAAGAGCATGATGCTCAAGGCAGACAAATTTTGCTAGACAAGCTAAACCGTTATTTGGTTTTAAGAGGACTTCAGGGGATATTTTTGGTTTGAGCTTTAAAGATTATTTCAGGGCAATAGTTTCAGAGGTTCATCCTGCTCCATTGGCTTCAGAAAGTCTGGAGTCCATGAGAATTTGAAATCTGTTCTGAATTTTCCTCATTTTCATCAGGGTTCTTTAATAGTACCCTGGTTCCTTTTTTTGGAAAATAGTATTTAGAAACAAAGGTCTGAATGCTAGATCATTGCTAATGGAGTGTCATGCTTCTGGGCCCTCTAAGCACACAGAAATATATAATATATGCATGTAAATTATGTCATGAATTCATACATGCAAATGTTATTTATCTTTTTGTATGAGTTTAAATAAGTTCAGACTAATGAGTCTGACTCTAAGTAAATAACGCAGAGTTTGTTGTCATCTTCCCCTAGTTATTTGTAACTTCCCTCTCTAAAGGTACAAAACCTGGCCCCCACCATCTATCATTCATTTGTTTATTTGTTCAGCTCCAGTATACATTTAAAACAGTTTCAGAATTATTAAGGTGGACCCTGTGTACAGAGCTCTGGGAGTGTAGTGCCTAAGGTATGTGACTGCTAACCAGAAGGCTGGCAGTTCAAACCCACAAACCACTCCTCATAAGGAAGACTGGGCAATCTACTTTTGTACTGATACTGCCTCAGAAACACAAAGAAGGGTCGCATGAGTCAGATTCGACTTCACAGTAATGGGTTAGCCTTTGTACACGTCCTTTTTTGGACATATAGCTTAATTCCTCTCAGGTAAGTACCAAGGAGCGCTATTGCTGGGCCATAGGGTACTAGTATGTTGACTTTTATTTGGGGAAGGGGGAAGGAAAAGTACACAACTTTTTCTGAAGTAAATATACCATTTTAAGGGTTATCTTATATATTTAAAACATAAATCATGTTTCTTCCTGATTAAAACCCTAATGTGGACTCCAGTGCAGTAGAATTAAATCCAAACTCCTTAACCTGGTCTACAAAGCCCTGCATGACCTGACCCCTGACTATTTTTCCAGCCTTATCTCTCACCATCTTTCCCCTCATTCACGATGTTCAGCCACACTGGCTTTTTAAAATCGTTTTGTCAAATCCTCAAAAAACCAAAACCTGGAAAGACTCAGCATCTTCACACATGTCAACCCTTCTACTTGAAACATCACCTCCAACCCCAGTGACTTGTTCTAGTTTAGTCTTCAGGGCCCCATAATATTTAATTTATATATAACCTTCTTAAAGTGATTTTTCCTGCCCATTGACTTCAATGCAATCTTTCCTTGTTACTCTCATATAGCACTCCTTTCACATTTAGTAAATATATCAAAACAACTCACCACAACTAGTAATTATGTTTTAATGTACTTGTTTACTTATTTAGTTTCTATCTTTGCTGCTAGACTATTAGAGGAGTGGCTGGTGGGTTTGAACTGTCAGCCTTCTGGTTAACAGTCAAATGCCTTAGGCACTATACCACCAGAGCTCCCAGATGTTTGACAGTAGAAGCCATATGGATTTTGTTGTTTATTATTTTATGATGATTACTTTGGCCAATATCCATAACATTTTGAAAACTCATACACCTCACAAGGTCCTATTAGATATTTGGATCTTGTTAATGAAAGAGATAGATGTAAATCTTTACAAAGAAACATTGACTTCACTGCCAAATATTATGCAATAAAACCACTATTTCTTTCCTTTTTGATCAATATTGCTGGCACTTAGCAATGACTTCATTAATACCTATTGAATTAATGGGCTAATAAATGGCTTGTTCCTAAGGATTTATTTCTTTTGATAATGGTATGAGGGGGCATAACTATGCTCATTAAAAATATTTTCTACTACAAAACAAACAATAAAGACCTCTCAAGTTAAAAACTTACTTTCTAATATCCTTTTCTGTGATGTAAATGCTCACAAAATTCATTTTGGCCATGACAACTCCTGCCTTGTAAAATTATTAGGTAATTGAGTTGGGTACAGTGGTATGTGTATGTGTGTGTATGTGTGCAATCAGCTGTTAAAGATAGGTAACTTTAAATAACAGCTAACAATGTTCTGAAGGAACTCTGGTGGTGTAGTGTTTAGGGCATTTGGCTATTAACCAAATGGTTAGTGGTTCAAACCCACCAACTGCTCCATGGAAGAAAGATGAGGCAGTCTGTTCTGTACAGATCTACAGCCTTGGAAACCCAATGGGGGTCCCTAAGACTTGGAATTGAGTCAATGCAGTAAGTCCCCCCCCCCCGGACAATTTTCTGTGACTATTTCCTATATATTAAAACAAAAGCAAAAAAGAAAGGCCTTTAAATTAAAATACTCTCACCTATCAGTAAAAGAGTCCTCAAAATCTAAAGAATTGGCTAAACCAATACAATAAGAAGCTTTGATATTCATAATTTCATACTTTTGCTGATATAGAAATATATTTTTCTGATTTTATTCATGCACTCAAATCCAGTAGATGGTGCTACATGTCTGTGGATGTGAAGTACAACAAATACTTTATTTTTTTGGAAGCCAGACAGAACTCATCAAAGTCTACTATTATAATGAAGATCATTATTCCTGGCATCTGAGCCAAATCTCTGGGCACAGTATTATAAATGTACTTAAGAAGAAAACCCCAGAAATAATTATGGACCAAACACAACCCAACAATCTATTAACAGTTTTCTTTTTTCCATCAGTTTACTCTCACTCTAAAATGAAAGATTCCTTAGTTTCACAGAGACCACTATGTCTATCCATTAAAAACATCCGGATGCAAAATCATAGTGACTCTGTCCCTCTTAACACTGTTAGTTGCCTTTGTTGAGAAGCAACTATAATAATGATGATATTTAACAATTGAGTTTTAAATTTGGGATTTCAATGGTTTAAAAGCATGTAAACCAACCATTTAGAAATACAACATACATTTAAAAATTTGTCGTTGTTGGATGCTGTTGAGCTGGTTCTGACTTATAGTGACCCTATATACAACAGAACAAAACACTGTCTGCTCCTGACCAACCTCACAATCACTGCTATGTTTGAGCTCATTGTTACAGCCACTGTGTCTATCCATCATATTGAGGGACTTACTCTTGTTCATTGACTCTCTGCTTTACCAAATGTGATGGCCTTCTTCAGTGATTTGTCCCTGCTGATACCATGTCCAAAGTACATGAGACAAAGTCTCGCCATCCTTGCTTCTAAGAAGCACTCTGACTGTACTTCTTCCAAGATAGATATATTTGTTCTTCAGGCAGTCCATTGTACATTCAATATTATTCTCCAACAATATAATTCAAATGTGTCAGTTCTTCAGTCTTCCTTCAGTCTAGCTTTTGCATTCATATGAAATGATTGAAAATACCATGGGTCAGGTATACTGTAGTCATCAGAGTGGCATCTTTGCTTTTGAACACTTCAAAGACATGTTTTGCATTAGATTTGCCAATGCAATACATTGTTCGATTTCTTGACTGCTGCTTCCACAGGCATTGATTGTGGGTCCAGGTAAAATGAAGTCCTTGACAGCTTAGGTACATAGAATTTTATAAATATTAAGTTTGCAGCAGAATCTGTGATTAAGCTAACCAGACAAATTGTTTCTTTCTGAATCAATAACTGAAAACTTCAGCAAAATAGAGGACACATTTAAGTATCAATGCAATAAGTTCATACCACCCAGCAACCTAGAAACAACTGATTTATGACGTTTATCATAAACACAACAACTGAAGTTGACCTATAACCTGAATCAGACGTTACCAATTTTTTGCCTGCTTTTATCTTGCAGATTTGTAACGTGGTATTAGTTCACATATTCAAAAGGGTTTGAAATATGGGAAATCAAGGACAACTGGTAATATAAAAAGCAGAACATTTTCATTAATGTATTAGTTTGTTGTGTTACATTTTTACTTAGTTCACTATGATGTGATTTCATAAAGTCCTTTCACATTCTTTAAAAATTATTTTACTCTTTCATAGCATCACAAGAAAAATGAAAGCGATAGTTATGAATTCTAGACAAGTGTCATACAGAATAGAGGTAATTAAGGTTATGTGTCAACTTGGCTGGCCTGATTTTGAGTGGCTGTGCAGCTGGATGTAGTTATTTTCCATGATAAGGCTGGTAATCAGCTCTATGGTGGAATCTACTGGAGCAACTGAGTAGCTGCCTTAGGGATGTGGTCTGCATCCAGTATATAAGAAGAAGCATTGAGAAAGGTCTTCTGAGCTATTAGGCATGCTTGGACCCTGCATGTAGGCAAGTCTTCATTCAGCGGTCTGCCATGTAGCCTGCCAATCTTGAGACTATTTCTGGACTTGAACTGGTGACCTTCCATGTTGTTTGATAATCTTGGGACTGTGATATTGTATTTGTCAAACTTGGGTTTGTCAGCCTCAGCAGCCAGCAGCTGCCTGAGTTAAGAGGAGCCTCTAGCTTCAGTGGGTGAGGAGCAAGAGGCAGAACTAAAGCCCAAGTTTGAAGGGCCTTCACCCAGCACCTAGAGCTGGCACTTTGAACTTGGACTTCTAGCCTCCTAAACTGTAAGACAATAAACTCCTCTTTGTTAAAGTCATCTGCTTGTGATAGTTTTCTGTTAGAGCAATGCTAGAAGACCAAAACAATAAGTATTTGTAATCTGCTGACCAAAGGCTTGAAAAATGGTTGTACGCAATGATCTAGATCCCTTTAAGGACTAGGTTCAAATACAAATACAGAGGAGTCAGAACTAACCTTCAACATGACTATTTTTGTTATCTATGCTTTCCTTCACTTGTATCTTCATTAACTCTTTTTCTAGTCCTTAAACAAACTCAAGGAGGCAGAATTGATTTAGTTTATCACAAGTATGTTAAACAACATGTAAAATCATGGTCTAAATGCAAGAAATGAGAGCTTGATGAAGAATATGCAAAAGTAATTCAAATGTTTAGTTATAATATATGCAAGATGAGGTAATGGAAATCAACTTATGTATTTATTGGGAGATGAGGTCAAGAGAGGTGCTGCTAATACCTTTCTGGACTTCATGTAAACTAGAGGCAGTAGCATTGACCCAATGACTAGATGAGTCACAAAGATACAACTTTTTAAAGGATGTGGCTCTCTTTTTTTAGTTTGAGGTATGATACTTGAATAAGTAGAGTTGTTCATTTGCAAAAACAAACAACAAAATGCAGTTGTTAAAACATTGCTCTAAGTCCTTCAGTTACAAAGGTGGCAAAAATGATGCTCCTCTCTCAAGGAGTTACCATCAAGTAAAGAAACCAACTACAGAAGATGCCTCCTGATTAATCTTCAGATGTCCATTCCTAATCTCTTTAATACCAACTCCATATCTCAGCTAAAGCAATTTTTCTAAACATCAAATCTAAGCATGTACCTATCCCCATGAAAACCTTACCACACTTTTCCATGGCCTCCCTAACATGGTTTATAAGGTTCTCCTGAACTGACCCCATCCATCCTCCTCAGCACATCTTCTCACAGCTCTTCCCTCATCTCACATTGGAAATTCTAGCCTGAAGTGAATGTGTTTCCTTTTCCTCAAGTTATCTCTCTCTCCAAGCCTTCAGACATCTGTTTTCTCTACCAGGACTCTCTTCCCATATTTTTTCAGCTAATGTTACTCTCTTCTGACATGTATGTAATCTCCTAGCATCATATTTTTGCAATTATGCCACTTGTACTTTATACTTCTCCAGATTATTACATGAAACAAGAAGGGTCTTGATTATTTAGCACTGGTTCACATTGCTAAGGATCCCTGATAACATAATGTTTAAGTGATCAACTGCTAACTTAAAGGTTGGTGATTCAAAAGTACCCAGTGGCTTTTTGAGAGAAAGACCTGTCTGTCTGCTTCCCTAAAGATCATAGCCAAGTCAACACTATAGGTCAGTCTACTCTATCACATGGGTTTAGTACAAGTCAGAATTCATTCTATGCACCCAACAACATCAGCACTAGGCACTCAGTAGCCATTGATTAATTCATCCATTCATTGTAACAATAGCCATTGAGCACACAATGTGCAACGTACTCTCTGTAGTAAGTGATGGGGACATGCATCAGTAAACAAAACAGACTAACACACTGTCTTTCAGACAAAGTGCACACAGTGGAGTAGGGAAAGAAGAGCCATTCCAGAAGAAAAAGTTCTTACCTGAAACTACAAAGATGGGGACATGAAGTTCCCTGGTGAAAAGCTGAGAGGAAAGTGTACTCCGGGTAGAGAGAAAAATAATAAGAAGACAATGATTTTGAAAATGTTTGTGGGGAAGGTGGGAAATGATAAGTAGTTGAACACTGCTGGAGAGAATGCAGTGACTTTTATAGGGTGATATTTTCCTGGGAGAGTAACATGTGATGAAACTGGAACTATTGAAAGGTACCAGATGACAAAAATAATTTATTGTAGGCATTAGGAAGCCATTTAATAATTTTAAAATGAGGACATGAAAAGACAAGAGATCTTGTAGTTAGGACCCAAAATAGGGAAAGAGACAAGAAGTAGAAGGTAAGACTTTGTTTAGAAATGGGGCCAAACAAGAGAACATTCTATTAATTCTGTGAGAATATTAGGGACCATAAGTTTGGGGATGAAAAAAGCTAGACTCCAAATCTACCAGCTATATTATGCCCCAGATAACAAAGCTTTTAAAACCTCCCTAAGGTCACTTTGTTAAAGTGAAGATGTGTTTTTACCTAGCATTTCAAACTCATATATTCTCCAATGGGCTTGACAACCATACTCTTTAAGTAATCAGAGTATATATTGATTGGCACGTATGGGCACCTGCAAGTTTGTGTACACCATCAAAGTGTTCTTATACTCCAGGGTGCATGCTCAACATATGTCTCAGCACTGAAAGACAGGGGGAAAATGGGGAAGGTAGTACATCCTATGTCTTATGCTGTTCTAGTAGTTAGTAACAGAGTCCTGGTCACTCCTTTGTTCATAAAGCAGTTAGGTACTCAGCTGCTAACCAAAAGCCACCAAATCCACCAGCAGCTCCCTAGGAAAAAGACCTGGTAATCTGCTTCCATAGAGATTACAGCCTAATTCTACTCTGTCACTTGGAGTCACTATGAATCAGAATGAACTCTACAGTCCCCAACAACAACAACGTTGGTAAGAGAAATATCAACAATGGCTTTCTTTGCTTTCAGTATTGCTCTTCAAAATAATACAGAGATGCCTTAACCCTTTCAAGACCAATTATTTCCTGTTTTGAATTTTTTGTTGAAAGCATGTGTTTTCAGTAATGGAAGGCATTTTGAATTTAATGAAAAAAAATTTGAGATAATAATGGATTTTAATACAACTAATGGGGGAGCTCTGGTAGCATAGTGGCTAAGACACTTGCCTGCTAACCAGACGGCTGGCGGTTCAAACCCACCAGCCACTCCTCGGAAGGAAGGTTGGGCAATCCTACTTCCGTAGTGATACTGCCTCGGAAACCCAAGGAGGGGTCGCTATGAGTCGGGGCCGACTCGACGGCACATAACAACAACAACAACAATGGGACACATATGTCCCTAGAGGTCTCTGGTGCTGGGGCTGGTGGGATGAGGACTGTTTCTTCATATCCATGCAGTTGTACAGGTCCTCCTCAGATGCCAGCATGCACTAAAAGAGGGTTATGAGCTTTTCACTGAACCTCAAAGGTGGAAAATGTACATCGGCAAGATCTGTTCCACAGGTCATGAAAGAGTTAAATTCCTTCTCTGTTCTTTTATGATTTTTTTTCATATTCTTTACAATGAGAAAAAATTACTTTTATAATCAGAATAAAACAATTTTTGAAGATAATAATACCAAGGAAAAATAATCAATGTAAGGGAAAAGAGAATGATGAAAACAGCAAACAAACAAACAAAAAAAAACTCACCACGTAACTTGCCATATAAAAAATGTAGGATAACTATTCAATGAGATACGTGTCTGTCGTGATAATGTACACACCATCCTTGTGAACACAGCACAAAAACAATGAGTATAGGGCTCTCTGGAAAAAACATCCCTCCACTGGTAATATATATAGTTAAAATTTTAAGAGACACTGCAGAGTAGTGGTGTGCTTTTATTCTGTGAGCTATAGTTCTCCATAGCTACATGGGTAAGTTTACTCAAAACACATGTCAGCTATCAATCTGATTCTAAGCCTACATTTGGCTACATTTCAGGTAGCGAAGGAGAAAACATGACTTCTTCCATGGCTTTGGCCCTGGGGAAGCTAATTGTTGCCTATTACTTTAGTGAATAGTGTGTGCAGGTAATTTCTGTTCTTCTGCTTTGTTCTCTGGTATTAGTCACGTAAGTCCTATGGAAAGCCAGATCTATATACCCTCTACTCAGTCTAATAACAAGTAGATGATGTCTGTCTACATGTAATTGGATATCTGAAATGGCTGTTTGAAAAACTGTCTTATAAGCATCTGTAAATGTATAGTGACTCTCAGAATCTGTTCAATGTGTCAACCTGTATTCAAACATCTCACTCACTGCCATCCAGTTGATTCCAACTCTAGCGACCCCCATTGGGTTTCCGAGGTGGCAAATCTTTACAGAAGTAGATTGCCCCATCTTCCTTCCGCAGAGCGGCTAGTGCATTTGAACCGCCTAGCTCCTGGTTAGTAGTCAAATGCCTTAAGCGCTACACCACCAGAGCTCCTTGTATTCCACCATAGACTGAGAATTTTATGCTATGCATTGCTTTTCTTCTCTGCACGTTGAATGCTGATGTTTTGTTATTTGTACATCATTATCTTCCAACTCCTTTGTGAATGAATTTCCTACATTTCAGTGAGAATTTCTGAAGATACAACTATTGTATCATCTTTCTTATTTCCTTTTGATTCTACTTCTCATTGAGGTTCACTGAAGGGTGGCAAGTAATAGTAGGAGAAACAGAAAGAGAAAAAGAGAGAGAGAAAGGGAGAGAAATTAGACAACAGTTTTCTTTTATGAACCAGAAAATTGACCGTTTTCCTATTAGCATATGAGGAACCTAAGAATGTCTCTTGTTGTCAAGGCAACAGCCTTTCCTTGCATAGCTGCAATAGAAACAAGTCTTTTTTATCATGAAATCATAGGAAGGAACCTTGAGAGTCTACCTAGCCTATTCTGCCTTTAGTCAAGACCCACTAAAATAGTCTGAAACCAATAAATACTTTTTTTTTTTTTTAAAGTGTGCTATTTCAAATACTGCTGAAGAGATTTCACAGCTTTCCTAGGTAATTATTTGCAGTGTTTTACAGTTCACACTAATAGTAATTTTTCTCAATCATTCTAACTTAAATCTTTCAACTTAAATCTTTCATGCTGCAGCTTGAAACCCCACTTCCTACAGTTTGCTTCTTAGGGGAAATAAACAATTGCACACCTTCCCCTCTAAGAGAGTCTTGCCTAGACTTGGAAAAATATAAAATTTTTCTATCTTCCATTCCTCATAGTGAATAATGCTAGACTCTTTTTCTTTCCAGCCATTGTATTACAGCTCTCCCCTGATGACATTCTATCCTCTGCAAGACCATCTCCAACTAGGGGATCCAATTCTGCCTCTTAACTTACAGCAAAGGCTGTCTAGTGGTGTCCAAAAGGGCAGAACACCACCCAGTTCTCAAGTCTTTCTACTCAAGTGCCTTGGATCATTTTCTCTTCAGAATTACATTCATTGTTAGTTTTTTGCCCAGTATGAGTAATATAACTCCTGCTGCCTGTCCTTGGATTTCCAACGTGATATCTCTACGGAAGTAGATTGCAGAATCTTTGTTCCCAGGAGTGGCTGGTGGGTTTGAACTGCCAGCCTTCTGGTTAGTAGTCAAATGCCTTAGGCACTATGCCAAACCTAAAGGAATTGTAATATTGCATCTCTGGGGTAGTTTTGATAGTAGGAAATGCTTATATTATATAAGTTTATATGAACAAACATGTTTGGAACAAACTTAAACTGGAAATCCTTGACCCAAACTTTCTGACATCAGGCCAACAAGCAAGAAAGATTACTCAGCCTATTTTAATGCAGATGTTATGTGATCTAGCGAATAACCCTTAATTTGTGAATTTGGAAATCATTGCCCTATACCCATCAATATGATAAGTCATTAACTCTTCTTGCCACATTTCTGGATTGCATTGAAGATGTTTGTGATTCCAGAATAGAGTGATAGTAAAGTGCCAGGTTCCTAGGATCAGACTTCTGTATTTCCATTCTTCAATCCACTATTTACTCCACCTGTATGATCTTGAACTCTCTAGGGTTCATTTTTCTCATCAGTAAAATGGAGTACTAATAGCACTAAGAATACAGAGCTTTTGAGAAAATTAACTTAGATAAAGCTTGTAAAACATGACTATGTCAGGCACATAGTAATTGCTCAGTGAATTATAGCAATTTCTTATTATTAGTGGTTGTTATTCTTCAGAGTTAATTTTTAAAGTACATTTGAGGTTCTCCAGTAAAAGTTACTGTGTATTTTCTAAGTGGGATTCCAACCCGAAGTATTTGGTTTTCCTTGGCAGGGAGATGAGAAAAAAGGAGGACATCATCTTTAACTGGATTTATTTATATTTGTTAATCTATCAGTAATTTAACTGATCTTTGTGCTTTTCTAATGCCACTTTTCCAAGTCAATGTGATTACTACATCTGTATTAATGCAGAGAACGATTTTTAGGAGCCATTGAGAACTCTCACATAATCAATAACAATTGTCTTAATTATGTCATAGGTGGTTTGCTTTTGCATTTAGGTACACTCTCAAATCAAGAAGTGGCCCCTCATGCACCCTAATATTCATCAGACATCCATGCTACATTTTGACTATTGCCAGTATTTATGAGAAAGGAATTTTAGGTTAAAATTCTGTGCCTTATGAGCAAGAAAAATGTCATGAAATAACTTTATCCTAAGGTTGGGCAATCCTACTTCCATAGTGATACTGCCTCGGAAACCCAAGGAGGGGTCGCTATGAGTTGGGGCCAACTCGATGGCAAATAACAACAACAACAACATAGCACTCTATGACCATTTCCATGAGAGACTTTTTCCATGCCATATGCACACACAATTAAGTCAATTTTCAATAAACAAAATTAAAAAATTAAAAGAGTGGTATTCACCTCCTTCTAACATGATTTCCTCTCAAATGGAAAAAAAAAAAAAAAACAGCTTTGGAAAAACTCTTGCTGTCTTTGTCTTTGGCCAATAAAGTTGTTACACCAAAATCTGATGTGGATTTTTAACTGGATTTGGTCATGTGAGGGAAGCAGAGGGTGAGTTGTTACAGTCGCTCTGTCTCTCCCCACTCTCCACATTAGTCGAGCCTCACTGCTCCTTACCATAATCCTTCCAGACCCACTCTTCACATTGGTTGAGCCTCACTGCTCCAACAAGTAATGCACTTCTGACACAATGGGGGGGATGGCAGGAGCAGTGTGGGGAAAATCAGATAATGCAGACACAAGCGTGACAGACTTGCTTCCTTTTGAGTGGCACATTATAAACTGGCCAAGTGAAACATAAAAGTCATTATCCTGACTTATCTGGTAGTTGAATGGGGTACAGCCTCCTTCATGGTGAGGTGTTTGGCTTGTTGCCAAAGGATTCTCACTTTACCTGTTTCACATATTCACCCAGAGTGCTGCCTCCTTGCCTCCATTAGCTGTTTTGGCTCTTGTCTGCTCCAGAAGGAGAGACTAGAGCATCTTGGCACCAGGTGATTATTTTTGGAAGAGTAGGTTAATTTCAAAGTCAACTTAAGTAATGTGTGCAACTGGGGAGAGTATTTAAGGATTCAAAGGTCCTATCTTAAAAAGAAGTCAGATTTTATAAGATTTCCTACAACCATGAACCTCCACAGAACTGACTTTAGTCTTCTCCCTGACAAATCTATGAGATATTATCACCTTATCTCTTAGGAGAGATTATTTACGCATATAAAATACACACACACACACACAACCCTAGGCCTTATTGCAAGTGGGCTTCTTCAAAGTCAGAGTGTACAAAAAATGGACCTATGGTTGTTCTTTCAACAAGTTTTGCAAGTGAATCTGAGGCCTAATCTGAATTTGAGAATGCCTACACAGACCATATCTATAGTCTCATCAAGAGACAAACACAAGGGCTAACTTTTTTTTTTTATTATTATTATTGTGATTTGGGTGAATGTTTACAGAGTAAATTCACTTTCCACACAGCAGTTCACATATATTTTGTTTCATGACATTGACTACAATTTACCCCAATGCAACAACTCCCCTCCCACTTCCTCCCAATAGTTACCTCATCACTGTCTCCATCCCTCCATGCACTTCTGCCCCCTGATCTGTCTCCCTGTGTATAAACAGCTCTTCTTTCTCCCATGATTATTCTCGCCAAGGAGTGTGTCTACCTAGTGTAAATGTTTACCTCAAATGTCTGCCTTTTGTTTGGCCTGAAGGACAGCTTGGGGCCATAGTCTCAGTTGTTCCACCAGATTCTATCAGACCAGCAAACCTGGTCCACCGCCCCCCCCCCCTTATTTTAATCCTCTAAATGAAGGAGCACTGGTAGTGTAGTGCCTAAGATACTTGACTGCTAACCAGAAGGCTGATGGTTCAAACCCTTCCTCAGAAGGAAGATGGGGCAATTTACTTCCGTAGTGATACTGCCTCAGAAACCCAAGGAGGGGTCACTATGATTCGGGTCCAACTCGAAGTCACATAACAACAACAACACCAAATGATTTTGAGTTTTTTCCCACATTGTTCTCCCTCTCTATCCAGGATCTTTTATATAGATCCCCCTCCGAGTGGTTGACAGTGGCAGCCAGGCACCATCTAATTCTTCTGGTCTCATAGTTGTATAGGCTGCGGATAACATGGAGTACCAATCACTAGGACTAATTGTTTCCATGAATCTTTGGTTTTCTTTATTCTCCTTTGCTCTGGATAAGGAAAGACCCATCATTGCATCTAGATGGCTGCTTGCAAGTTTTAAGATCCCAGTCGCTACTCGCCAATGTAGGAGGTGGAACAATGTTTTGTATAGTATGTTATGCCAATTGAGCTTGATGTCCCCTGTGACTATGGTCCCAAGCCCACAGGTTTAACTACTTGCTCCTTCTGAGTAGCTGGCTGTAACCAGAAGTGACTGCAACCTTGTCCCAAGGGCTAACTTTTAAGTTTATGATCCAATCTGATAGATTGAAAAAAACAAAAAACACTCTGAAGTTCATCTGCATTCCTCATTTCCCATTATTGCTGAAAATAATAATAAAATCTATAGCACTACTTTTGATAAGACACCTATTTTGGTCCTCTAGTGCTGCTCCAAAGGAGCTGTGGTAGCACAACGCCTAAGGCATCTGACTGCTAACCAGAAGGTTGGTGTTTCAAACCCACTAGAACTCCGCAGAAGCAAGACTGGGCAATCTACTTCCATAAAGATTTACCACCTCAGAAACCCAATGAGGGTCGCTATGAGTCAAAATTGACTTGACAGCAGTGGGGTTAGTGCTGCTGTAACAAAAACACCACAAATGGGTGGCTTGAATAAACAGGGATTTATTATCTCAAAGTAGGAGGCTAGACGTCCAAGTTCAAAGTGCCAGCTTGAGGAGCTGGGTAAAAGCTCCTTAATCTTGGGCTTCAGCTCTGCCTCTTGCTCCCAGCCCACTGGACATGGAGGCATCTCTTCACTCAGGCAGCTGCTGACTGCTGAGGCTGACAAATTCAAGGTAGACAAGTAAAATGGCACAGTCTCAAAATTATCAAACCACATGGCAGGCCACAGAGGAGCTCTGGTAGCATAGTGCCTAAGGCACTTGACTGCTAACCAGAAGGCTGATGGTTCAAACCCACCAGCCACTCCTCAGAAGGAAGATGGGGCAATCTACTTCTGTAGTGATACTGCCTTGGAAACCCAAGGAGGGGTTGCTATGAGTCGGGTCTGACTTGACGGCACATAACAACAACAACAACAGTCCCAAGATCAGCAGACAACATGGCAAACTACTGAATGATGATTCAGCTACATGCAGGATTCCAGCATGCCAGAAGCTAGAGATCTTTCTCAAGGAATTTCTTTATATACTAGAAGAAGACCACATCCCTAAGGCAGCTATTCAGCTTCTCACAGTAGATTCCACCATGGACTTGATTACCAATCTCTTCATGGGGAATACTACATCCAGATGCCCAACCACTCAAAACCAGGTCCAGCCAAGTTGACACATAACTTCAGCTACCACAACACCCTTAATGGATGCCTGTTGTTGTTATGCACCACTGAGTCAGACCTAAATCATAGTGACCCCTTGTTGGGTTTCTGAGGGAGTGTCACTATGGAAGTAGATTGCCTAACCTTCCTTTTAAGGAGTGGCTGGTGAATTTGAACCACCAGCCTTCTGGTTAGCAGTCAAGTGCCTTAGGCACTATGCTACCAGAGTTCCCAATAGATGCCTAGTTTTTATTAAATGTTATAAGTAAAGGAGTCTATGGACAAATATTGAAAAATGCAGGAGGCAAAGAAAGAAGGTGGAAAGAATACATAGTCAGTATACCAAAAAGAATTGGTCAACACTTAACCATTTCAGGAGATAGCATATGATCAAGAACCAATGGTAGTGAAGAATGATGTCCAAGCCACACTAAAGGCATTGGCAAAATAATAAAGGATCTAGGAATTGACAGAATACCAATTGAGATGTTTCAAAAAACAGATGCAGTACTCCTTTGTCTATGGCAAGAAATTTGGAAGACAGCTACCTGGCCAAACATCTGAAAGAGGTCCATATTTGTGCCCATTCCAGAGAAAGGTGATCCAATAAATGCAGAAATTATTGAACAATATCATTAAAGTCACATGCAATAAAATTTTGCTGAAGATAATTCAAACATGGTTGCAGCAGTACATCACCAGGGAACTGCCAGAAATTTAAGCTGGATTCAGAAGAGGATATGGAAGAAGACATATCGTTGCTGATGTAGATGGAGCCTGGCTGAAAGCAAATACCAGAGAGCTGCATATCTGTGTTTCACTGACTATGCAAAGGCTTACAACTGTGTGGATTATAAGAAATTATGGATAACATCACAAAGAATGAGAATTCCAGAACCTGTGCGTAGACCAATAGGCAAGTGTTCAAACAGTATTAGGGGTTACCCCACGGTTTAAAAATAGAAAAAGTGTGTGTCAGGATTATATCCTTTAGCCATACTTAGTCTATTTGCTGAGAAAATAATCTGAGGAGCTGGACTACATGAAGAATTATGTGGCATCAGGATTGGAGGAAGACTCATTAACAGCTAGTAATATGCAGATGACACATCTTTGCTTGCTGAAACTGAAGAGGATTTGAAGCACTTAGTGACGAAGATCAATGACTACATCCTTCAGTATGGATTACACCTCAACATAAAGGAACGAAATCATCACAACTGGACCAAAAAGAAACATCATGATAAATGAGAAAACATGTAAGTTGTCAAGGATTTCATTTGACTTTGATGCAAATCAGTGCCCACAGAAACAGCAGTTGAGAAATCAATGACATTGCACTGGGAAAATCTGCTGAAAAGATCTCTTTAAAGTGTTCAAAAGCAAAGATATCACTTACAGTACCACGATGAACCTAACCAATGCCATGGTATTTTCAGTAGCCTCATATGCATGTGAAAGTTGAACAATGAATATGGACGACTGAACTGTGATGCCTTTGAATTATGGTGTTGATGAAGAATATTGAATATACAATGGACTGCCAGAAGAACAGAGAAATCTGTCTTGAAAGAAACACAGCCAGAATGCTCTCTAGAAATGAGGATGGTAAGACTTTATCTCACATGCTTTGGACATGTTATCAGGAGAGACCAGTACCTGGAGAAGGACATCATGCTTGGAAAAGTAGAGGATCAGAGAAAAAGATGAAGACCTTCAACAAAATGGATTGACACAGTGGCTGCAACAATGAGCTCAAACATAATAGTGATTGTGAGGATGATGCAGGACTGGGCAGTGTTTCGTTCTGTTGTAGATGGGGTCACTACGAGTCAGAACTGAATCAATGGCACCTAAAAACAACAACATAAGTGAACGACTTATCCTGTCAGAACCAATAGCATAGCCCTTTTTACCTCATAATTAATTCTACCAAAAATACACAGCCCATCATCCAGCTGTTGGCTGTGTGACCTAGAAGAATGTTACTCGAGATATCTGAAACTCAGTTTCATTATGAGTAAAATGGATTCTCTAACTCATAATTTTTTTCTAAGGATTAAAAGGTAGACAAAGGTTGATAAACAACCTGTCTCAGTACCCAAGTGGTATAAAATAGGCAAACAATTCAAGTAAATTTCCTTCAATTCCCCATTCCTGTGCCTCTCACTAACAACTAGACCAAAGAAGTTAGTTCACCTCTTGGTTCATAATGCTAAAATAAGCCCTCAATTTAAGAGCTCAGGAAGGTTAATTGCACACAATTCTAGGAATTCAAAAATGTTTATAGGTAGTATTTCATTAAACCACATATGAGTCTAATATTGAAGGAAGCAAAGATTCTCATCTTCATTTTGGAGATGTGAAAACACAATTGCTTGAATTTCTTGAGGTTTCGTGCTTCCAGGAAAACAACCAATCTGTGACCAAGATGTAATTAAGATCCACGATTTCTAATTCCGAGGCTTTGACTCCAATCTCTGAAAATGCTTCAATTCAATGAAACTAATGGCACTTTGGTCTCTGGAATTACATCCTGTTATCAATGACTTCCACATGGAAAGATCATTCCAAAATGTGCAATTAACCAAGAAAATGCAAATAAACCAATTTGTACCTGCTATTTAGAAGTCAGTCACAGAAATTGCTTGATTTAATTATTTAAAAATGTAACCTTTCCTGCTTCAAATATAGTTTATATTCTTCCATTGTTCACCTACTTTTCCAAAAATCATATTTTCAATGAAACATTTTGGATCATTTGTGATTCTATTATCAATGCAGTGCTTGGAATATAGAGAGAAATACATACATGGCATCAGGTAAAACAAGAAGAAAATCCTTTTTTCAATGACTTTATCCAATTCAATTCAGTAAAAAAAATTTGAACCTGAGCACTAGGTTCTGTGCCAAGTAAGAATCAGGTTCATAGTGCAGCACAGTCAGAAACATGTTAATATTTGGCAAGTGCTTTTGAATAAATGAATGGACCTAGTGGAGTTAGTAAATATTCAAGTATATGCACTAAAAAAGCAGTCAATAATCAACATAATAAAAGAGAACTATGTATAAGGGTATATTCCAGAAAGGCTTCCTAGAGGAAGAAATACTTAAGATGGTTCTGGGAAGATGATTTCTTTCAAGTGGCAAGGACTCAGTTCAGAGCAATTTAAGCAAAAACGGAGATTATGAGTCAGTGGTGTGAGACCAAGGACTGGAACACCAAGACTCTCTGTTTCTCTTCCTCTTTTATCTGCTTCTCTTTACAGTTGGTTTCATCATCACTCACTGCATATGGGTTTTCTCCTTGTGTTAAAGAACATGGTCACCAGCAGCATAGTCTAACACCAATTCAAAAGAATGATCCAGATAGAAAGAAAGAATTTCTGACCTAGATTCAATCTATGAAGCACTCTGATTGTCTCACCTTGGGTTACTCATTTATTCCTGGATCAATCATTGTGACCACAAGTACAATGACTGGTACAGCCTGCTCCGTGTGGCTAGCAGTGGTGATTGGCAATGCTTCTAAAAACTCATGGTTGCAGTGGAAGAGAAGCAGGTTCTCAAAGGAAGAGAGTTGTTGGGTAGACCAAAAGAAAAAATTTCATAGTCTATCAAGACAATAATCCACAAGGTAACATGGAGAAAAGGGGCATTCCAAGTAGAAAAAACGATTTTTAACAAACCTTAAAATAAGAGGTAAAACTCAGTATGCATTGAAGTAATGGGTGGCATGGCTAGAAAATAGCAGGAAAGATTGGTTGGGTCAGATTAGTATGCATATTTGAGACCATATAAAGAAGCTGGCAACTTTATTCCCTACACAGAAGTTAATAACAAGCAAAATAGTATTTTTTAAATATTGTGATTTGGGTGAAAATTTACAGAGCAAATTCACTTTCCATACAGTAGTTCACATACACTTTGTCTCATGACATTGACTACAATTTACCACAATGCATGGTAACCCCATGGTTACCTCTTCCCTGTGTCCATCCCTCCATGGACTCCTGCCCCCTGAGCTGTCTCCCTGTGCATGAGCAGCCCCTCCTTCTCCCATGATTGTTCTCTCCAAGGAGTATATCTATCTCGGGTAAGTGTTCAACTCATATGCCTATCTTTTGTTTGGCTGGAAACCACGGGTGTGGGTTCAATTCCATACCTGAAGGGCAATAAGGGGCCATAGTCTCAGTGGTTCCACCAGGCTCTATTGGACCAGCAATCCTGGTCTCCCCCCCTTTTTTTCCTCCAAATGAGTTTGAGTTTTGTTCCACATTGTTCTCACTCTCTATCAAGGATCTCCTACATAGATCCCCTTCCAAGTGGATGACAGTGGTAGCTGGACACAGTCTAGTTCTTCTGGTCTCATAGTTGTATAGGCTGCAGATCTGATCATGTACCAGTCACTAGGACTAATTGTTTCCATGAATTTTTGGTTTTTTTCATTCTTCTTTGCTCTGGACAAGGAGAGACCCATCGTTGCATCTAGATGGCAGCTTGCTAGCTTTTAAGATCCCAGGCGCTACTCACCAAAGTAGGAGATGGAACAATGTTTTGTATAGTATGTTATGCCAGTTGAGCTTGATGTCCCCTGTGACTATGGTCTCAAGCCTACAGGTTCAACTACTCAGTCCCTCTTGGTAGCTGGCTGTGACCAAGCGGTGACCACAACCTTGCCCCTTGTCAGCTCTACTATACACCTGGGAATTCTGATCATTCACATAAACTTATAGGACCATTATCTGCCAACCCTATACATGTTCTTGGATACACTGGCGATACCCAGACCTCTACGACTGCTGCTTGACAAAGCTCCAGCTGTCAAGAGTCTTGGGCGGAAGCCAATTCCACCTTTACTTTCAGTTGTATTCTGGTCTGTTATCTTAATTGCTACAATAATCTTTATGGTGATCATGCTCCTTCTGGTTCATCCCAGAGGGTCGAAACTGATTTTCATGTTTCCCATGAATCAGGCCGCCTTCCAGATGGCTCTCTGATTTCCAATTCCAAAAACCCTGGTTTTCCTAGAAATCCCCATGATGAGCCAGAGCTGGAAAGGCCCTTGGGAATCCTAAAGACATTGAGAATTCACATTGGTGGAAAGATCTCATGGCTACTCAACCTCCTACAATACCAACCCCTGCAGTACAACATAGAAAAGGGATTACTCCTGATAGGAAAATACCTTGGCCTAAGTGGCTGCCTCCTACAGTTAAGCCTCCTCCTAATGTAGCTTATGGAATTAATGGTAGACTTTGGTATCCTCCTCGGGGAGGGGAGTCTAAACCTTCCCGATGGCCTGATCTTCCTCTTCCTTATACTGGGGCATACATAGAAGGTAAAAGAATGGTGTGAGTAAGATGGAAAAAGAGTTCCTTTTAACTCTCTCCCTTTCTTAGAGAGATTAAAACCATCAGAGCCTAGATGTAAAACTACTGCACAGAGACACACTCTAATCAAGCAATGGAACAGTTATTTTAAGAAACTAAAAGGCCACAAGTATACGTTGCTGTACTATGTAGACCCATCTGCACCCCCAGGCTGGTGGTAATTCAGAGAATGGTGCCAACCACAAGGTTGGGTCACACGTTCTGGCCCCATGTTGTATTCTTCACCCTGACCTTTTTTCATGTTTTAGTTAACCTCATTGTCTAG
>NW_006921619.1:890338-892679 GCF_000298275.1 Orycteropus afer afer
AAGATAGCTAAATATAATTCTTTTGAATTCCTTATCAGAGAGTTCCAATGCTGCTTCTTCCTCAGGGATGTATTCTGGGTCTGTATCCTGCTGCCTTGTTTCTACCACTTTATCCTGCTTCTTTGTGTGGACTGTGATAGTCTGTTCTCTGAGACATCGTGGTATTGTTGTATTTAGATTTCTGTTAACTGTTTGTGAAGAGCAGCCAAGGGTGATTCAGGCTCTTCTTGGTGGTTTTTTTAATCATTGGCCTTTTCGGTCATGCATGTTCAGAGTGTCCTTGTTGTTGCTGGCAAGCAGCACCTGTTCTTAAACCCCTTGAATCTGGTAGAGTGCTGTCTCTTTAAATATCCATAATGGTCAAGCCACATGTAAACATTCAAAATGGTGGCACCCTCTGTACAGGCAAAAGTCCATGGCTCAGCCCGCCTTCCTCTTTGCCTTCTCTGTTTATTCTCCAGCCACCAGAGCAGTCCTCCATGCAGTCCCTTGCCACAGGGCTGATTTTTAGTTTAATTCTTAGGTCCTACCACCACTCGGCACTCTCCAAGCTGTCTGTGCTGTCAGGATCACTCAGGATCACTGCCAGACCGCAGCTCTGTATGTCTCCTATTTTGGTATTTTCGTGCAAATTCTTCTGCTAGTTGGGGTTTAGTCCACTTCTGTATCCTTCCCTTCAGGTCTCAGGGGTCCAGGATTATCTTTTGTGTCTATGTTAATTGGTTTCCCTTTTGTTTGTTGAAGAGGGTCTGTGCAGTCTTTCTGCCTATTCCACTATCTTACAGGAATCTTTAAAAGGTTTTTAGAATCACATTGTAAAACCAAAACTAAACTCACTACAATCAAGTAGATTCTGACTCATAGCATCCCCACTGGGTTTCTGAGGCAGTAATCTTTACTGAAGTAGATTGCCCAGTCTTCCTTCTGTGGAGTGGCTGGTGAGTTTGAACTGCCAACTTTCTCATTAACAGTCAAATACCTTAGGCACTGTGCCACCAGAGCTCCTTAAAGTCATATTATACTCTATATTTTAGAAGGATAATTCTGTTTACACTGTGAAGAATGTAATGGATTGTCAGAAGCAAGGAAATTGGGTAAGAAAGATGTGATGGGTATGTTTTTGCTTGAAGCATTCATTTCATGGAAAAAAAAAAAATTTCCTCTTTGTAAAATCTTGGCAGGGCTGTCAATCACAGCATCCCACATAACCACAAGATTTGATCAATCCTAATGCTGCAGCCAACAGAATGACTTGTTAATGGCTAAGCATTTGACCAAAGCAGCGTCAATCACAGTTCTTTTCTGAGATTTAGAGAATGTATTCTTTCATACAGCATACTCTATGGATATAGGCTGAGGGTTCCCAGTAGCCATCCTTCTATTACATAAAAAGAGTATGTATGAAAAATAGAATCACCATATGACAAAATAGCCACAACTTGTCTGTTTGTCCTACTATGGTGGCTTGTGGGTTGCTGTGAGGCTGCAGGCTATGGCACTGGCATTTCAAATACTAGCAAGGATCATGCTCAGTGGACGGGTTTCAGCAGAGTTTACAGAATAAGACAGACTTGGAAGAAGGAAGAGGCCATCCACTTCTCAAAGTAACCACTAAAAAACTTATGAATAGCACTGACACACTGTCTGTTATATTCCTGGAAAACTCTATGAATAGCCATGAAACACTGTCCAATATAGTGCTAGAAGATAAGGTGCTCAGGTCAGAAGACACTCAATATACAACTGGGGAAGAGCTGCCTTCTCACAATAGAGTTGATATTAATGATGTGGATATGGTAAAGCTTTCATGACCTCCATTTGCTGATGTGGCATGACTAATGACGGGAAGAAATAGTTTCAAACATCCATTAATAATTGGAACATGGAATGTACAAATTATGAATCTTGGAAAATTGGAAGTTGTCAAAACTGAAATGGAATTCATAAAGATCAATATTCTAGGCATTAGTAAGCTGAAACAGACTGGCTTTAGCCATTTTGGATCAGACAATCATATGATCTACTATGCCAAGAATAACAAATTGAATTGACCAATATGGCAGCATTGAGGATGAGAAAGACATAGGGAGGAACATGGGAGGTACAGACAACAAATATGAACCATTTTGCACATACATTACTGCATTGTCAGTGAAGGCAAACATGGGTATATGGGTGGATAGATGGGTGGACAGGCTGAACTATTAGGTATGTCTGTGAAATGGGCAGTGTATCCAAGAACATATATAGGTTGGCAGACAATGGTCCTATAAGTTTATGTGAATGATCAGAATTCCCAGGTGTATAGTAGAGCTGACAAGGGGCAAGGTTGTGGTCACTG
>NW_006921619.1:893594-901263 GCF_000298275.1 Orycteropus afer afer
GGAAGACCAGTTAATACTATTATTATTCAAATTTATGTGCCAACCACCAAAGCCAAAGATGAGGAAATTGAAGATTTTTACCAACTTTTGCAGTCTTAAACTGATCAAACATACAACCAAGATGTATTGATTATTACTGATGATTGTAATACAAAAGTTGGAAACAAAGAAGAATCATTGGTAGTTGGAAAATATGGGCTTGGTGATAGAAATGACACCAGAGATCACATGATAGAATTTTGTAATGCCAACGACTTATTTATTGCAAATACCTTTTTTCAGCAACATAAATGGTGGCTATTAACATACAATTTGCCAGATGGAGTACACAGGAATCAAATTGACTACATATTTGGCAAGAGGCGATTGAGAAACTCATTATCTTCACCCAAAACAAGGCCAGGAACTGACTGTGGAACAGACCATCAACTGCTCATATTCAAGTACAACTTGAAGCTGAAGACAATTAAAAGAAGTCCACGAGAGCCAAAATATGACCTTGATTATATTCCACCTGAATTTAGAGACCATCTAAAGAATAAATTTGATTCACTGAACACCAATGACCAAAAACCACACAAAGCATGGGATGATGTCAAGAGCATCATCCATGAAGAAAGGAAAAGGTCATTAAAAAGACAGGAAAGGAAGAAAAGACCACAATGGATATCAGAAGAGACTCTGAAAATGGGCCTTGAATGGAGAGTAGCTAAAGTAAATGTAAGAAATGACAAGAAAAAAGGAGCTAAACAAAAGATTTTGAAGAGTAGCTTGAGAACACAAAGTCAATTATTTTAATGAAATGTGCAAAGGCCTGGAGTTAGAATACCAAAAGGGAATAACACACTCGGTATTTCTCAAACTCAAAGAACTGAAGAAAAATTTCAAGCTTTGAGTTGCAATATTGAAAGAGTTTATGGGCAAAATAGTGACTAATGCAGAAAACATCAAAAGAAGATGGAAGGGATGCACAGAGTCACTGTACCAAAAAGAATTGGTCAAAGTTCATCTATTTCAGGAGGTGACATATGATCAAGAACCAATGGTATTGCAGGAAGATGTTGAAACTGCACTGAAGGAATTGGCAAAAAAAAACAAGGCTCCAGGAATTGACAGAGTACCCATTGAGGTGTTTCAACAAATGGATGCCACACTGGAAGCACTTACTCATCTATGCAGAGAAATTTGGAAGACAGCTACCTGGCCAACTGACTGGAAGATATCCATATTTGTACCCATTCCAAAGAAAGGTGACCTAACAGAATGTGGGAATTATTGAACAATATCATTAATGTCATACATAAGCAAAATCTTGCTAAAGATAATTCAAAAATGGGTGCAGCAGAATATTTACAGGGAACTTCCAGAAATGCAAACTCAAACTGGATTCAGAAGAGAACATGGAATGAGGGATATCACTGCTGCTGTTAGATGGCTCTTGGCTAAAAGTAAAGAATACCAGAAAGATGGTTACTTGTGTTTCATTGACTATGGAAAAGCATTCAACTGTGTGGATCATAACATTGAGAAGAATGGGAATTTCAGAACACTTTATTGTGCTCATGAGGCACCTGTAAATAGACCAGGAGACTGTCGTTCAAACAGAAGAAGGGGCTACTGCATGGTTTAAAATCAGGAGGGGAGTGTGTCAGGGTTGTATCTTTTACTATACTTATTCAATCTGTATGCTGAGCAAATAATCCGAGAAGATGGAGTATATGAAGAACATAGCATAAGGATTGGAGGAAGACTCATTAACAACCTGTGATTATGCAGATGCCACAACCTTGCTCACTGAAAGTGAAGATGACTTAATGCACTTACTGATAAAGATTAAAGACTATAGTCTGCAGTATGGATTACACCTCAACATTAAAAAAAATGAAAATCCTCACAACTAGACCAATAAGCAGTATCATGATAAATGGAAAAAAAGCATTGAAGTCATGAAAGATTTCATACAACAACGAACGCAGGAATCAAGAAATCAGACGTCATATTGCACTGGGCAAATCTGCTGCAAAAGATTTCTTTCAAGTGCCGAGAAGAAAAGATATATCTATGAAGACTAAGGTGAGTCTAACTCAAACTGTGGTATTTTCAGTTGCCTCATATGCATGCAAAATCTGGACAACGAATAAGGGAAACCCAAGAAGAATTGATGCTTTTGAGTTGTGGTATTGAAAAAGAATACTGAAAGTACCATGGACTGCCAGAAGAGAACAAATCTGTCCTGGAGGAAGTGCAGCTGACATGCTCCTTGGAAGTGAGAATGACAAGACTTTGTCTCACCTACTTTGGTCATGTTGTCATAAGGGACCATTCCCTGGAGAAGGATATCATAGTTGGTAAAGTGGAGGGTCTGCAAAGAAGTGGAAGGCCCTCAACAAGATGGATTGGCACAGTGGCTGCAGTGATGGGCTCCGGTGTACCAGGGATTGTGAGACTGGCTCAGGCCCAGGCAATAGTTTGTTCTGTTGTCCATTGGGTCTCTATGAGTCAGAGCTGACTCAATGGCACCTAACAACAACATGAGAAAATAGAGACCAAAAGAAGAGAGGCAGAGTATCAATATCGTGTTAGCCTTGGCTTGCCAATTGTTTTGAAATTCTCAGTTACTTGTGTCAGTGTAGTCTTTCTATTGTTCATGCTAATTTAAATTGTCATACTTTCACTTGACAAGTGAAAAAAGTCCTGACTAATATAAAAGGTAAGGAGCTCTGGTGGTATACTTGTTAAGGCATTTGGTTGCTAACCAAAAGTTTCCTCTATGGAGAAAAGATGAAGTAGTAGTTGTTGTTGTTGGTGTTGTTGTTAGGTACCATCAAGTTGTCTCCAACTCATAGCGACCCTATGCACAGCAGAACGAAACACCGCCTGGTCCTGAGCCAGCTCCACTATTCTTGCTACACTTGAGCCCATCACCGCTGCCACTGTGTCAATTCACTCCATTGAAGGCCTTCCCCTCTTTTGTCGACCCTCCACCTTACCAAGCATGACATCCTTCTCCAGGGAATGGTCCCTTCTGACAACATGACCAAAGTATGTGAGACGAAGTCTGGCCATTCTCGCTTCCAAGGAGCATTCTAGCTGCACTTCCTCCAGGACAGATTTGTTAGTTCTTTTAGCAGTCCATGGTACTTTCAGCATTCTTTGCCAACACCACAACTCAAAAGCATCAACTCTTCTTCGGTCTTCCTTATTCATTCTCCAGCTCTCACATGCATATGAGGTGACTGAAAATACCATAGCTGTGTCACGTGCACTTTAGTCCTCAATGAGACATCTTTGCTCTTCAGCACTTGAAAGAGGTCCTTTGCAGCCAATTTGCCCAGTGCTACACATCATCTGATGTCCTGACTGCTGCTTCCATTGGTGTCGATTGTAGAACCAAGCAATGTGAAGTCTTTGATAATTTCAATCTTTTCTCCATTTATCATAATGCTGCTTATAGGTCCAGTTGTGAGGATTTTTGTTTTCTTTATATTGAGATGTAATCCATGCTGCAGACTGTATTCTTCATCAGTAAGTACTTCAAGTCATCCTCACTTTCAGTGAGCAAAGTTGTGTCATCAGCACTTCATAGGTTGTTAATGATTCTTCCTCCAATCCTGATGCCGCGTTCTTCTTCATATAGTCCAGCTTCTCAGATTATTTGCTCAGCATACAGATTGAATAAGTATGGTGAAAGGATACAACCGTGACATACTCCCTTCTTGATTTTAAACCATGCAGTGTTCCCTTTTTCCCTTTGAATGACAGCCTCCTGGTGTATGTACAAGTTCCTCTTGAATACAATTAAGTGTTCTGGAATTCCCATTCTTCTCAATATTATCCACAATTTGTTATGATCCACACAATCAAATGCTTTTGCATAGCCAATAGAGCACAAGTAAACATCTTTCTGGTATTCTTTATTTTGAGCCAAGATCCATCTGACATCAGCAATGAAATCCCTCATTCCGTGTCCTGTTCTGAATCCAGTCTGTACCTCTGGAAGTTCTCTGTCAATATACTGCTGCAACTGCTTTTGAATTATCTTCAGTAAGATTTTACTTGCTTGTGATATTAATGATATTGTTAGATAATTTCCACATTCTGTGGGATCACCTTTCTTTGGAATGGATACAAATATGGATCTTTTCCAGTCAGTTGGCCAGGTAGTTGCCTTCCAAATCTCTTGGCATAACCAAGTGAGTACCTCAGCAGGGCATCCGTATGTTGAAACATCTCAATGGGTATTTTGTCAATTCCTGGAGCCTTGTTCCTCACCATTCCCTCAGTGCAGCTTTGACCTCTTCCCTCAATACCATTGGTCCTTGAACATATGTCACCTCCTGAAATGGATGAAGATCAACCAGTTCTTTTTGGGACAATGATCTGTGTATTCCTTCCATCTACTTTTGATGCTTCCTGGAGCATTTTCAATATTTTGCCCATAGAATCTTTCAATATTGCAACTCGAGGCTTAATTTTTTTCCTCAGTTCTTTCAGCTTGAAAAATGCTGAGTGTATTCTTCCCTTTTGGTTTTCCAACTCCAGGTCTTTGCACATTCCATTATAGTATTTGGCTTTGTCTGCTCAAACTGCTCTTTGAAATCTTCTGTTCAGCTCTTTTATCTTGTCATTTCTACCATTTGCTTGAGCTACTCTTTGCTCAAGGGCAAGTTTCAGAGTCTCTGCTGACATCCATTTTGGTCTTTTCTTTCTTTCTAGTATTTTTAATGACTTCTTTATTTTTTCATGGATGATGCTCTTGATGTCATGCCATGATTCTTCCAGTTTTCGGTCATTGGTATTCAATGCATCAAATCTATTCTTTAGGTTCTAAATTCAGGAGGGACATTATCAAGATCATATTTTGGTTCTCATGAACTTGTTTTAATTGTCTTCAACTTGAAGTTGAACTAGCATATGAGTAGTTCATGGTCTGTTCCACAATCAGCTCCTGGCCTTGCTTTGGCTGAAGATATTGAGCTTTTCTATCGCCTCTTGCCACAGATGTAGTCAATCTGATTCCTGTGTACTCCATCTGGCAAAGTCCACATGTATAGCTGCCTTTCGTGTTGTTGAAAAAAGGTATTTGCAACGAATAAGTCGTTGGTTTTGCAAAATTCTACCATGCGATTTCCAGCATTATTTCTGTCACCAAGGCCAAATTTTCCAACTACTGGTGATTCTTTTTTGTTTCCAATGTTTCCATTCCAGTCACCAGTGACAAGCAACACATCTTGATTGCATGTTTGGTTAATTTCAGACTGCAGAATTTGATAAAAATCTTCAATTTCCTCATCTTTTTCTTTGGTGGTTGGTGCATAAATTTGAATAATACTTGTATTAACTGGTCTTCCTTGTAGGCATATGGATATTATGCTATCACTGACAGCATTGTACTTCAGGACAGATCTTGAAACATTGTCACACCATTCCTCTTCAATTGGTCATTCCTGGCATAGTAGATCTTATGGTTGTCTGATTCAAAATGGTCAAAACCAGTCCATTTCAGCTTACTAATGCATAGGATATAAATCTTTATGCATTCCATTCCATTTTTTACAACGTCCAATTTTCCTAGATTCATACTTCATACATTCCATGTTCTGATTATTAATGGATGTATGCAGCTGTTTCTCCTCAATTTGAGTCATGCCATATCGGCACATGGAGGTCTTGAAAGACTTACTTTATCCATATCATTAGGGTTGGTTCTACTCTAAGGAGGCAGCTGTTTCCTTGAGTGCCTTGCAACCCAAGGGGCTAGTCTTCCTGTACTGTGTCAGACAATATTTCCAAGCTATTTATAAAGAGAGTGTTTCTCTGCTATTCACAAGGTTTTCCCTGGCCAATTTTTGAGAAGTAGATGGCCTCCTCCTTCTTCTTAGTCTGTCTTAGTCTGTAAGCTGCGTTGAAACCTGTGCACCTTGTGCCACTCTGCTGGTGTCTGAAACACCAGTGCATAGCCTCAAGTCTCACAGCAACGTACAATCCTCAGAGGATGACAAACTGACGGACAAGTTTGTCTCCCTTAGCTGTTGGAAACCTCTGCACCCTCCTCTTACCTCCTTTCACCTACCTGAAACCTGCCACTCTGTGGTCCCCGGCCACTCCTGGTCTTTAGGGGGCTTGGGGCCTGTCTTGCCTCCTGCCCCTTTTAACCTGGATATCCTGCTGTTCCTGAGGTCCCCAAGGCCTTTACTGAAGTAGTAAGCTTCAATAAAGATTTACAGCCTTGGAAACCCTACAGGGTTCACTATGAATCAGAATCAACTCCGTGGCAGTGAGAATATAAAAGTTACCTGCCATTTATTGAGCATCTACTACATTCATGATTCTAGGTACTTTATGCACATTAACTTATTAAATCTTTGCAATCACCCTGAAAATTAGATATTGTGATTCCCCATTTTACAAAGAAAAATACCAAGACTCAAAAAAATTAAGTCACTTCCATAAGTTCAGTTAGCTGTTAAGAGTTAGAAGTTATATTCTAAATGTTTGTCCACATTACAAAGCCTATGCTCTTTCTGCTTTACCATCTCTATGCCACATGGTTTCTGCATCATTAGAAAACATATTCTGAGTGAGAAATAATAAAAGCCTGAACTAAGTCAATAGCTGGAAGGGTAGATGGAAAAGACTGATTCAAGAGATATTTAAGAGAGAGAAGCAGTATGTCCTAGGGATTTCTGCCCACCCCTCACCAAAGGATTTGAAATGTTGAAAACCAAGAAATCTAAGAAGTCGGAAGTCTGGTTAATTGAAGTGTAAGAGGAAAACCTGGCTGGAAAGGAGTAAAATATGTTTCAATGACAGTGCTTGTTGAATTTCCAAGTGGAGCCATCAGTGGGTGGTTAAGAATACAATTCTGATGATCCATAGGAAGGTCAGAAGAGGTATATATAGGTTTGAGAGTAATGTATCTATACCAGTGTTTATAGCCTCTGGAGTGGATGAGATTATTCACAGACACCCCACAATGTGAGAAATGAAAGATGGCAGAACATGAACACTCTAGATTTTAAAATCAGCATTTAAAGAGTAGGCATTTGTTCATGCTAATGCCTCACCCTGGAGTGGTCTTTTCCTTTTGCCTCTCTTATGAATATATACTCATCTGTAATGACACCACACAAGCATAATATCTCTGTGAGGCTTTCTCAGATCCTCCATTCTTCATCCCTACCCCTATAGAATTGAATGTTTCAACCTTTGTGCCAAGCCTTGGGGCTTTATATAATAATATATTTATTATAGTTCTAATGCTTCTGTTCTATAACACTGAGAACAAGTGAACAGATTTCAGACTCCAGAGACCTGGGTTAAATTTTCACTTTACAATCCACTAGATGTGGATTGGGCAAATTATCTAATCTCCTTTAGACATGGTTTTCATGTATGTCAAAAAAGGGAGAAATACCTCCCTCACAAGCTTGTTTTGATTCAGTGACTGTTGTTGTTGTTAAGTGCCGTCGAGTCGTTTCTGACTCATAGCGACCCCATGCGCAGCAGAACGAAACACTGCCCGATCCCGCGCCAGCCCCACAATCCCTGCTATACTTGAGCCCATCATCGTAGCCACCGTATCAATCCATCTCATTGAAGGCCTCCCCCTCTTTCGTCGACCCTCCACCCTACCAAGCATGACATCCTTCTCCAGGGAATGGTCCCT
>NW_006921619.1:902583-914040 GCF_000298275.1 Orycteropus afer afer
CCTGCCATCTTCTCTTGATGTTTCCTGCATCATTCAATATTTTGCCCATAGAATCTCTCAATATTGCAACTCGAGGCTTCAATTTTTTCTTCAGTGACTAGCACGTAGAAAACATTAGAGTGATAGAGGTAGACATTATTTGTTTTTATGTCTGTTTCTACCTACCAGACTTCTTGTAGTAAATCCCTCTGTCTTATTCATCTTTATCATCTTATTCATCTGTTCTCTAACATATGGTGTGGCACCTGACAATCACTCAGTACATGTACACTGAGTTAACACATGAATACATAAGAAGTCAGAGAAGGAACACGGAGAGAACAGCAACCTGAAAGGAAGAGAAAAGAATAGCACCAAATGCTTCAGAAAGATTGAGTAGAATGAGGACTGCAAATATGGCATTAGATCGGGCGAGTAAGGCTTTGATGATTTTTGTAATAGCAGTTTTAGTGAAAGATTGAGTGCTAAATGGAGACTATAGTGATTGCTGCATGAATGAAACAGGTGAAATGAGGTAAGAAGTGTAGGCAACTTTTGCAGTATGTTGATGGTTAAAGGTAAAGAAAGAAATATAGATGTGACTTGAAAACATGTATATAGGTTTGACAGAGGATATTTCTACATATGTATCTATATGTGCTACAAATGTCTATGAATATAGTAGAAAATACAGGGTGCAAAGTTATGAGAACTTCTTAGTTTAAGCAAACATTTTGAGTGACTAAATCACTGGGCCTGGGGACTAGTCTTGGAGGGCATCAAGTTCAACTGGCAGACCATCATCCGCAAAGACTGTGCTCTACATCATAGTTTGGTGAGTATCATCTACGACTTTAAAAGCTGTGAGCATCCTCTAAAGGGCTATTATTGGTCTCTTCCCATCCAGAACAAAGAAGAGTGAAAAAATCAAAGACACAGGGACACAATTAGTCCAAAGGACTAATGGAGCATGTCAACCCTAGCCTTCACGACCTGGAGACTAGAACTAGAAGGTGACTTGCTACCATTGCTGACTGCTCTGAAAGGGATCACAATAGGAGGGGAAGTAAAATGTGGAACAAAAGTCAATACCATAAAGAAGACCATGTTGGTCTGATGTATCACTGATATTGGTCTTATGGAGACTAGGGAAATACCCAAAATTATGGGCCTTAGACAACCTTCAAGCCTGGAACTGAACTCACTTCCATGGCTCAATTTTAAGCCTAACAAAAGACAGGCTTATAGGGTGAACAGTTACACTGGGGAGGTACATACTCCTTAGAAAAATCAACCATATGAGATTAAAAAAAGGCAGATTTGCCAAGGGATGAAGCTCAAAAGACAAGAAGGAATAGGAAAGAAGAATGAATGGAAATGGTAAACACAGGGGAAAAGTGGGAAGAGTGCTGTTACTTTCTGGGGATTGTAATCAATATTACAAAACAAAATGTATATGAACTTTTGAATTGAAAACCAATTTTCTCTTTAAACTTTCATGCAAATCACAATAAAAAGTTATTGAAAAGAAAATATAACAAGTAAAGAAAAAAATTTTCACACCAAGAAAAAATTTTAATGCATAAAACCAAAAGGGACAGTGTTTTAATTTGAGTTCTCTGGAGGAGGAAAATCAGCAAGCCATGTCTATATGTATATATAGGATAAACAGAGAGATGTTTTACTTCAAGGAAATGGGAAGGGTGCTGGCCAAGTCCCAAATCCATAGGTCAGGCAATGAGAAGAATGCAGTGGAGAAAGGGAGAGAGAAGGGGGGAAAGAAAAAAAAAAAAGAGGAGAAGAGGAGAGGGTATGGGTTGGAGAGGAGAGGGTATGGGATGGGAGGGAGGAATATGAGGGGAGGGTATGAGAGAGGAGAAGAGAGAAGAAGAGAGGAGAGGAGAGAGCTCCACCAGAATATACATTTTTATTCTAGAGGTAGACTACTCCCTCAGAGAAACTCTCCTTTCAACTGATCGGTTTATCACATTGTGGAAAGTAATTACATTATGTTACCTAATATTTATGTTATGTTACGTTGTGTTATTTGCAGAACAGCAACCAGTCCAGCATCTGGTCAAACCACTGAGAATCATAGCCCAGCCAAGTTGATACATAAATTAACCATGACAGAGGATATGGTTATGTGAAGAAAAAATAGCCAAGTATGGAAATGGGCAAAAGAGATTACTGAATGTCCTCTCAGTGAAGTGCTGAGAATTGTCTAGTGGACCCTCCAGAACTGATCTGATTCTGTAGGGCTATGCATCATGTTTGAATTTTTATTGACCAAAGTATTTAAAACTTTGTAGACTTAGAAGTTTACTTGTAAATAATAATAATAATAACATTAATGCAAATTATGCTTAGCAATTGTAGTGCAAATAAATTTACTCAAATGCAAATACATTTTCTATCCTGTATAAACAATAACCCCTAAACATAACATTATATTATCTTCAAGAATATTAATCAGTTAGCAAGTTTATTTTAGCATTCCTGTCTGTACATATATCTCTATCCTTCAAATTTTCCTTTTGAACAGTCTTGTTTCAACAATAGTTCTTCATTGATTAGTGAGTCAAATATGATCTTTGCCATGTGCTTGTTTTATATTTGTATGAGAGTCATTTATGTGAAAGTAGAATGTTCATATTACTTACACTTTGGAAATTATAATTTAGCAGTGGAAAGATGTACTATTGAAGGAAGGGCAGAAAAGAGACAGATGCCTGAACAAGATCTTGGGAAGGAAAACAGTTAAGGGGTGGAACTGGATAAATAATTTCTTCTCTAGGGAGGCAGGAGGAAAGCAAGAACCAATGAAGAAAGATATACATGAAGATGGAGGAGAAGAAGGTCAAAGGAGCTCATCACTGATGATCGTTGATTTTTTTTTTTTCCTGATGGAAGTATGTAAGTTCAACATTCGATCATGTATTGTCTTATTTGTTTTCCACTTAGTAACAAAATGATGAACACCTATCATACTATGTCTTTCTCACCATCCCCAGCCTGCTGGGCCCATCATAGGTTCTGTATGTTCATTTAGTGTAAAAACTAAGCACTTACTTATCATGATGATGATGGGTATATCTACTGCCTCTTTTCAAATAAATAATAAAGCAAATAGTCATATTTTACTTTTTCTCAAATACTTGTTATATTTCCCTAATTTAAGGACCTTTTCTGAAATGTTTCTGTCATCTGGGAACACTCAAATACAGTTTTCTGCCAACATAAGGAACATTCAAATACTGATGAAAAGTATACATCAACTTGGCATATCTATTAAGAGGCTTGAAGTTGTGAATAACTTTTGATTTAGCAATTCCACTTCTCGGAATTTATCCTAAGGAAATCAAAAGCAAATATCATATAAAAGAATATTATTCATTATGACAGTATTAGACAACAGTATTATTGTGACATTTATTATGGTGGAAAAAAAAATGAAAATAAATGTTCTTCAATAGGGCAATGATTCAGTAAATTATAACATAGGAGACTATTGTTTAGTCAGTATAATCATGTTTTTAAAGATTATATAATGGCATAGGAAAATGTATACAATATAATATTAAATTTAAAAAACCAGAACACAATATGAAACAAATTTTGAGAAATATATATCCATAAAAAGACTAGAAGGAAATACAAATATTCCTCATGAACCAAATTGATTGGGTTCTTGAATTCAGATAATGAGAGATACTTAGATGTTAAAAAGGTGACATTTAAAATGGTAGCACTCTGAGTGGCATTATGACAGGCAACTTTTATTTTTTTCTTTCCACTTTTCCAAATTCTGCACATTTTCTGAATTAAAATGTTTCTTTTATAATTAAAACAATAGTAAGATACAACTATTTTTATTTTCCCAATAAGACAAGATAAAAATAATTCTTTTAAGCTCTGCTTTTGGGGCGGGGGAAGTATACATCCACATCCTTGTAACTATAGGATTTCAAATCTCTGTTAAAACACTTTTCTCCTTTGCTGTCAGATTATTAGAGTAATAACCTAAACCAAACATAACTAAGTAGTCAGGTACCCTACCAATTCCCAAATATGTAGGTCATTTAGAGTCATCACTCTTCTCAGTTCACACAAGGAATCAATTTCTAATAACTTTATATGCTCCCTTTTGATATTACTTGAATCTGTCTGCTGCTTTTCCTCACCATAGCTATTATGCTAGTTCATTTTACTACCACCTTTCTCCTGGATTGTTTCACAGCCTTTTAATTTTTCTCCTTGCTTTTGGTCCTCCTCTCTTTTTGATCCATATAGCAAGTACAGCAATCATGTAGAAGTGCAAATCTGATAAAGTTTATTCAATTTATTCTGAATGTTTATTCAGAGGCTTCCCTTACACACTGTTCAGTGGATAAAGCCTCAGCTCTCGACACAGTTTATGAGAGCCTGTTTTGGTTACCTAGTGCTGCTCTGACAAGAATATACCACAAATGGGATGGCCTTAACTAACAGGAGTTTATTCTCTTACAATTTGGAGGCTTTAAGTCTAAGCTCAAAGTGTCAGGCTCTAGGGGCTGGGTGAAAGCCCCTCAATCTTGGGGTCCAGCTCTGCCTCCTGCTCCTGGCTCACTGGAACTAGAGGCATTTCTTCACTCAGACAGCTGCTGGCTGCTGAGGCAGAGGAGCCCAAGGTTGACAAATAAAAAGGTATAGTCCCGATGTTACCAAACAAATGACAGGCCATTAATTCAAGTTCATTGTAAGTCCCAAGGTCGGCAGAGCATGGCAGGCTGCTGAACAATGACACAACTACATGCAGGGTCTAAGTGTGCCATATGCTAGAGACTATGCCCCAAGCCTTCTCCTTATAGACAGGAAGCAGATCATGTCCCAAAGGCTGTTTGTGGTAGATCCATCCCACCATGGAGGTGATTGCCGGTCTCATCATGGGGAATAACTGCCCAGTCACTCAACCAGGTCCAGCCAAGTTGACACACAAACATAACCACCACAGAGCCTCATCTTCTGATGCTGCATACTTCTCAAGGCTTCTGTCTCCCACTTCCTTAGCAAATTCTATATCAAATTCCGCACATGGAAACACTTGGTGCAGAATCCCTAGACCATTCCATGTTCTTTCTTACCCCTTGGCCTTTGAATATTCTGGTCCCTATGCCATGAATGCTTTTTTCTTTCTCACCTTTCCACTGTCCATAAAAATAGCTGGCATCTGACTATCTTCCAGGTCTCAGCTTTGATCTCCTGATCTGTATAAGATAACCTTATACTGAATGTCATGGTATCCTAGTATAAGCACTTATTGTATATTTTGGCATCATAAAGTATATTATGATAAAATATGGCATGAGATATAATGTAATGTATCTTATTTTAAACATCGTTTTTCTTCATATGTTTATTTATGTTTTCTTTGTTTGCTTGTTTTTTTTTCTAGTCCCTCCCTAACTACACTGCAAACTCTTTGAGAAAAACTGCTCTATCTTCTATAGCCTCTACTCTATATCACTCTATTTCATTATCCTCAATGATTAGCACAATTCCTAATATCTAGTAGTGACTCAATCATATCATGGAGTGGTTAAATGGAAAAATGAATTAGGGCATCTGAAATCCAATTAAAAACGGTTTTTGGTTTAGCCACTAGTCCCTGGGTTAGCACAGGTGGAAAACAGCCATTATTCCACTATTAACACAGATGGAAGATGGCCTCAATTCCATTTCAGCAGAGGTGGATGGATGAGCACACAATTTTATGTAAAACACAATACGTAACCTTAAGAGCAGAGGTTAATTTTAAAAATGAATTAAATAAAGGTTAACTGATAATATAGTTTTTATCATTGAAAACTATCATCCTTTATAGTTTTTAATTCATTTGAGTACCTTTATTTTACCTTTACCAGAACTTGAAGACATCTGTGCTTGTTTATTTATTTTTATTTTTTTTGTGTGTGATTTCTTTAATTTTGTTCATTATCTTTTCATAATAGAGGAGGTACATTAATTCACCTCTGTGATTCTCAAAAGGGTACTCTACAGAAAAAAAGTGATCTTTAATAAGTGCTATAGGAAAAAAATGGGCCCTGGGTCAAGCTACGTTGGGAGCACTGCTTAGTATTTCCTGTTCTTGGTGAGGTGTAACACAGATGGCACACATTGAAGGCTAAGAAAAATTTATTAGTTTAACTGTTGTAAATGGAGAAGTTTCAAGCTGCAGGCACTTGTGTCAGACGTAGGAATTATGGAGTCAACACACATTCCCAGGAAGCAAAAGTTCAGGATGTAAACCATTTATTCATAGGAAGAATGTGTCAAGATGTAAACAATTTGTTCTTGGGGAAAATGTGTTTATAACTACAATCATGTATGACTTAACCAGCTGGTGCCACTCACCTAGGCAGTAACTCACTTCCTCCTACATTTCAAAGAACTTCAAGCTGAAGTTCCTCTTATCTATAATCAGTCATTAGCCACCTACTTTCCTTTGTTTTCTATGTATAGAGACACCTCTCTCCACTTGAACAGCAGAGTGCTTTGTATTTTTATGTATTGCTGCCCAGCTCAAGCTGTATTATTCATCAACAAAACTCCTTTTCTTTCACTTCTAAAAGAGTAGGATATTTTCTTTCACTTTTCTGGTGTCAGAAGCGGGACTTTAAAAGTATATTGTCTTTGATGATCCACAGGACATCTGGACATAGGCATGGTACTTGCTGAGCCACTTTAGGCTCTCTGCCCCATGAATTCTCCAGAATTGTTTAAGGGAAAAAATATCTCAAATCCAAGCTCAGCTCTACTGAGCTGCATTGATAGATCTTCAAGTTTTATTGAAGATTTTTTTTAGTTCTTGCAAGTAGAAGTTGGTTTGTTTTGACTATCATTATAAAATGAGTAATTTCATGATAAATGGAGAAAAGATTGAAGTTGCCAAGGATTTAATTTTACTTGAATCTACAATCAACCTCCACGGAAACAAAAGTCAAGAAATCAAATGATGTATTGCATTGGGTAAAGACCTCGTTAAAGTGTCCAAAAGCAAAGATGTCACTTTGAGGGATAAGGGGCAGCTGACCCATGCCATGGTATTTTTAATCACCTCATATGTATATGAAAGCTGGACAATGAACAGGAACACTGAAGAACAATGGATGCCTTTGAATTGTGTTGGTGTTAATGAAGAATATTTAATATACCATAGACTACCAGAAGGAGCTCTGGTAGCATAGTGCCTAAGGCACTTGACCATTAAGAGAAGGCTGGCAGTTCAAACCCACCAGCTACTCCTCAGAAGGAAGGTTGGGCAATCTACTTCCATAGTGATACTGCCTCAGCAACCCAAGGAGGGATCTCTGAGTCAGGTCTGACTCAACGGCACATAAAAACAACAACAACAACAAGGCTACCAGAAGAATAGGAGCTCTGGTGGCATAGTGCCTAAGGCATTTGACTGCTAACTAGAAGGCTGGTGGTTCAAACCCACTAGCCACTCCTTGGAAGAAAGAGGCAATTTATTTCTGTAGTGATACTGCCTCGGAAACCCAAGGAGGGGTCACTGTGAGCCAAAATCGACTTGACAGCAATAAGTAGTACCAGAAGAATGAACAAATCTGTCTTGGAAGAAGTACAGCCAGAATGCTCCTTAGAAGTGAGGATGGTAATACTTGCTTCGTGTACATGTTATCAGAAGGGACCAGTACCTGGAGAAGGGCATCCCATGCTTGGTAATGTAGAGAGTCAGCAAAAAGAGAAAGACCATCAAAGAGATGGATTGACACAGTAGGTGCTACAATGAGCTCAAACATAGCAATGATTGTGGGGATGTCACAAGACTGTGCAGTGTTTAGTTTTGTTGTAGTCTAATAGGGTCACTGTGAATCTGAACCAACTCTCCGGCACCTAACAACACAAAAACAAAAGACATAACCATAAATTGCTTCCCTGCAGGACACTGTTTCTAAATTAACTAAGCAGAATAAGGAATTACAATGTCAAATTTCAGCTTCCACTCCTTCTGCTCCTTTGCTGGCTGCTATCTATAAGCTTCTTTGGCTCTCTACTCCTCTGACAACATTTTATCTGAACTTCTCTTTTCCCCCCAAAAAAAAATAAAATAAAATAACCCTTACCTAAAATCTCTTTAAAATTCATCCCAGGAAGATAACAAAGATTACCCTCTTATCACTATTCCCCAATGGACATGCTCAGAATTACATAGCAGTTTGAAAGATTTTCCTAAACTCTGAAAACTTCTACAAATTTTCTTGTGGAAGCCCACCAGCTTGGGATCACCAAATTATATCAGCTTGTTCACATGATTACTGGGCCAGGAAAACCCCAATTATGGCTAGAACAAATAGAATGCAAAGACCTCAAAAACAGTCTTAAATATAGATAGGCCAACCACCTAACTGTTGAAAGACTCTAGGGTGATGAGTAAAGAAGGATTGTGAGGCTGGCACAGGATCAGTCAGTGTTTCATTCTTTTGTCCATAGGATTGCTATGAGTCAGAGCTGACTCACCAGCACCTACCAAAAACAACATCCCAAAAGTCTTCCCTCAATTAATTGACTGGACTAAAATTTACTCTTGTAAATAATAATAAAGATGAACACATTTATGATTATCAGACTCTGCTGCTCCAGAAGTTTTCCAAACACTCTGGACTGACTTTGACCATGTCTGATGCCTCTGTTTTTTGGGATGCCTCTGGTGACTTCAATGCTGTTTTCATATATGTCCTTACACCTGAGACCTCAGCCTTAGTAAAGCTATATCAGTTAGACCAGGAGACTAGCTCCTATTATCAACCTCACAAATTTGCTTACAAATTTTCCCAGACTCTTAATGTTCAAAAGGTTTCTAAGGCTAATAAATCAATGGCCTTTCACTGCAACAATCACAATCTCCCAGTGAAAGTAAAAATGCTCAGCCTTCACCTTCCAATGACACTAAGGCAGGTATTAGCCACTATTGTAATAAATAAATAAATAAATAACAACAAAAAAAACTTGAATTAAAAAATGAATGCTATCAATTAAAAAGTAAACAAAAGGCTGACAGCCACACTTTAAAAATCCTACATTCAGAATGTAAAAATCTTGATTCAGAGTAAAGGGGTTCAGGGGACAAAACAGGGATGTTTCCAATAGTGGCTTTTAATCTTCAAGGAGAAATTATTTATTAATGGAAATTCTTGACAATTTTTTATTGACACTAGAGCCATCCTATCTGCTATAAACCTCACATTTTTACAAAAGCCTCTGCTCCAGAGTTCTAAAACCTCAAAAATAGTGGGGGTAATCAATTAGGAACAAACATTGATTCATTCACAATTGTTTCAATATCTCTTGGTCCCATTGAAGATTTACACTCTTTTTTACTCACCTTTGATACCCTTGTCTGCCTATTGGGAAGAGATCTTTTTTCCAAATGGAATGATCATTTACAATTTAATGAAAATGGAGAAATATTATTGAGTCTGTCTTATATCCCAAAGTAAACAGAGACAGCCTTTGAATTAAATAATATTCAGAAAGAAAAAGTCATTTGCTATATGCAAGCACTTGTTATCCCTCTCCAGTATTCAATTTAGCTTAGTCTCTCCATTCTATCATAGTTTTGTCTAGTTCCTGAAACTTTATGGGCCACCACATCCATAGAAGATAGGTTGAGTTTTGTCAGCTGAGCTGATTAAAATTCAATAGATTTATCTAAGCCTCTGCAAAAAATTCCACATTATCCACTCAAGTGAGAAGCAAAACAAGGAGTGGATCCCATAATATAAGATTTTCTTTCTAAAGGTTTAATTTTTCCTTGCAATATTCCTTATTCTTCCAGTTAAAATAAAATAATAGGGGCTGGAGATCCATTAAAGATTTGCATACAACCAACCTTATTGTTATTCCTGGATTCCTAGTAGTTCCTAATCCTCAATTTCACTTTGCAGTATCCATTAAAATGCAACTCATTTTATGGTTGTGGCTGTTTACAATGTCTTTTTCAGTATTCCTGTGCATTCCAAAATTCAGTATTGCATTTATCTGGGAAAATGAACAATTTACCTGGACTGTAATGGGTCAATGATATACTGAATCTCCCATGTATTTTTCTCATTCTGCATGCAGATTTGCACCTTTATAGCTTACAAGCAAGTCCACATTACCCTCATACCTTACTGATTTGCTCTTTTGCTAAATCATCCAGCAAGCCTGCCTTGATGACAGTATAACTTTATTAAAGCATCTGGCTATTGGCAGACATAGGCATCCAGAGAAAAATTACAGTTGTCTCAGCCTTCTATTAAATATTTGGGCCACATAATTTTTGCAGAAGCCATCTCTATTGCTCTTAAATAGAAAGAAGGTGTTCTTCCCTATACCCTAAACAAAGAAACACTATAGGGGTTTCTAGGATTCTGTTGCTATTGTCCAATCTGGAGTCCCAGTTTTTCTTTGTGGCTCAACCTTTATACAAATATTTTAAAGTTTCTGAGCCAGATTCATTCCAAATTTCACTAGAAGAATAATTTCAATTAAAATAGTCTTTCATGAAAAAAACTCTCTCTAGGTTTTCCTAATTACCACCTAGATTTTTCTTTATTTGTGCAGCAGTATCTGGAAATGGTATAAGCATACTTACTCAAAAACATGGTGGACAACAAAAACCTGCAGGTGATTATAGCCTACAGCTTGACTTTGTAGCCAGAGGATACTCTCCCTGTCTTAAGGCTGTGGCTGCTACTGCCAAACTAGTGGAAACCACAAGAGATATGGTGCTGGGAATTTTTTAAGAGGTCTATGTGCTCCATGCCTTACTAAATCCTGCCTTGCCACATCTTTCTGCCAGCAGGCTCACTTCCTATGAAGTTCTCTCACTGGCTGCATCTAACATAGACTACATTCTGTGGCCTATTTAAATCCAGCTACTCTTCACCAGGGACCCAGGTAAGGGTGGTATGAGAGGTTTCCAACAAGGAGACAAACTTGTCTGTCAGTTTGTCCTACCATGGTGACGTGTTGATGTGAGTTTTGAGGCTGAGCCATTGGTGTTTAAAACCCAGAGAGATGCACATGGTGCACAGGTATCATCCCAGCTTACAGACTGAAACAGACTAGGAAGAAGGAAGAGGCTGTCCACTTCTCAAATAATTGGCCAAAGAAAACCTTATGAATAGCAAAGGAACACTATTTGATGATACATTACCGCACAACTTTATGAATAGTCTGGTTAGGTTAGAAGGCTCTCAAAATAGGACTGGGAAAGAGCTGCATCATCTGAGTAAACCCAGCCTTACTCCTATGGATAAGGTAACGCTTTTGAGATCTCCATTTGCTGATGTGGCACCACTCAAATTGAAGAGAAACAGCTGCAGACATCCATTAGTCATCGGAACATGGAATGTACGAAGTATGAATCTAGGAAAATTAGAAGTTGTCAAAAATGAAATGGAATGCATAAAGATTGATATCCTCAGCATT
>NW_006921619.1:916346-944989 GCF_000298275.1 Orycteropus afer afer
TGGTGCTGGCGAAGAATGCTGAAAGTACCGTGGACTGCTAAAAGAACTAACAGATCTGTTCTGGAGGAAGTGCACCCGAAATGCTCCTTGGAAGCGAGAGTGGCCAGACTTCATCTCACCTGTTTTGGTCATGTTGTCAGAAGGGACCATTCCTTGGAGAATGACGTCATGCTTTGTAGGGTGGAGGGTCAACGAAAGAAGGGAAGGCCTTCAACAAGATGGATTGACACAGTGGCTGCGATGATGGGTTCAAGTATAGCAGAGATCGTGGAGCTGGCGCAGGATTGGGCAGGGTTTCATTCTGCTGTGCATGGGGTCGCTATGAGTCGGAAACGACTTGACAGCACCTAGTGCCTAAGGCACTTGACTGCTCACCAGAAGGCTGGCGGTTCACACCCACCAGCCACTCCTCAGAAGGAAGGTTGGGCAATTCTACTTCCGTAGTGATACTGCCTCGTAAACCCAAGGAGGGGTCGCTATGAGTCGGGGCCGACTCTACGGCAAACAACAACAACAACAACTCTTCACCCTGAAATTAAAGAGAATAACTATCCTACACATGATTGTTTAGACTTGACTGAGCAACTTTTAACACCTTGAAAAGACTTAAGTTTGATTTAGTTTTTTTTTGTGGATGGTTCCTATTGAAAACTTAATCCTTCTAGTCCTCATTATCACACTAGATACAGTGTTACAACTTCTACTGAAGCCCTTGAAAGTTAGATTCTCCCTGAAGTTCCTTCAACCCAACAAACAAAATTAATTGCCCTCATTAGAGCTCGTAGAATTGCTTCAGGAAAATGTGTTACAATTTTTATGGATATCAGCTATTCTTTTGGAATTATATGGATTTGGGCATGTAATGGAAACAAAAAAGATTTTTAACTTCTTTAGAAATCTCATAAAAAATGGAACTTTATTGTCAGATCTTCTAGACACTCTATTATGTCTTTCTTACATTGATGGGATAAAAATACAAGCTCACCAAATGAAAGGAGGTCCTAGACTGAAGAAATTACAGGAAATACTCTTCTTGCTGATATGGCAGCCAACAAGCTGCCTCTTGAGTTACTTCTGCACTTATAATAAAAAAAGGGACTCCACAAATTTTTCTATTGGTAACTACAACTTTCTTGAATTAATTTTGAGAAACTTTTCCAACATTAACAATTAACCCAAATAGACTAAATGAAAACCACAGGCTGTTTGTTATCAAGATCCTGCCACTTAATTGTGTATTTACTGGGCCTAATGAGAAAACTCTCTTCCCCAAGTTCCTGCATATTCTATGATACAAGCTTTACATAAAGGCTCCTATATGGAATGAGATAAAATGTTTGAGACCTTACATAAATATTGGTGGGGAAAATTTTTCAGGCTGCCAAACATGTTGCCACCATTGCCCTATTTATCCTAGTTTAACAACACCATAAAACCCCCACCTGAACAAGACCTTTCACTTTCTGGGCCTATGCTTAAATGGCAGCAAGATTTTATTCAACTTTTGCCCCTCAAATGGTTATAAATACTTATTGGTAATCATTTATAGATTTTCACATCGAGTAGAAGACTTTCCCTGGCATTGTGCTGCAGCCTTTGTAGCAAAGAAAATTTTTTAAAACACCATGCCCATCTGGGGAGCACAAAAACTCTTTGTAGTGATGGGGGAACTCATTTCATCAGTCAAGTCATCCAAGAATTTATTTATTAAAGGCTACATTTTGTCTGTCACTCCCAATCTTCTGGTCCAGTAGAGAAAACCAATGGGATAATAAAAAAACAAATAACAAAACTTTGTGAAATTTTAAATTTATCATAGACTAAGGTCCTTGGTAGCATAGTGGCTAAGACACTTGCCTGCTAACCAGACGGCTGGCGGTTCAAACCCACCAGCCACTCCTCGGAAGGAAGGTTGGGCAATCCTACTTCCGTAGCGATACTGCCTCGGAAACCCAAGGAAGGGTCGCTATGAGTCAGGGCCGACTCGACGGCACATAACAACAACAACAACAAGGTCCTTCCAAGAAGCCCAGGTGGCACAGTGGTTAAAGTGCTCAGCTGCTAACCAAAAGCTTGGTGGTTCAAACCCAGCTGCTCTGCAGGAGAAAGATATGGCCACCTGCTTCTGTAAAATTATAATCTTGGAAACCCCATGGGGCAGTTCTGGTCTGCCATAAAGGGTCATTATGAGTCAGCATGAACTCAGTGGCAGTGGACTGGTGGATTTAAGGTGGTGCCCTTAGTTCTTTCAAATATGAGGTCCACACATTTTGGATCTCACAAACTTACTCCCTATGAATCAATTACTGGGAGACCAATGTCCCTCTTTCTGTTGACTCCACTAATCCTAACATTGTTCAACCTGAATTACTGAAATATTGCCAGTCTTTAATCCAATATTCTAAAGAATATGTTTCATAGGTTAGAGAAGGCTTTGATACACAGAAACAAGACCATGGAAATCTGTCTAACTTGCCCAGGAGAATATGTATTTTGGACCCATTGCCATCAAGTTGATTTCAACTCATAGTGATCCCCCATAGGGTTTCCAAGGCTATAAATATTTACAGAAACAGCTCCTTCATCTTTCTCCCTTAGAGAAACTGGTGGGTTTGAACCACTGACTTTCTGGTTAATAGCTCAGTGCTTTAACCACAGTGCCACCAGAGCTCCTTGTGTACAACAGAAGAGACACCAAATAAAAGACCTACAGAACTACATTGGAAAGGACTATACTTAATCCTCCTCACTGATGCTTGTGCAGCCAAATTAGAGAGAACAAAACCTTGGATTCATTTGTCACAGTTTAAAAAGGCTAAGACTTCTCTTTGGATTAACCAAACTACTGGAGAATTGAAGATTACCTTAAATGCTCCTGTGACCAGAAGCAGATGACATCTGAAGTAGACAGTTGACCAAGACCCTGGCCAAGGCCTGAAAATGCACCTCTTTATCTTTTTTTTTTTTTTAACCTTCATTAAGTCATGCCTCTGTTAATGTTTTCCTAGGTTGACAGATGCTATGCTTACCATTTAAAAAGGTTTAATTGTTGGATATGAGGTGCCCTTCTAACCTCAAGTCAGCCTTGCCTTCCTCAATGGAAGAGTTGCTCCTGATCTATGAATACAATAGAGTAATAGTTCATTAGTATAGGAAATCACTATTACTAAATTTTCCATTGATAAATGGCCTCTTTTCAGGTTTGAATGAAACCAAGACCACAACTTAGCCTTTAGTCTTAACACAACCCTTACTTTACTAAATAAAGTCATCTAAGAAGAACTAGCTAAAGAAGGTTCCACATCCACAAATAGTACTCTTCATATTATAGATCCATTTCAAAAATGCTAGACAGATTCATCTGGTTAACTCCCCAAATGAGAAGGCTATGTCAGTTTGCTCCCCTTTGCTGGGAGCAATCACCCAGCTGTCACCAGAGCTATGGAATGGCTTCCAATGTCTGAATGTGCATCAATTATAACCTTACAAGCCACCCTACAAGTCAGGTGTCTATTGGGTAGCCCTTAACACCACATTTTGGTGATGTGGAACCAACCTTTGGCCCTGGCTCCCTCCAGACTGGATGGGAAGATGCACTCTGGGCCTGAGCTGAACTCAAGAATATATTTTAATTGAACTCTATTTATCAGCTAATGTATCCATAATAAGATCTCAATGGTCTTCATCAGTGTTTCATTAGCTTGATCATTTAGTGGTAGTATCTACACATCAGATAAGACTTGAAGATGTTATAGTACATGCAGAAATATAAACCAAATATATACAGACTTCCCTAAGTGAGTGCCCATAGGCTTCAAGAGATCAATACCAAAATAGCAATGATGAGAAAAGTACTCCAAAATAGAATGGCCCTTGAAATTCTCACTGCAGCCCAAGGAAATACCTGTGCAATAATAAAATCTGATTGCCTTGTCTATGTTCCTGACAACAGTGCTAATATTACAGTTTATGTTGATCGTATGCAATGTGTAGCATCTTGCCTTAATGAGCCTGTTCCTTCCTTAACTGATATTATATGTAATTTGTTTTCCTCTTGGGGTGGATTGTGGAAAAATTGCTAGTTTATTTTGGAATTTTTATATTCCTCATTTTTTCTATTATTTTAATTATAAAATGTTGTTTTGCTTTAGTTCAGTGCATTTTATCCATGAAATGCTGTGCTTCAAAACCTTTTACCCTTTACATAAAATCAAGCTGTTTTCACGGGCTTCTACCACTGATTGTATTATTTAATCACTTCCCTTTTGTCTCCCTGGTTAAGTTTCATCTTGATTTCTATCATTCTCTCCTGACTGAAAAATGTTCCTCAAATATGTCCTCATCTGTTAATATGTTCCCCAAAACCTACTCATTCTGAAGATGGGGCCTATTAGCTTGGCAAGGTGAAGAAAATAAATCTTATTATCAAAAGTTCCTCAAGAAAACAGACATAATCTTTGCAGAAGAAAGGCTACTCCACTGTGTGTTATCAGTGAGTCCTAGCAAAGACTTGATCAAAAGGGGGAAATGCAAATTAAAAAGTTTCAAACTGGAGGCAGATGTAAGAATGACAGGACCGACATGCATACCCAGGAAGCAAAAGGTCAAGATGTAAACCATTTGTTCATGGGAAGAATGCATCAAGATATAAAAACGTTTTTTCCTGGGAAAAAAAATGTGTTTACGACTGCAGTCATATATAATTGAACAGGCTGGTGCCACTCACCTAGGTGGTAACTTATTCCCTCCCAGCTAAGTGGCTGACCTTTTACTTCAAAGGACTTCAACCTGAAGCTAATCTTATCTATAATCAATCACTAACCCTCTATCTTTCCTTCATTCTCTATGTATATAGACACCTCTCTCTGCTTGAACAGGAAAGTACTTTGTATTTTCACATAGTGCTGCCAAGCCTGAGCTTTATTCACTAATCAAACTCCTTTTCTTTCACTCCTTAGCAGAGTACAAGATTTTCCTCTTTGACACTATGTTGAACTATGAATTTACCAAACCCATTTGAGTTTGCAGCCCACATAAAATATTTTCATAAATGCTGACATATCTGTAGAGCATGGAATTCAAATTCAGAAGACCAAGACTCAATTCTATCTGGGACACCCCCTACAAATCACTTTAGTTCCATGAACTTCAGTTTCCTGCTTTATAAAATGAAGACGTTAGACTAGATAGTGTCAAAGGTCTCTTTCAGATCTAAAATTCCATTTTAATCATGTCAAATAATTTGTTGATCTACATTGTATCAGGTAAATTTCAGAAAAAAATGGATGATTTAATGTTATCATGGAGATTACATGTACATTCTATTTTAAAATTTTACATCACTATCTGTATCTCTAGATTGACATTCAGATACCTGAAACCTATTTGATCCTCACTTATAAAAATAAAAAAATAGTTAATTTGGCCCTCTATGCAATTGTTCTCTTAAATACATTGTGCTATATTCCTCTTTTCCCTACTGATAAGTTACTGAAATAAAAGTAATGAATATACAAGTACAAAGATATCATAAGGTTGGGAACTCTGAGTCTTACAAACAAAAAGCCGATTCTGCATTTGCAGTACTCTGTAGACACATCTGACTTACTTTAGCTCACAATGGAGTAATATGAATTGTGCTAAAAAGCACTATTTGTGCAAATGCAAATAATATTCCATCTGCTCAGAATTTTTTTCTTACATAGCTTTTGTTCCAGTGTGGTAAAAGCCTGTTTCTTTACCCTGAAGTGCTCCTGCTGATGAAGAGTGAAGTACATGACAATGAACTAAAGTCCATTATCAAACAAATACAGTGAGCTTTTCAGCAAGTCATCACAGGGAATGTTGCCTTTTTCTCTGGCATTAAGTTGAAAGCGATTTGTGCTCATGCAAATAAGACAAAGTGGTGGGTTTTTAAAAATACACACACACACTCCAAACACTGTAGTTTACCTTGTAAATCTTTCATTTTTATCTCTCCCTTGAGAGGTAGGGCAGCAGAGAAGCAGTTTGGCAGCCTTCTTTAGATTTCCTTATGGTTTGAGTAGTGATAAGTTCTTCAACAGAAGAATTTGAGCTCTGCCTTATGCTGCCTTAAATAACCAACTTGGGAATCAGGGGAAATGCTTTCCCAGCTCCTAAGAAGAGCCATAGTGCCTAAGGCATTTGACTGCTAAGCAGAAGGCTAGGGGTTCAAACCTACCAGCCACTCCTTGGAAGGAAGTTTGGGCAATCTACTTCCATAGTGATACTGCCTTGGAAACCCAGGCAATGGTTGCGATTTTTTTTTTTTTTTTTTTTCCTGGGCAAGTTGAAAGGAAAATGAACACTTTTGCTGCTGAAACTAATTACAGTAAATTTCAAGAGATCCAGCTTCAGAATTTGCTGATGATGAATATCAAAAGGTAAATTGTAAAGTTCAATATCAAACATTTCTGAGCGGTCTTACATTCCTTTCAGTACCTTGGGCCTTAATCTGAGGGCTTTGTGGAAGTTATGTTGTTGTTGTTGTTATGGACCATCGAGTCGGGCCCAACTCATAGTGACCCCTCCCTTGGGTTTCTGAGGCAGTATCACTACAGAAGTAGATTGCCCCATCTTCCTTCCGAGGAGTGGCTGGTGGGTTTGAACCGCCAGCCTTCTGGTTATCAGTCAAGTGCCTTAGAGACTATGCTACCAGAGCTCCCTTGTGGAAGTTATACTCTACCTGAAATTAATAGACCATTGATCTGTTTTTAGGAAGAATATAGTGACAAACTTACTACTAGTAAATAAGATAAAAGCAACTCCAGAGAACACTGATATTTGAGAAAATATATTCAAACTTCTTTTCAGTCCACTTGGTCAACTTTACTCTTGATCTTGCTTGCTTGCCCTTTTCCCAAGTTCTGTGATTTCTGTTTTGAAAAAACAGAGGAAACAGCAGAATAACTTGATCCTTTCTTCCTAATGTAAGGGAAAAAGTGAGGCAGAAGAATATTGTAAGTTTATATGGTCATGGAAACACATTTTTACTTTACACAAAAATTGAAGACTCACTTTAGAGCATTTCTGGCTGTTTTATTTACTTCTGATGACTTTAGTCAGTATTAGCTCAGTTTTAAATAATCTAATGAATATTTTTCTCTTTGTGAAATAGGAAGGATATTTTTTTATGGAACAGTGTATTTTTGGAGGCTTGACATTTTTATAGTTTATAGATTATACATCTCTCATTTAGGTTTAAGTATATTTTCCAATTAACATTGAGTCCTAGTTTTGAAATATAATAAACACATATAGCAATAAACATTAAGATACAACGAAATAATAGATGTAAAAGTACTTGAATTATTAGAGAGAGATCTGATGCAGACTCTAAGTTATTAATGCTGTTAACACATATTCGAGAAAAATCTATTGACAAAAAGTGAACAGTATTTGTTTTCTAGAGTACATTATAAACATCAGTAGATGATTGCTTTCTTTTAACTAACTTTCTAGAACATATATTAAATTACCTTATAAAGCCAAAGTAAAACTTCCAATTAAGCATTTGAGTACACAATTATGTTGTATTAACTGTTTTTCAGTTATTTTCAATTAACATTATCCACCCAAATTTCAATTTGAAAACAAAAATGTGATCTAAAATGGATTAGTAATTTAGAACCAAAGACCACTAAACTACAACATTTATCTTGGGATGGTGTCTATCATTATATTTACAATATTATAGTGTATTTTAGAGCTGCTGAGAATTGTAAAGAGATAAAATAGTATTTGCCCTAATAAGACCAGTTTAACAAAAGGTGATTTCCTTTTATGTTAAAGCCAGATAACTTTTCACCCTTCTTTACTTCAAAGGAAAATGCATTATTCCAAATATATTTTAAACTTTTAACATAAAATCCTTACACATTAAACTATTAATATACGGTTGGCCAGGAAAAATTACTTATTCCATTTACAATAATGTCTGACTTTAATTAGACCCTGAAAAGTAAAGGATTTAAATTCAAATCCTGGCCAACATTAATTACAGAATTCTTAATATTGTAGCATGCCCTTTACTAGGTTCTTAGGATATGTTCTTTGCTAAATAAAAAGGAAATTAGCTTTTGGGGACAAGGGACTGGTTATGATGTAAAATGATGTATATACTGATACATGGTATGTCATCCTAAAGACCTCTTCCAAGATTCAATGAAGGAAGGTAAAGTTTCCTATCCTTTCTAGTGGCCTTTTTACACAGGGGTAGAGAGACAAAGACCTGCTGTTTCTAATGGCCCTGAATCTTGAACATTTTTTCAGTCTGTTTAATACAGAAATGACTCCCATTGCCACTCTTAAGATCCCTCCTTAATCCTAGTTAAGTGGACAGTTGGTCCACATATAGCAGCTACTGCCTATGTCAGGGGGATCTCTGGTGGTGTAGTGCCTAAGGCACTTGACTGCTAACCAGAAGGCTGGTTGGGCAATCTACTTCCGTAGAAATACAGCCTCGGAAACCCAAGGAGGGGTCGCTATGAGTCGGATCCAACTCAAGGGCACATAACAAGAACAACAACAGCCTATGTCAGGGAAGGAGTATTCCTGGGTCCATTTCATGGACAGGTGAAGCAGGATCCTGGAGTCCCTGGGTGGTGTCAATAATTAAAGGCCTCACCTGCTAACTGAAAGTTTGGAGGTTCAAGTCCACCCAGAGGCACCACAGAGGCAAGATCTGGTGCTATACTGGTGAAAAGGAAGCAACTAAAACCCCACAGAGCATAATTCTACTCTGACACCATGAGTCAGAACCAACTAGGCAGCAATTGGTAGAGAAAGACCCAGGAATGGCTGAGAATGAAAATACACGAGCACATGCCAGGTCCTCTCCAGGTCCATTCTGAGATTCTTGCCAATCTGCTTCTTATTTCACTTAATTATGACTTGCTCCCTTATTAAGTAATCAATCAACCAACAGGTTTTTATTAAACATTCCCTTTCATATCAGGAGTTCTATGGACTTTACCCTGAGGCAGCATGCTAAAGGCAAAAAGTAGTGGACTAGATTCAGCATTTACATCCTGGGTCAGTCTGTCAGTCAAAATCTTAACATGGTTCAGTTTTCTCATCTATAAACTAATTATAACCCCTTCAGATTGTTCTGATAATTAAATATATTATGGAGACAATGCTCTGAATATTGTAAAATGCTAAGCAGAGAGAAAATAATAGTATTATTAGACTTCATTCTGTGTGATCAACAAATTTCTGTAATTTCTCAAAAATAATTTAAAAACTGCAAAAATAGTCTACTGCAAAATGCACTTAAAGTATCAAGTGAACATAACTCTAATTTTAATACATATCATTCAAATAATTTGAAAGTTATAGTGAGACAAATAATAAATAATTTTTACTTTGTTGTTGTTGTTGTTATGTGCCGTCGAGTCGGACCCAACTCATAGCGACCCCTCCTTGGGTTTCCAGGGCAGTATCACTACGGAAGTAGATTGCCCCATCTTCCTTCTGAGGAGTGGCTGGTGTGTTTGAACCGCCAGCCTTCTGGTTAGCAGTCAAGTGCCTTAGGCACTATGCTACCAGAGCTCCTAATTTTTACTTTATCTATTACGATTTCATTCATTTACTTCTTACTTTATTCCAGCCAAAAATTTGAAGCAATGACACTGATTCTAGAATTTAGAAAATGAACAATCCATAGTCAATGTTTTGTAATTTGGTTTTAGAAAGAAGAAATTGCAAAAATTCAGCCTTAGGCACTATGCTACCAGAGCTGGTGGGGATAAAAGATTTTCTGTAGCATAAATAAATAAACAAAGGAAATTTTTCAGAAATTATTTTGTCTTTATCTCTTCTTAGTTTGTTTCTAATTTGTCAATTTTTATAATGTATATAATGTGCAATGTTATCTATGTTATGTAAAATATGCATTTTATAGTACATATTACATATGCAAAGGAGCCCTGGTAGCACAGTGGTTCAAGTGCTCAGCTGCTAATCAAAAGGTCAGTGGTTCAAACCCACCAGCCACTCAGAGGGAGAAAAATGTGGCAGTCTACATTTGTAAGGATTTACAGTCTTAGAAACCCCATAGGGCAGATCTTCTCTGTCCTATAGGGTCACAATGAGTTGGAATCGACTCAACAGCAACAAGTTAGGTTTTTATTTTATTGGTATTACCTCAGAAGGAAGGTTGGGCAATCCTACTTCCGTAGTGATACTGCCTTGGAAACCCAAGGAGGGGTTGCTATGAGTCAGGGTCGACTTGACGGCACGTAACAACAACAACAACATACATGTATAGTAATGCATTTAGTAAATAAATAAACTGGAGCTGCATGCTTAAAATATTTTTATAATATAATGATGCATGATCAATTAACTCATGCATAATGGTACATTTTTGTACCAAATGGCATCTTAAGGATGTCAACCACATATTGTCATGTTCCTGACAATACCCTACAGCACTTTGAAATCATACTGTTATTTGATTATTATACTCCACTTTCAATACATAATGTGTACCAGCCAGGATGCTTTCAGTTGCAAGTAACAATAACTTGACTCAAATTGGTTAATAAAATAAAGAATTTTGTTAATTTATATAACTGAAATTCCAGAAGCACTATTGTCTTCAGGCAAAGTGATATTTGGACTTCAGGCACCACTACATGTTATTTTTTCCACTTTTCCTTTCTCTTTGAGGCATCATCAGTTCTCAGGAAGGTTTGTCTCATAATTTCAAGGTGGTTGCCAGCTGTAGCCAGTGAAACAGATTTCCTTGTTCGTGTGTGTGTTCAAGAGAGACAGGGAGAGAATGCCTATTCTCAAGAGGAAAGAAGCTTCTTTCCTAAAAGCCCTGAGCTAGACTTTTGTCAAGTCTTAAGGACCTAAATTGTCTTAGATGGGCCCATATCTAAAGCAATTCTTGTAAAGTATATTAAGAATAACAGTTGGCCACTAAGAGGTTAAGGTGAAGTGAATAATGGGAGGTTAATCATAATGTTCACTAGATAATATTCTTCCCATTTTACAGATGAAAAAAATGTCCAAATGTGTTAAGTTACCCAAGTTTACCTAGCAACTGAGTAATCAGCTTAACTGAAATGGTAATACTTATCATGATGATGCTCAGAATTTATTGTCATTTAATTTAACTAGTGCCTAAGGCATCTGACTGCTAACCAGAGGGCTGACGGTTCAAACCCACCAACCACTTCTTGGAAAGAAGACAGGGCAATCTACTTCCGTAGAGATATCACCTCGGAAACCCAAGGAGGGGTCACTCTGAGTCAGAACTGACTTAACAACAGTGAGTTTGGGTTTATTATTATTATTATTATTACCATTAAAAATGCAATGATAAAATAACTAAGACTTGTATTGCATAAGAGTATGATAATAGCATGCACACACACACACACAAATGCCTACTTATAAATAGATCCAAATAGACAACTAATAGTCAGAAAATGTCATAAATCAATGAGACTTATTCAACACAGGGTATTGGAGAAAAAAAAAAAAGATGGTTTATCATGTGGGTGAAAAAAGCTAAAATCACACTGCATCCTAACTGTAAAAATGAATTTCAGATGGATCATGTAAAATGCAAAATATAGCACTATAAAGAATTCAGATTAATTTTAAACAATAATTTTTCTAGTCTGTAGGAGTGAAATGTTAATTGAAATGATTTTTATAATTTTAATTTATAATATTAAATTTAAAACACCATATTATTAAAAAGCAAACAATAAATGTTAAGTTTATATTTTTAATATATAAATAAACTCATTGCCATCAGGTCAATTGTAACTCGTAGTAACTATACAGGACAGAGTATACTGCCCCACAGGGTTTCCAAAGCTACAATCTTTATGGAAGCAGACAGCCACTCCCTCAGAGTGGCTGGTGGATTCACCCCTTTCAGTTAGCAGCCACTGTTCCACCAGGACTTCTAATACGCAAATTTTAAAAAACCAAACTTGTTGCCATCAGGGCAATTCCAACTCATAGTGACTTTTTGGGTAGAATAGAACAGCTCTACAGGGTTTTCAAGGTTGTAAATCTTTACAGAAATAAACTGACACATCTTTCTCTTGGAGAATGGTTGGTAGATTTGAACTGCCAACATTTTGGTTAGCAGCTGAATGTTTACCCGTTGTGTCATCAGGGGTCCTGCTATATAAATAATTCTTATAAATCAATAAGAAAGAGATAAACAAACTGATAAATGAGCAAAGCATATCAAAGGTATTTCACCTAAGAATACACTGAAATTCCAATAAAAATAGAAAAAGTTCAACTCACTAGTAATAAAAAAGTCCTGTTGTTGGTGTCGTTAGGTACCTGTGAGTCCACTTCCACTCATAGCAACCCTATGGGAGCTCTGATAGAATAGTGCCTAAGGCACTTGACTGCTAACCAGAAAGCTGGCAGTTCAAACCCACCAGCCACTCCTCAGAAGGAAGGTTGGGCAATCTACTTCCGTAATGATACTGCCTCAGAAACCCAAGGAGGGGTCGCTATGAGTCAGGGCAGACTCAACGGCACATAACAACAACACAACAACAACATGTACAACAGAATGAAACACTGCCCAGTCACATGCCATCCTCACAATTCTTGCTATGTTTGACTCATCTTTGCAGCCACTGTGTCAATCCATCTTGTTGAGGGTCTTCTCCATTTTTGCTGACCCTCTGCTATACCAAGAATGATATCCTTCTCCAGGGAATGGTCTTTTCTGAAATATGACCAAAGTAGGTGAGATGAAGTCTGGCCATTTTCACCTCCAAGGAGCATTTTGGCTGTACTTCCAGGACAGATTTGTTCATTCTTCTCCCAGTCCATGGTATTTTTAGTATTCTTCCACAATACTGCAATTCAAAGGCCCAATTCTTCTTTTATCTTTCTTATTCATTGTCCAGCTTTCACATGCATACAAGGCAATTAGAAATGCCATGGCTTGGGTTAGATGAACCCCAGTCTTCAAAGTGATATCTTTGCTCCTTAACACTTTAAAGAAATCCCTTGCATCAGATTTGCCAAATACAATATGACATGGGATTCCTTTACTGCTGTTTCCATGGGTTTGATTGTGGATCCAAGTAAAATGGAACCCCTGACAACTTCAATCTTTTCTCCATTTATTGTGATGTTGCTCATTGGTACAGTTGTGAGGATTTTTGTTTTCTTTATATTGAGGTGTAATTCATACTGAAGACTGTAGTCTTCGATCTTTATCAGTAAGTGCTTCAAGTCCTCTTCACATTTAGCAAGCAATGTTGTGTCATCTGCATATCACAGGTTGTTAATGAGTCTTCCTCCAATCCTGATGCATTGCTCTTCTTCATATAGTCCAGCTTCTCGAATTATTGCTCAATATACAGATTGAATAAGTGTGGTGAAAGACACAAACCTGATACATACCTTTCCTGATGTTAAACCATGCAGTGTCCCCTTGATCTATTCCAATGACAGCCTGTCAGTAGATGTACAGGTTCCTCATGAACACAATTAAGTATTCTGTGTTCTCATTCTTTGCAATATTATCCATAATTTGTTACAATCCACACAGTTGAATGCCTCCAGCCTCACGGCAACATGCAGGCTACCACAGCATGACAAACTGACAGACATATGGTGGATAGACAGTCCTAGTAAATACAAATATATCTTTCATTTTTAAAATAAATGTAATGAAATACCTCTTGTTGATGTTGGCCAGTGCTGATGTGGTTTGTAGGAATTAGGTGTTCATATACTTTTGACAGAAATTAAATTTCTCAATTATCAAATTCATGAAAGTTTTGAAAAGTAATATGCTCAACTTTAGCAAAGAGGATTTGAGAAAGTATATGCTCACATTTTACTGGTGGACATCGAAAGTGCTACAACTGTTCTGGAGTTTGGGATTAAATTCTAAATACATTTAAAATATTTATATTTGTTGACAAATACTTAATGTAATGCAAGGAGCTCTGGTGGTATAGTGCCTAAGACATTTGACTACTAACCAGAAGGCTGGTGATTCAAACCCACCAGCCACTCCACAGAGGGAAGACTGGGCAATCTACTTCTGTAAAGAATTTACTGCCTCAGAAACCCAATGAGGGTCACAATGAGTCCAAATTGACTTGATGGCAGTGACTTTGGTTTTTTTTTGTTTGTTTGTTTGTGTGTGTGTGTGTGTGTGTGTGTGTCTAACCTAAGAAGATAACAAGAAATGCAGACAAGAAGTTTTATCAATTAAATAGAAGTAGATTGCCCCATCTTCCTTACGTGGAGCAGCTGGTGGCTTTGAACTGCTGATCTTCTGGTTAGCACCCAAATGCCTTACCCACTATGCCACCAGAGCTCCTTAAATGAATTTATATAGTAACCCTAAATTAGAAACAACTTAAGCATCCAAAAATTGTAAATGATTCTATAAATTACATAGATGAATATTTCCTAAATATTCTACAATGAGCATCTCAAGAATTTTCTTATTTAAGAATGCTTCATATTTTCAAAATCTTTTTCTCTTTTGAGTAACAGATACTTTTCTGTTTCACTCATGGATGTATATGTTGGGGAATTACATGTAGAAATCATACCAATACACTCACTACTCAAATATATAAGATCACAAACACAAAATAAAGAACAACAACAAAGTGTTTTACATACCCATGGTTAATTAAATGCAATAAAGAAAATTTAATGCTTTATGGGGGAGTCCTGGACACTCAGTGGTTAAGATCTCAGCTGCTAACTGAAAAGTTAGTGGTTTGAACCACCAGCCTCTCTGTGGGAGAAAGACGTGACAGCCTGCTACCATAAAGATTACAGTCTTGGAAAATTCTATGCTGTCCCTATAGGATAATTATGAGTCACAATCAACTCAATAATAGCGGTTTTTTTTTTTGGAATGTTCATTGAGTACCATCATACTTGTGTCAATCTTATCTTCCCAACAAACTATGAGTAAGGTATTGCCATTCCATTTTTATAAATAAAGAAATCAAGGCACACATGAGATTACATATCTGGCCAGAATAACATAGCTAGGTAATTTTACAGCCAAGTTCAAGTCTGAGTTTTTTACATTAAAAGTTCATAGTTTTGCACAACCCCACTCCCTCTCACACAATTTACAGAGACAAATGATCAATTAAGTGATGAACTAATTCAAAGTAAGCATTTGTGCAGAAAAAGCAAGCTTAAGTTCTTGAGAAAGACATGTAATTAGTTCACTTACAAAACTTTGTTTTTGTTTTTGTTTTTGCCAGAATATCCTGATAATTTGATTAATTTTCTATTTTAAATTTAGATTTAAGTTTCTTCCTATTCCACATCCCTTAGAACTGATAGGTAGCTATGTCTATCTACACTATGCCAAACATGCTGATACCTTAAACTATCTAAAGGAATGGATGAATTATGGTTGAAGTTCCTTTTCAAAAATAGTGTTTAGATAGCTCTGTGAACACCACAACCTTGAAAGGGTAGAGCTTCATCAATGAAGTTTACTCAGCCTGTGAAGATGTGGTCATCTGATACATTCTAATAAACTTGTGATTATAATTGAAAAAAGTAAAATAATTAACAAAGGTTAACCTTAAATGATTGGGAACTTTGAACTTCAGCACCCTCTAGAAAAGAATACTTTTCACCTGTCCTTAAAACTAAGAAGTCAAGTATTCATAGACCAATAAAGAACCTCATCATCTAGAAAATACCCTTTGAAATCCAATTAACTCTTTCACACAGACAACCCTCATTTTCTATTGTATCAGAAAGTTGAATTTGCCATTCTACACTCCAATAAAAGTTATGTTGTTTTGATCTGATAATTGTAAAATGTACTGTATGTATCTTAATTTGTAAGTTTTTAATGCTAAAGCTTGAGGCTGTTCAGATATAACAGGAGTGCTGGAAATAAGGTACAAAATGCTGGAATTCAAATTAACCAATAAATATATTTTAATATATATCAGCAGGACTCTAGAGGATTCCATTAATGTTGAAAAATAGAAAGGATTTAGGTTAATTTGGTAAGAAGGCAGGTCAGAACGTTTACAACAGTGGTATAGAATTGTATAGAGATGCAAAATTTTTCAAGAGAGCAGAATTTTTTCAAAAACGCTGACTCTAGCTGTCACAGCCCTGCCTTGGCTAAATCCAGTGGAGAGATAGGAGGACTTTCTAATTTGCTTTCCCTCTATTTTAATAATAGCTGTGCATAAGTAATTTATGAAAGGCCAACCAGGCAGTGGGCAACAGAAAATTAAACTCATTTTATCTGAAAGCAGGTGGATTTCTATATATCATTAGCATGCATAGAATTCTCACAATGTTATTTCTCATACTGATGGAATGTAACCAAATAATATATGAGTTTTTTGCTTATGCACGAGTGAAATTTTTAGATAAAAGTGCCAGCCCCAATGGCAATTTTCTGCGAAACGAAAACTAATTCTGTGAAGCTTCTTATTACTGGAAAGACTCATTTGGCTTGCATTAGAGACTGACATAAGTGACTTTAGGATTTTACTAACAGATTAGATGAGATGTGCCACATACTGTAATATCATTAGAGAATGTAACAGCACTGGAACGCTTTGGGGCTCTTATTAAGGGTACCGGCACAAGTAAATTGTTTTCCTTTATGACACAAGCTTTTGAATTTTTTTCTCTGATTAAAGTGCTTTATTTTTATGGGTATTTTTTCCTGACATTTAAAACAACTTTTATTTTACATTCCCCAAAACTGCACACAAATTATATTTTGCATAATTCAGCTCAGTGCTACTAAATGCATTATCTATGCCTTATTTCATGAATATCACCTAGGCAGAGGGTAGATATGTATTAAGAAAACAGCTTGCACGATACTAAAATCAGAGTTATCCTAACAGAATATTATTCTAACTTTCAGCAAAGACTAATCTTCATGGCTCTGAGGAATTTTTACTATTAGTACCTTTCACTAACCCAACGTTTGTGTGGGCTCTACTCTCAGCTTCTAACAAAATCTTAAAATTGGATCATTAAAAATTGTTATTATAATATGAATATATCTATTGTTCTGTTTAACTTCCATCCTAAAATTCATTCAAGTATATGAAATATTATTGTTCTTTTTATTGTGATGAGTCTTCCCTTATCACAAATTATGTATCAAGCAAAATATTTCTCGCTAAGGTAGGCAAAAATATAAGGTGAAGATGGAAATGCTTGTCACCTTATGAAAGAAGCTAAGGGAAAAGCTGTGGCAGTTGGGGGCTGATTTCGTGCTCCGTATTTTTCCTTTTCTGAGTTATCTTTTCCTGATATAAGTTTTTACCTCTTTCTGGTTATAGAGAGTTTTCATTTTTAAAAAAAGTCCTTTTGCATTTTATCATCAAAGAAAGAAATTAGTGGCAAATGCACACACAAAGTTACCTAAAAGACAGCAACTACAGGAATGCATTTGGAAAGTGCTTTGCAGGGTCCCAATTTTCACAGCAGTGAGGTTTCAGAGAGATGGGAGACTGAATCCAGCTCTGCCATTTTACTGACCACAGGACTTCAGGTAAAAGAACTCTGGGGTTGTAGTGCGTAAGGCATTTGACTGCTAACTAGAAGGTTGGTAGTTTAGAAGGTTGGTAGTTCAAATCCACCAGCCAGTCTGCAGAAGGAAGACTGGGCAATCTACTTACGTAAAGATTTGCCTTCTCGGAAACCCAACAGGGATCACTATGAGCTGGAATCAACTTGATGGCAGTGAGTTTGGTGGGGTTTTTTTTTTTTGGACTTTGGGCAAATGACTCTCCTTCTCTGAATTTTCATTTCCTCGCCTGTAAAATGGGATAACGATAGCACTAATCTGAAGGCTCTCTGTGAAGATTACATGCAACTGAGTCATCCTACTGATCCTATTCTGTCCCCATGGTGGAAGGGGAGGTCCCTGGAAACAGGGTGGTCCAATAGGTTGAAAATAATTTCAGACCAATTCTGGTAGTTATTCTAAATCTTTACAGTAAAAATTCTATTAGTTAATATATTATGTAAGAATGTATTAGTTAAGAAATAGAATGTGAAAATAGTCTATGAGACAGTTCTCCATGAAGCATCAAGAGCTGTGACTCTTCAACCTACAAATGAGTGAAGTCAGTTTTCTCTATTCATTTCTAAGTCACCTCTTTGGAGAACTCTTTGGAACATTAATCACAATCATCTGTGTGTTCTTACTTTCAGTTTATTAGAGCACTTAATGCACTCCTTGGGTATTACGTACCTAAATACCTGTCTTCCTCCCATTTTGAACTCTGTGAGGTCAGGGACTTTGTTTTCCAACTTTGTAACACCAGCAAGTAGCACACTCCCTGATATGTTACTAAAGAGAAGTTACTGAAACAAGTGTCAATGAGTTGTTCACAAACTTTTAATAATGTTTAAGACCTGAAAAGAAATATTTCCTACAAACAAATATGTAAAAATAAATTAATGTGTTTAATTGAATTTTCAAAAATTGTCACATTAATGTCTTCTTCATTACCTGTGATATTTAATATTCATAAAACTTTATTATATTAAAAAAGTAAAGGATATTTTCTCATCACAAAAATTCCTGAATATGAACAATTACTGGTAATTATGGTTAATTTTAAAATAAGTGAGTTATACATAGCCAAATAATTTGGGATGCAAAAGTATTAAAATCCTTTCAAATTATTTTTACAGAAAAAAAATACAGTTATGTGGGAAGTTGGTGCATTTTAATATGTATGATGTGGGGTAGACCCTCTAAAAGTAGGAGGGCCCAGGTCCTTGGAGGTCTTAAGCAGCTTGATAGCTAGAAGTGGATGAGTAGGTCAGAATTTAAACAGGCTGGCTGAAGCATGGTGAATCTAATCAAGAAAAGCTTCTTAGTGGAGGTTTCCTGATCTTCAATACAAAGGTGAGGAGAGAGAGATGGTTTGGGGAAGGGAGGTTATGCCTCACCAGAACTAATCTTATAAGTAAGCGAAGTAAGAGACTAGGAGTGTTTTCTGAGATGCTAGACAGGTCCCCTTGACTCACCCACACTCCCACCTTCCCCAAAAAACTTTTCCAATATGTTTTTTTTGAGATCTAAAATCTACCAATGGGGAGCTCTGGTAGCACAGTGGCTAAGGCACTTGACTGCTAACCAGAAGGCTGGTGGTTCAAACCCACCAGCCACTCCTTGGAAGGAAGATGGGGCAATCTACTTCCATAGTGATACTGCCTCGGAAACCCAAGGAGGGGTCGCTATGAGTCGGGTCCGACTCGATGGCATATAACAACAACAACAACAACAAAATCTACCAACAGAATAATTTTATTATCTAGAACTAGTGAATGTAAATGTACCTGGGAGATGTTATTGTTGTTGTCATGTGCCGTTGAGTCGGCCCCGACTCATAGCCACCCCTCCTTGGGTTTCCGAGGCAGTATCACTACAGAAGTAGATTGCCCCATCTTCCTTCCAAGGAGTGGCTGGTGGGTTTGAACCGCCAGCCTTCTGGTTAGCAGTCAACTGCCTTACCCACTATGCTACCAGAGCTCCCACCTGGGAGATATGACCCTCTAAATAATACAATTTACTTAGATCATAATGCAAGTTTAAAATTCTCTTTTTGATCTTAGCTTTGATAGAAAAAGAAAAAAAAAAAGGCAGGAAGACACTAAATGAACAAGTAGGGATATTACTGGGAAGAGTGATAAGCTCAGTAGGCAATGGTCGAAAATGCTAGCAATCTACTGAATTAACTGAGTACTGCTGCTGTGGCTGTATTTGAGACAGCTTGCAACTCTGGTCTGAACCCAAGATAAACTGAAATTGTAGCGAACCATCTGTTGGAAATGTGTGAATTGTATTTGATTCAGAAACCACTGAGGCTGGTGAGTTGTGAACCATCTAGGTCAAATAACAAGGATGGAGATTTATCTGAGGCTGAGAAAGGAATAAGGAATATATATAACAGATGGAAGCAACTACACTCTTAGTGAGCCACTGCAACAAAGAAGAAACGTTGTTGTTGTCGTCGTTTGCCATCGAGTCAGACACGACTCATAGCGACCCCTCCTTGAGTTTCGGAAGCAGTATCACTATGGAAGTAGATAACGCAAACTTCCTTCCAAGGAGTGGCTGGTGGATTTGACCCACCAGCCTTCTGGTTAGCAGTCAAGTGCTTTTAGCCACTATGCTACCAGAGCTCCTAAGAAGAAACATTTTCATCCTATAAAGATCTTAAAGACAGAACAGTACATGTATAAACAAACCCATTGCTATGAAGTTGATTCCAACTCATAGACACCCTATAACCAAAAACCAAAACCGAACCCGCTGCCATGAGGCAATTCCAACTCATAGCAACCCACATAGGGTTTCCAAGGCTGTAAATTTTTACGGAAGTAGATTGCTTCATCCTTTTCCTGTGAAGTAGCTGGTGGGTTTGAACCACTGACCTTCTGTTTATCAGCCAAATGCCTTAACCACTGTGCCACCAGAGCACCTTATAGACACCCTATTAAGAAAAAAAGAAAACCTTATTGCTATCAAGTTGATTCTAACTCATAGCGACCCCCCTGGGTTTCCAAGTGGTAACCTTTACAGAAATAGATTGCCCCATCTTCCTTCCAAGGAGTAGCTGATGGGTTTGAACCACCAACCTTCTCGTTAGCAGTCAAATGCCTTAGGCATTGCACCACCAGAGCTCCTTATAGACACTCTATGGTTGGGTTGTTGGTATGTGCCATCGAGTTGGATCTGACTCATAGAAACCCTTCCTTGGGTTTCTGAGGCAGTACCACTACAGAAGTAGATTGCCCAACCTTTCTTCCAAGGAGTGGCAGGTGGGTTTGAACTGCCAGCTGTTAGCAGTCAAGTGCCTTAGGCACTATGCTACCAGAGCTCCTCTATAGGACAGAGTAAAATTGTGCCTTAAAGTTTTCAAGGCTATAATACTTACTCTGAAATTTGCTCTTGAATGAAGAGTAGCTAAAGAGCTGAACAAAAGATTTCAAAGGGCAGCTCAAGAAGACAAACTAAAGTGTTATAATGAAATATGGAAAGACCTGGAGTTAGAAAAACAAAAAGGGAAGAACACATTCAGCATTTCTGAGACTGAAAGAACTGAAGGAAAACAAGACTTGAATTGCAGTGTTGAACGATTCTATGGGCAAAATATTGAATATGCAGGAAGCATCAAAAGAAGACGGAAGAAATACAAAGGGCCACTCACTGTACAAAAAGAATTGGTAGATATTCAGCTATCTCGGGAGGTAGCATATGATCAAGAACCAATGGCATTTAAGGAAGAAGTCCAAACTGCACTGAAGGAATTGGTGAAAAACAAGACTCCAAGAATTGATGGAATATCCGTTGAGATGTTTCAACAAATGGATGCAGCACTGGAGGCACTGACTGGAAGAGATCCATATTTGTGCCCAGTCCAAAGAACAGTGATCCATGAGAATATGGAAATTATTGAACAATGTCATAATTATCACATGCAAGTAACATTTTACCAGACAATTGAAAAACAGTTGCATCAGTGTATTGATAGGGAACTTCCAGAGATTCAAGTTGCATTCAGAAGAGGACATAGAACTAAGGATATGCTTGATGATGTCAGATGGATCTTTGCTGAAAGTAAAGAATATAAGAAAAATATTTACCTCTGTTTTATTGAATATGCAAAGGTATTTGAATATGTGGATCATAACAAATTATGGATATCATTGCAAAGAATGGGAATTCCAGAACACTTGATTGTGCTTATGAGGAACCTGAATGTAGACCAGGAGGCTGGCATTCTAACAGAATAAGGATATTTAAAACCATCATTTAAAACCAGGGAAAGAGTGTGTCAGGGTTGTACCTTTTTGCCATACTTATTCAATCTGTATGCTGAGCAAATAATCCAAGAAGCTGGACTATATGAAGAATAATGTGGTGTCAAGATTGGAGGAAGACTCATTTACAACTTTCAGTCTGCAGATGACAACAGAAACTTGCTTGCTGAAAGCCAAGAAGACTTGAAGCACTTGTTAGGTGCCATCGAATTGTCTCCAACTCATAGCGATCTCATGTACAGCAGAACAAAAGACTGCCTGGTTCTGTGCCAGGCCCACAATCTTTGCTATGCTTGAGCCCATCATTGCAGCCACTGTGTCAATCCATCTCATGATGGCCTTCCCCTTTTTTGTTGTCCCTCCACTTTACCAAGCATCATATCCTTCTCCGGGGAATGGTCCTTTCTGACAACATGACCAAAGTAGGTGAGACGAAGTCTGGTCATTCTCGCTTCCAAGGAGCGTTCCGGCCATACTTTTTCCAGGACAGACTTGTTAGTTCTTTTAGCAGTCTATGGTACTTTCAGCATTCTTCGCCAACACCACAACTCAAAAGCATCGACTTCTCTTCAGTCTTCCTTTTTCATAGCCCAGCTCTCACATGCATATGAGGTGATGGCAAACATCATGGCCTATGCCAAGCACACCTTAGTCTTCAAGGAAACATTTTTGCTCTTCATCACTTGAAAAAGTTCCTTAGCAGCAGGTTTGTCCAATGCTATATGACATCTGATATCATGACTGCTGTTCCATTGGCATTGATTATAGAACCAAGTAATACGACATCTCTGACAACTTCAATCTTTTCTCCATTTATCATGATGCTGCTTATTGGTCCTGTTGTGAGGATTTTTGTTTTCTTTATATTGAGGTATAATCCATACTGCAGACTGCAGTCTTTAATCTTCATCAGTAGTGTTTCACATCATCCTCACTTTCAGTGAACAAAGTTGTGTTGTCTGCATTACACAGGTTGTTAATGACTCTTCCCCCAGTCTTGATGCCATGTTCTTCTTCATATACTCCAGCTTCTCAGGTTATTTGTTCAGCATACAGATTGAATAAGTATGGTGAAAAGAGACAACCTTGACACACTCCCTTCTTGATTTTAAACCATGCAGTGTCACCTTGTTCTATTTGAACAACAACCTCCTGGCCTATGTACAAATTCCACATGAGTACAATTAAGTGTTCTGGAATTCCCATTGTTCTCAATGTTATCCATAATTTGTTATGGGCATGGAGGATTCTATAGGCAATCGAATGCTTTTGCATAGTCAATAAAGCACAAGTAAACATCTTTCTGGTATTCTTTGCTTTGAACCAGGATCCATCTGACATCAGCAATGATATCCCTCATTCCACCTCTTCTGAATCCAGCTTGTATTTCTGGAAGTTTTCTGTCAATATACTGCTGTAACTGTTTTTGAATTATCTTCAGTAAGATTTTACTTGCATACAATATTAATGATATTGTTCAATAATTTCCACAACCTATGGGATTACCTTTCTTTGGAATGGGTACAAACGTGGATTTCTTTTAGTCAGTCAGCCAGGTATTTGTCTTCCAAATCTCTTGGCATAGTTGAATGAGTGTCTCTAGTGAGGCATCCATTTGTTGAAACATCTCAGTGGGTATCCCATGAATTCCTGGAGCCTTGTTTTTCATTACTTCCCTCAGTGCAGCTTCGACTTCTTCCTTCAATACTGTTGGTTCTTGACCATATGCCACCTCTTGAAATGGATGAACATCAACCAATTCTTTTTGGTATAGTGACTCTGTGTATTCCTTCCATCTTCTTTTGATGTTTCCTGCATCATTCAATATTTTGCCCATAGAATCTTTCAATATTGCAACTCAAGACCTAAATTTCCTCTTCAGTTCTTTCAGCTTGAGAAATGCTGAGTGTGTTCTTCCCCTTTGGCTTTCTAACTCCATGTCTTTGCACATTTCATTATAATAATTGACTTTGTCTTCTCAAGCTGCTCTTTGAAATCTTCTGTTCAGCTCTTTTATCTTGTCATTTCTTCCACTTTCCTTAACTACTCTCCATTCAAGGGCAAGACAAGTTTCACAGCCTCTTCTGACATCTACTTTGGTCTTTTCTTTTTAATGACCTTTTGCTTTCTTTATGGATGATGTTCTTGATGTCATCCCAAAATTCCTCTGGTTTTCAGTCATTGGTGTTCAATGCATCAAATCTATTCTTTAACTGGTCTCTAGATGCAGCAGGGATATAATCAAGGCCATATTTTGGCTCTTGTGGACTTGTTTTAATTGTCTTCAACTTCCACTTGAATTACAAATGAGCAGTTGATGATCGGTTTCACAATCAGCTCCTGGCCTTGTTTTGGCTGAAGATATTGAGCTTCTCCATCACCTCTTTCCAGAGATGTAGTCAATTGCAATTAATAAGTCGTTGGTCTTGCAGAATTCTATCATGCAATCTCCAGCCTCATTGCTATCTCCAAGGCCAAATTTTCCAACTACTGGTGATTCTTCTTTGTTTCCAACATTTGCATTCCAGTCACCAGTGATAATCAGCACATTTTGATTGCACATTTAGTTAATTTCATACTGCAGAAGTTGGTATAAATCTTCAATTTCCTCATCTTTGACATTGGTGGCTGGTGCATAAATTTGAGTAATAGTAGTATTAACTGGCTTTCCTTGAGGTATGTGGATATTATTCTATCACTGACAGCAATGTACTTCAGGACAGATCTTGAAACATTCTTTGTGATGATGACTGCCACGCCATTCCTCTTCAGTTTGCCACTACCAGCATTGTAGATCATATGGTTATCTGATTCAAAATGCCAAAACCAGTCCATTTCAGCTCACTAATGCCTAGGATATCAATCTTTATGTGTTCTGTTTCATTTTTAACAACTTCCAGTTTTCTTAGATTCATACTTCATACATTCCATGTTCTGATTATCAATGGATGTTTGCAGCTGTTTCTTCTCATATTGAGTCATGCCACTTCAGCAAATGGAGGCCCCAAAGCTCTACTTTATCCATATCATTAAGGTAAGTTCCACTCTGATGAAGCAGCTCCTTCCCAGTTATATTTTGAGTGCCTTCTGACCTGATGGGCTCATCTTCTGGCACTGTATCAGACAATGTTTCAGGGCTATTCATAAAATTTTCCAGTAATATATAGACAGTATTTCACTACTATTCATAATGTTTTCACTGCCAATTCTTTGAGAAGTGGATGGCCTCTTCCTTCTTCAGAGTCTGTCTCAGTCTGGAAGCGCCACCCAAACTGGTCCATCATTGACACCCCTGCTGGTACAGCCTACAGCCTCACAGCAACACACAAGCCACCACAGTATGACAAACTGACAGACAAGTTATCTCCCTTAGCTGTTCCAACTGCTCCGCTCTTTTCCTGGGCTATCCCGTACCTGTTCCTGCCGGCCCTGTCTGCCGCTGCTCCCTGCCCTGAAACACTTACTGATTGAAATCTAAGACTAGTCTTCAGTATGGATTATACCACAACATAAAGAAAACAAAAGTCCTCACAACTGGACCAATCAGCAATGTGATGATAAATTAAGAAAAGATTGACATTGTCAGGGATTTCATTTTACTAGGATCCACAATCAACACCCATGGAAGCACCAATCAAGAACCCAAAACCAAATGCAAATGCCGTTGAGATGGCTCCGACTCATAGCAACCCCTCCTTGGGTTTTCAAGGTGGTATTACTATGGAAGTAGATTGCCCAACCTTTCTTCCAAGGAGTGGCCAGTGGGCTTGAACCACCAGCCTTCTGGTTAGTAGTCAAATGCCTTAGGCACTATGCAACCAGAGCTCCTAGCAAGCAGACATTATATTTCACTGGGCAAATCTGCTGCAAAAGGCCTCTTTAAGGTGTTTAGAAGCATCACCTCTTTTGGTCATGTTGTCAGAAGGGACCATTCCCTGGAGAAGAATATCATACTTGGTAAAGTAGGTCATCAAAAATAGGGAAAAACCTCAACAAGATGGATTGACACAGTGGCTACAGTGATGGGATCAAACATACCAAGGATTGTAAGGGTGGTACAGGACTGGGCAATGTTCACTCCATTATACATAAGGTCATTATGAGTTGGAGCCGACTCAAAGGCAACTAACAACAATAATCTTTATGAGAGCAGACTGTTATGTCTTACTCCCATGGAATGGCTGGTGGGTTGAATCAGCCAAACTTTTGGCTGCTTCAAGCACTGCTTAACCACTGTACCACAAGAATATGAATGTGTGTGTGTGTGAGGGAAGACAGAAAGAGAGAGAGAGAGATACACATGCATATACATATAGATATATATCATTTTTTACACTAATCAGCTCACTAATGCCTAAGATATCAATTTTTATGTGTTCCATTTCATTTTTGACAACTTCCAGTTTTCTTAGATTCATACTTCATACATTCCATGTTCTGATTATCAATGGAACATGATTTTTTTGTTTGTTTGCCAACCACTCCCCTCCCGCGGGAGGTATGTTCACAAGCAAGCCCACTATGCCAATTGTTTTTTTACATGTTGTTATAAAAGAAAATTACCATAGTGCATTTACAAAGATGCCTCTAGGGGAGAGGGAGCACTTGGCAAAGAAAGGTTGAAGTTGAGTACTATTTGCATAAAAATTGGTTATGTGTTTATATATACTTATTCAATATATTTAATTTTCATATTTTACCCATATATTCCAACTGATAGACTAGAATGGTCTCTAGGAGAAAAATGCTTAATGGCCACTCTGAAATTGTATATATGTGTAACCTTTAGGTTGGCAATATCTATGATCTTAATCTAACACTGAGAAAACATCCTACTAAGGCACCATATGTTTAAAAGAAACTTAATTCAGGTTAACAAATAATATATACAATATAATGCCAGGAGGTTGGCAGGCAAAAATGAGAGTAAGAGTGTTATGACTCATATGTGTCTCAGAGAAGTCATAGGAGGTATGGAAATTCTCCAATCTCACTGTTGGGGGTGAGTAGACCAAGAGTTCATAGCAAGTGTTTGAGCTTATAACCGTATTTCTTATTAGTACCTAAATTTAAGGAGCTCTGGTGGCGTAGTGCCTAAAGCACTTGACTGCTAACCAGAAGGCTGGTGGTTCAAACCCATCAACCACTCTTCGGAAGGAAGGTTGGGCAATCTACTTCCATAGTGATACTGCCTCGGAAGCCCAAGGAGGGGTCTCTATGAGTCGCAGCCGACTGGACGGCACATAACAACAACAACATAAATTTATGTTATTCTTCCTTCTGGATACTTTAAAGTAAGAAATCTACATAGTACTTGGGAGAATAGTAGTTGTTTTTACTCCATTGTTTTATTTTATTTATCTTGTGTTATCCATGGGTAAATATAGCTGATACCTAAGACAGTATCAGTAAGTTCCCCATTCTTCCCATAACCTTTTTCCTAATCCCTTTTCCCTGTTCTTATTATAAAGTGCTAAATCTCGTACCTAATAGTATTTAGATAATTTCAGTTCCAACACACTCAAGAAAGCATAGAATCATTATGCTGTAATTTGTCTCTAATTTATCTTCCAATTTGGGGGTGGGGTCTAATAATCATTAAAAGACCTTTAGGAATGTTGTTATTATTATTGTTGTTGTTTGAAAAGGATTATAATTTAATTTAGGGAGATACATCAGGGTCTTATTTAAAATAAACAATTTCATCCTTTCGATGTCAGGGAATGAAAAAAAAGAATATATTTTTTTCAAAGTACAAAAGCCATAAGGGTTTCTCACTTGATTCATTGCTTATAGATAAAAACAACTTAAGCTTATTTTTGTTTTTTATAGAGTAAGTATAAAATGTTCCACCAAAATAGGTAATGACATTTTTGTGTCCAATAATGTGCATGTAAGCCCAATTATGTATTTGTTGTCATTTAAACATCACCACCATTATCGAAACAGAAGTGCCAGTACTAATTCTTGCTGTCACATTTTCCAAAAATGAAAATAAGGCTTTTAAGTAAAATGCTAAGGTTTTCAATGTGAATTACTCATTCTTTGCATGGCCTTAGCAGAACACTCTCAGCAAAATAGCTAAACAAAAGCCTACCAGGGTTCTGGTTCTAATATGGTTAAGAAATACATTATAGGATTTTTTTTTAACTTTACAGTTAATGGAAAAGTTTTCCTTTTCTGAAACTCAGTAAAGAGTTCAAGAAAGCTTCTCTAACAGCCACAGCCTCCATCTAATTAAATTACCATGAGCAGACCTTGAAAACAGTGGCATTAGTCACACAGCTAAACAAACTACCTTTGAAGGTACTCATAGACCAATCAGAACCATCCCCCAGATGATCTTTGTGGGAATACAATCCATTAATAATAAGTGAAGCAATGATCTTTCATGCCACCTTTTTCATTCAGGACCACTTCACTAGTAATCTGTTAGAAGAAATATTAGCTACTTCAGTGTCCTTCATAGAGGGCACTCTGCCTGTTCCAACATTCATTTCTACTATGATTTTTTTTTCTCTCTCTCTCTCCCACTGAAGTGGCTCTTGGAAATTAAAACAATTCTCACTGTGGTTCTATCAAGGAGATGGGGGTAAAGAAAAGAAGAAATGGATAGAAGAATAAATGAACTGGAAAGAAAAACACTTCCCCCCCAAAAAAACCTAACTCTGAATTTCAAAATAATTAAAGAAAAGGAATGCACTAAATTATGACATCTAATAGTGGTCCATCTTCTCCAGTCCTTGTCATCAAAGAGGATAAATGTGTGTGTGTCTAAGTGGCTCAGGTGAATTATAAAT
>NW_006921619.1:946179-947685 GCF_000298275.1 Orycteropus afer afer
AACGGCAATCCCTCCCCTCCCCTCCCACCCGTGGTAACCAACAAAGAAATTTTCCTTCAATAGATAAACCTTTCCTTAATTTTTACAATAATGGACTAATACCATATTTGTCCTTCTGTGATTGACTTATTTCACTCAGCATAATGTCCTCCAAGTTCATCCACGTTATGCGGTGTTTGAGTATTTTATTACCCTTCATCTTAATACATATGAGCTGGAAAGGAGAGAGGATGAGAGGGTAACAGGAGGTATAGTCCAAGCTATAACCACAGCTGCCTACCCACATGAACTCTACATTGGGCTCTGTGTATTATTTATCTTCCCTGCCCAGTATCTTGCACAGAATAGGTGCACAACAAATTGTTTAATGAATAAAGCCTCTGAAATAAGAGGACACATCAGGGATAAAACTAGTAAGTATAGTACTAAATATGTAGTCTGCTCGGTAGTTTCTTTTGTCAATTTCAGCATTGACATGAACATTTGTAATTTGAAACCACATTTTATACTTAACAGCTTCCCACTAGTTGGGGGAAAAGAACTTCCTCAAGCCTACAAAATGTTTTAGCAGTTCCAAACTCTCCTCATCACTTTGCATATAACATAGTGAATAAATTACAAAAGGATATTCTGGAAGTACCAATGAATAGAATCAGAATGCTCCTTAGAAGCAACTATGACAAAACTCCAGATTGCTTACTTTGGAAAAGTCATCAGGAAGGCCCAATTGCCAGAAAAGAACATCATGTAAAATAGAGGGTTAGCAAAAAATGAGGGAAATCCTTAATGAGATGGATTGATACAGTTGCCACAACAATGGACCCCAACATACCAATATCATGAGAATGGTGCAGGTCTGGGTTCTGTTCTGTTGTATTCTGGTCACCGTGAGTGAGAGCTAATGGGATGTCAACTAACAACATCAGCGAGTCATATTTTTAGTCATTAAAGTATTTTGAAATCTAAAATCAGAAAGCTCTACTGGCAGAGTGGTTAAACTATATGGCTGCTAACCAAAAAAAGTGAGTAGTTCCAACCCACTAACTGCTGCATAGAAGAAAGATTTACAGCCTTGGAAACGTTCTGTGGCTGTTTGACTCTGCTCTATAGTATTACTGAGTCAGAATTGACTTGATGGGAGTGAATTGAGTTGGTTTTTTTTTTGGTTTGTTTCCAAAATCTGAATGGATTGGTTGGTTTCTGTAAAAGGTTAAAACTTTGAGATACTGACAAAGGTCCAGCCCTTCCTGGAATTTTATTTTAACCTGTGATTCTTCTCACTTGGTCACAACTATGCATGAATTCAGGGAAGAAGGGATGTCCTAAAAGAAGCAGAGTTCATCATCATTCAATTGTTTCCTGATTGCTAGAACAAGCTCTTAGAACTCACAATTTTTTTTTTTTTTATTTTTTTATTTTATTAGGATTTGGGTGAAGATTTACAGAGTAAATTCACTTTTCATACAGCAGTTCACATATACTTTGTCTCATGTCATTGACCAAAAT
>NW_006921619.1:947785-952903 GCF_000298275.1 Orycteropus afer afer
CAAGATTATCTTCTGTGTCTGTATTTATTGGTTTCCCTTTTCTTTGTTGAAGAGGGTCTGTGCAATCCTTCTGCCTAGTCCGCCATCTTGCCCCGCCTCAGAACTCACAATTTTTTGAAAAGATTTTTATAATAGAAAAGTTCAAATAAATACAAAAGCAGAGAGACTACTATAATGAACTTCTATGTACACAACTTCCAGTTTCAACCATTATCAACTCAAGGGCAGCCCTGAATTATCTGTACCATTACTGACTCCCCTTCTGCCTTGAAGTTCTGGAAGCAATTCCCAGATATCCTTTCACTTATAGTATTCAGTATATATCTTCAAAAGATAAAGATATTTTGTGACTCCCTCTTTGTAAACTAGTATATATGCTGTAAAGGATAATTAGCTGAAAGAGACTTTAAAAGTATAACCACAATATCATTATTACACTTAAAAATGTAACAATAAGTCTTCAATACCATTAAATATCTAGTCAGTCACATTTCTCTGATTGTCTCATAAATGAAACGCACAGTTTTTTATCTGCAAAGACCAAGTTTAAAAAGTTAAAATTTAAGCTCTGAGTGATTCAGGAGATAAAGTTTATCCACCAGGGGAAAAAAAAATAGAAGGAGACTAGGTGAGGAGACATAGCATCTCTCCCCAGAGGTAAAATAGAAGTTATTCAGACTAGGGGAGATAAAGAGAAGGATAGAAAAAAATAATTAGTGCTATATGTTTTAGCTGGATTGGGGAATGGGTCCTGCTTCCAACTCTTTGAACCAAGAAGTCCCAGAAACCCTTGGTATATTGGTAGGCCATGTAATCCCTTCAGGGTTTACATGCAAGTTTGAGTTTACATTGAATCAACAGGGTTTGAATTTCTGCTTGTGAGTGGAATGAGGGATAGAGACAGATGTTAATTTAGTCTGTAGAAAAATAAAGTGCTTTTTGACAAACCTGAGTTTGTGGTCTATAAATTTATTCTTGATCCAGTTGGTTATTTATTTTTCTAGGTTAGTATGGTGCAGTGAATTACTGAATATAGACCTTCTAGCCATGTTGTTGTTGTTATGTGCTGTGGAGTCAGACCTGACTCATAGCGACCCCTCCTTGGTTTCTATCACTATGGAAGTAGATTGCCCCATCTTCTTTCCGAGGAGTGGCTGGTGGGTTTGAACAGCTAGCCTTCTGGTTAGCAGTCAAGTGCCTTAGGCGCTACGCTATCAGGATTCCATTTTGTGATGTGTTGTAAATCCTAGCCTCTAAGCCTGTGGTTATGGTCCTCTTTTGGAGTGAGTTGTCCATTATATTAATGAGGCAGAATTAGGATGGGACACATCTTGAGCCACCTGACTAGAGGGTGTGACTTAAGTTCACCACTTTTACCCCAGTCATCACCCTAGAGACACTTGTACCACTTTGCTCAAGTAGGAAGAGAATATGGTTTGCATCCAGTATGTATGAATGTTCTGGCAAAATTCTCTCTCACTCTGGATCCTGCATCTAGTTCATCATCATCTGACCTCTGGTTCTTGGAATTTGAGCCAGCAGCCTATTGTCTGACTTAATTCACCAGCTTCCACAGCCTTGTGAACAGTGACCTGTAGTCCAACCTGCCAATTTGAGTTCATCAGCCCCTGCAACCACATGAGTCAGGAGAGGCCTCCATATTAATGTCTGACTCACAGATTTGGGACTCTCCAGCCTCTGCAACTATGCGAGCCATTTCCTTGATGGTTGGTGAGTTCTGTGAGACACTGCAGGGATTACAGAACACAAAGACAGGAGAGAGAGTACTGAGAGGGGGAGGAGAAGTTGATGTTACAGATGATGGAGTGGTACAGCAGTTTGGAAAAGTTGGACATTTGGGACATCTTTAACCTCTACCTCAGAGGAATCAGCTTCATGCTTAGCCTTTGAAAAGAAATTATTCATGCAGTTGGGGTATAGGACTATAAGCTTGACCTGCTCTGCACGATTGCCTGGCTAGCTTCTTGAAGGACACAAAAATCATATGCAACCTCATCTGTCTCATGGAAGCAATGTATTCTTACCTGAGCCCCAAAGGAAAGAACTGTCACCTTTAAAAATGGTTCCTTTGTGCTCCATAAAAAGAAAGTTTCCAAATTCTCATTCCTTGGATTATTCAGTTTCCTGGTTGAAATTCCATACAATGTCACAATAACATGCAAACAATGCATAGTAATAATGATAGCTACTTTGATAAGTTTGAGACACTCTATTAAGCACTTTATATAGAGTGCCTCATTTAATTTTCATAAAAGTCCTTTGAAGTAGATACTATTATCCCAATTTTTGATGAGGAAGCCAAATGTACATGACTAGGAAGTGAAAGAGCCAAGAAATTCTCTAACAGATGTTACTCATCAAAGTGTGCACATCTAAACACTATACTATCCTCAGAAGGAAGATTGGGCAATCTACTTCCATACACATACCACCTCGGAAACCCAAGGAGGGGTTGTTATGAGTCAAATTGACTCAATAGCAGTGAGTTTGTTTTTTTTTTTTAATCTTATCTGAGTTCTTCTTCTGGTAATTAAAAAAAAAAAAAAAAACACCTTCCCAGGGTAATGGTCTCTGGAAGTGATATTTCCTTGAATTTTTAACTTTTCTTGAGATTTTAATCTTGAATTTTAAACCTCAAAGTATAGAATAAGAACAAAAGATACTTTAAATAATTAATCCTTGAGAACACTACCCCACATTGAGGCTTTACTATTTTTTTTTAACTACAATAAGCTTTGTATTTTTTATCAAACTTCTTTTTTCAAGTTACAAGTATGGAGTTTGACCTGGTATTCATAACCAGGGTTTCTGTAATTCCAAGTCAGAATTATGAAAGAAAATTATGAGACAATGGTTGATAATATTGAAAAAAATCCATATTTATAGGAGATTTTTCAAGTGACTTACTATGACGTCTATTCATTGGAAAAAAGCATTTGAAAAGACAAGTATATAAAGAAGTTATCCTACAGTGAACAGAACAAAGCCCATTAATGACAATGATGTGAACATTCAAGAAATTATTAAAAGAACCTTTCACTTTGAAGGAAAATTAATTTACGCAGAATTTAGTGCAATTGTTGAAATAACAAAATCAGAGAGGCAAGGCAGCAGACCTCATGGCCATAGTTTCAGCTAAAGCCATAGAATGTTTTCCTAAGGAGCCAGCATTGTGCTTTCTCTCTTACATTTTGTCAAAAAGCACTGGAGGCATATGCTCTAAAGATGCTTATTTTTTTAACATCAAATTTTTTTTTTGTTGTTGTTGTTTTTCCTTAAGAAGTAATTAATATCCATTTGAACTTTGTTTTATCTATACATATTTTGAAACTCTGTTTCACCAAATTTAGAGGAAAATAGCTTTGTATATCATCTAATTAGGAGCTCTGGTGGCGTAGTGCCTAAGGCACTTGACTGCTAACCAGAAGGCTGGCGGTTCAAACCCACCAGCCACTCATCGGAAGGAAGGTTGGGAAATCTACTTCTGTAGTGATACCACCTTGGAAACCCAAGGAGGGGTCGCTATGAGTCGGGTCCGACTCCAAGGCACATAACAGCATAATCATCTAATTGTAGTTTTAAAAAAAAGTCTGTGACTTTTGTTGACATCAGGAATATATATATCCTTGCAGATAAAGGGTTAAATGTTTATCAGGGACACTTGCCTTTAAACAGAAAAATGACCTCTCTGGAGCTTACACACTGAATAGCCAGAAAAGTAGCTTCATAGTTCGATTTTGGATCTTCTCTCCCCAACTAATCAACTAACCATTTGTAGTATATACTACAAATCAAAAAGAATAAAAAGAGATATTATACATGACCCTTGGCCTCAAATGCCATATAGTCTCTTCTACTAAGAGAGAAATTCTCACTTTGTCTGTTGACAATTTACAGTTCAATTGAAACCGTGATCTCCATTATCCCAGGGAAGAGAGGCCACAGCTAAAATATTAGTCCAGAAAAAAATCACTAGTTCTTGATTTGTGTACTTGGACTGCTCAGACCCCATCCATTTAAATGGTAATTTAAGAAGTTTTCAGAGGGATATAATTCCTAAATAAGATGCAACACTTCTGAATGAGTTTTGTGTCTAATGCTCCCTTTAGATCATAAACACTAGGTAAATTCCAAAAAGATGGTACTTTGGACTACAATAGTGAGGGAAAGTTTTGTTCAAGGTATATATGATATTTGAACTTCTCCTAGGAGGACAGATTGATCTCTGATAAAAATAGATAGGAATTCTGTTTCAAGAACCAAGACTAAGAAAAGAGCACAGAGGATATATTCAAGATTCAGCAGTAAGTTCCCAAGAAAGTCTCCATCTGAGAGGGACTCCATTAGGATGACTCCAAATTAAGCCCATTAGATTCCCCTATCCCTGGTTTGTAAGTGCTGACTTTTTTCATAAATGTGGCTACATAATGGATAGAAAAAGCTCTTGATTATAGGGAAAATTTTCATCTTATTGTTTTGAGAATTTACCTCCCATGCTTTACTCCATAACATGGCCGTGTGCTAGTAACAAATTATGTGTGCTCTCTGCTTCTAAGTAAGGTTCTTGTCCTCTAGAACTCTTTTCTCCTTCATGCATCTAAGCTTTTAGATCTCAGACAACCCTAATTCCCTTAAGAATCTGCTTAACAATAACCTGAAACTTTCCGGATACCTCAAATTCCTGAAACACTGCCCCTCACTCACAATAAGTGGTTTATTAACATTAACACAGACAAGAAATGACAAGATAAAAGAACTGAACAGAAGATTTCAGAGAGCAGCTTGAGAAGACAAAGCCAATTATTATAATGAAATGTGCAAACAACTGGAGTTGGAAAACCAAAGGGGAAGAACACACTCAGCATTTCTCAACCTGAAAGACTGGAGGGAAAAAAATTAAGCTTTGAATTGCAATATTGAAAGATTCCATGGGCAATATGTTGAATGTTGCAGGAAACATCAAAAGAAGATGGGTGGAATATACAGAGTCACTACACCAAAAAGAATTGGTAGATGACCATCCATTTCAGGAGGTGGCATATGATCAAGAACCAATGGTATTGAAGGAAGAAGTCAAAGCTGCAGTAAAAGAATTGG
>NW_006921619.1:953911-963747 GCF_000298275.1 Orycteropus afer afer
AAGTGGAACAATGTTTTGTATAGTATGTTATGCCAATTTGCCAATTGAGCTTGATGTCCCCTGCGACTATGGTCCCAAGCCTGCATGTTCAACTACTTGGTCCCTCTGGGTAGCTGGCTGTGACCAAGCAATGACCACAACTTTGCCCCTTGATATCAGATGGATCTTGGCTGAAAGCAAAGAATACCAGAAAGGTGTTTACTTATGCTGTATTGACTATGCAAAAGCATTCAATTGTGTGGATCATAACAAATTATGGATAACATTGAGAAGAATCGCAATTCCAGAACTCTTGATTGTACTCATGAAGAACCTTTACATAGACCAAGAGTCTGTCATTCAAACAGGATAAGTGGATACTGCATGGTTTAAAATCAAGAAGGGTTGATTTGGTTGGTCAGAGTTGTATCCTTTCACCATACTTATTCAATTTGTATGCTGAGCAAGCTTATTATATGAAGAATTATATTATCTGAGAAGCTGGATTATATGAAGAAGAATGTGGCATTAGGATTGGAGAAAGACTCATTAACAACCTGCATTATGCAGATGACACAACTCTGCTTGCTGAAAATGAGGATAACTTGAAGCACTTACTGAGGAAGATTAAAGACTACAGTCTGCAGTATGGATTACACCTCAATATAAAGAAAACAAAAATCCTCACAACTGGTCCAATAAACAGCTACATGATGGATGGAGAGAAGATTGAAGTTGTCAAGGACTTCACATTACTTGGTTCTATAGCCAACACCAATGGAAGCAGCAGTCAAGACATCAGATGACATATTGCATTGGGCAAATCTGCTGCAAAAGACCTCTTTCAAACACTGAAGAACAAAGATGTCTCCTTGAAAACTAAGGCATACCTAACCCAAGCCATGGTATTTTCAATCACCTCATATGCATGTGAGAGCTGGACAGTGAATAAGGAAAACCAAAGAAGAGTTGATGCTTTTGAGTTGTGGTGTTGAAGAAGAATGCTACGAATACCATGGACTGCTAAAGAGAGTAACAAATCTGTCCTGGAAGAAGTGCAGCCAGAATTCTCCTTGGAAGCATGAATGGCCAGACTTCATCTCACCACCTTTGGTCATATTGTCAGAAAGAACCACTCCCTGGAGAAAGATATCCTGTTTGGTAAAGTGAAGGGTCAATGAAAAAGGGGAAGGTCCTCAATGAGATGGATAGACACAATGGCTGCAACAAAGGGCTCTGGTATAGCAAGGATCATGAGGCTGGCACAGGACCGTGCAAGGTTTCATTCTGCTGTGCATAGGGTCACTATGAGTCAGAGACGACTCGATGACACCTAACAACAACAACATTATCATAAAACTATAATCACCTGTTTGCATAGAGTTCTCTCTTACTAGTCTGTTATTTTTTCAGAACATAAATGACATCTTCATCTTTAGATTTTTAGCTCCATACCCAGTTCTTGACACATGTTAAACACCCAATTAAAGTTTCATTTTGTGTATGATGAGGGTAACTAATGAACTTTCATTATGAGTACCCAGGTGATGTCGGTTAGATAGATTAGAAGCCACAAAGGTAAAAATAGCAACAGAAAAAAGAAATATGGAACTCATTCCCTCAGCAAAGCAATACCAAACTAAAATGTGATTAAGGGCTTTTGACTTTGAAGCCATCTCACCCCCATTTTAGAGCCTCAACTTCCAGGACATCTGGTGACCACATGATGTCCTTGATTCCTGAGCTTCCCATTTGGACCTATTCTCCTCGGGCAGACTCCCATGACCCATTTCTTCTCCTGTTCCCTCTCCCCAAAATCCACCATTCCAATCTCTTTCTTAGCTTAATTCTCTCTGCCAACAAATCTAAAACTTTAGTTGTGCAAATATATCGTTATGTTTACCAAGTATGCTCAATAGAACCAAACCTCCTAAGATGCTTCATGAAAAGGGAATCATCTGTTAAATTTGGAAAGTATATTTTATAAAACTCTGCTATTGTAGATTCAAAATATCCATTAGCATATTAAAAGGTCAGTGCAACTTTATTGTGTTCAATCCAGTATTTCCCAAAAGTATTATTTTTTTGTATCACTTTTTAATGTCCTACATAACCTCTACTCTACAGAACACATCCCAGAAAGAAGTAGGTAAGATTACCAGGTCCAAGTGACTTGAATGACTTGTTGGATCATGATACATGTTTTCTAAAGACAGTGTTTTGATCCAAAAACTTGATTCTTAGATAGGAACTTCAAATGCTTTACACTATACTCTGGTGGCATAGGGTGTAAGGTATTTGAATGTTAACCAGAAGGTCATTGGTTCAAACTCACCAGCTGTTCTGCAGGAAGAAGAATAAACAATCTACTTTAGCAAAGATTTACAGTTTAAAATCTTTTGCAAAGATTTACAACCCAGTGGGGTTTACTATGAGTCGAAATCTACTCAATGACAGTGGGTTTTGTTTTGGGTTTAGTATGCTCCTTAGAAAGGTCCCTGGGTGGTGCAAACAGTTTGCACTCAATTACTAATCAAAAGGTTTATGATTCAAACTTATCCAGCAGTGCCACTGCACAAAGGCTTGGCAATCTCTTTCAGTAAATATCACAGCCAAGAAAACCCTATGAAGCTCAGTGCTACTCTGTAACACATGGAGGTGTCTATGAGTCAAAATTCACTCAACAGCAGTGGATTAGGTTTTTTTCTTGGCTTATGTTCCTTAGAAGCAAGGATGGAGAGACTTTGACTTGCTTACTTTGGACACATCTTCAGGAAAGACCAATCACTAGAAAAGAACATCTTATTTGTGAAAAGGAGAAGGTCAGCAACTTTCAATGTGACAAACTGACACAACAGCCACAACAATCCACTCAAATATGCCAGTGGTCATTAAGGTGGCACAGGACTGTTTACTTCTGTTATACACACGGTTGGTTACCGTGAGTCAGAGTTGAGCTGACAGCAACTAACAACAACAACTTGTGATGGAGCTCTCAAGAAAACTTTCTGGAGCATCTTGGATCATGTCATAATGAAGGAACATTTTACATGCTTTCTGGGAACCAAGTAACATGTTATATGTGTCACATAACTTTTTCCAACTAATCCTAAAAACAACCCAATAAGGTAGTAGTAGTTGTTGTTAGAGGTTTTACCCATTTAAAAAACAAGAAAACAGCTCAGAAATTAGGCAACATATTCAAAATTGCAGTTATTAAATGGCAAAGATTAATCAAATCCAGTTCTTATAATATTAAATTAAATTGAGCCTATGTATCTTTTCATGCTGGGGACGTCTGGTAGCATAGTGCCTAAGGCACTTGACTGCTAACCAGAAAGCTGGCAGTTCAAACCCACCAGCCACTGCTCAGAAGGAAGGTTGGACAATCTACTGCCATAGTGATATCACCTCAGAAACCCAAGGTGGGGTCACTATGAGTCGGGTCTGACTTGATGGCACACAACAACAAACAACATCTTTTCATGCTACACATTTTTTAAATTTGTAAAAATTTGCTTTTTCTTCTTCTTCTTTTTTTTTTTTTTTTTGGTGTGCTTTGGGTGCAGATTTATAGAGCACAGTTTATTTTACATTCAACAGTTTATGTACATTTGGTTTCATGCCCCAATGACCATCCACCTCTCCCTTCCCTGTGACTCCCCCCCCCCATCCCTGTGCCCTTCTTAGTTGTGCACTCCTGTCTGTCCAGCTTTCCCTCCATGTGAATGACACTCCTCTGGTGGCCCATGGCCAATTGCTCCAAGGGTTGTATCTCTGTAGAGTAGCTGGGTGCATCACCCTGGGTTGGGTGTTCTGCATGTAAGTCTTTCTACTGTTGGGCTGAGAGCCCTTGGGAGTGAGTCCTATCCCAGGTCCGAAGTGTATCCCAGGGCCGTAGTCTTGGGGGTTGCTATACAAATTTCTAAGTCAGTATTTCTCAAAGCTTGGTCCTGAGAAGCTTCTCAAAAAAAATCACATTCCTGGGATCTATTGATGTTCAACTGTTTCAGGAAGTACCATATGATCAAGAACCAATGGTATCAAAGGAAGAAGGCCAAGCTGCACTGAAGGAACTGGTGAAAAACAAGGCACCAGGAATTGATGGAACACCCACTGAGATGTTTCAACAAACAGATGCTGTACTGGGGGCACTTACTCATCTATGTCAAGTAATTTGGAAGACAGTTACATGGCCAACTGGCTGGAAAGATTTATATTTGTACCCATTCCAAAGAAAGGTGATCCAACAGAATGTGGAAATTATCAAACAATATCATTAATATCACACACAAGTAAAATTTTGATGAATATAATTAAAAAATAGTTGCAGCAGTGTATTGACAGGGAACTTCCAGAAATGCAACCTGGATTCAGAAGAGAACATGGAACAAGGGATATCTTTACTGCCATCAGATGGATCTTAGCTGAAAGCAGAGAATACCAGAAAGATGTTTACTTGTGTTTTATTGACTATGCAAAGGCATTTGACTGGTGGATTACAACAAATATGGATAACACTGAGAAGAATGGGAATTCCAGAGCACTTAATTGTTCTTATGAGGAACCCATATACAGACCAAGAGGCTGTTGTTCGAACAGAACAAGGGGGCACTCATGGTTTAAAATCGGCAAGGGTCTGCATCGGCGTTCTGTCTTTTCACCTTACTCAATTTGCATGCTGAGCAAATTCCAGAAGCACAACTATCTGAACAAGAACATGGCATCAGTATTGGAGGAAGATGTATTAACAACCTATGATACGCAAACTACACAACCTTGTTTGCTGAAAGTGAAGATGACTTGAAGCACTTACTGATGGAGATTAAAGACTACAGTATGCAATATGGATTACACCTAAACATAAAGAAAACAAAAATCCTCACAACTGGACCAATAAGCAGCATCATGATAAATGGAGAAAAGATTGAAGTTGTCAAAGATTTCCTATTACTTGGATCCACAGTCAACACCCACAGAAGCAGCAGTCAAGAAATCAGACATCATATTACATTGGGCAAATCTGCTGCAAGAGACCTCTTTAAAGTGTGGAAGAGCAAAGATATTAGTTTAAAGACTAAGGTACGCCTAACCAAGCCATAGTATTTTCAGTTACCTCATATGCATGGGAAAGCTGGACAACAAATAAAGAAGACTGAAAAAGAGTTGGTGCTTTGAATTGTGGTGTTGGTGAAGAATACTGAAAACACCATGGACTGACAAAAGAAGGAACAAATCTATCCTGGAAGAAGTGCAGGTGGAATGCTCCTTGGAATTGATAATGGCCAGACTTTGTCTCGCCTACTTTTGTCTTATTTGGTCCCCTGGAGAAGGATGTCATGCTTGGTAGGGTGGAGGGTCAACGAAAGAGGGGGAGGGGGCCTTCAACGAGATGGATTGACACGGTGGCTGCAATGATGGGCTCAAGTATAGCAGGGATTGTGGGGCTGGTGCGGGATCGGGCAGTGTTTCGTTCTGCTGTGCATGGGGTGGCTATGAGTCAGAAACGACTTGGCGGCACTTAACAACAACAACAACAACAACTTTGGTCTTGTTGTCAGAAGGAACCATTCCCTAGAGAAAGATATCATGCTTGGTAAAGTGGAGGGTCAGTGAAAAACAGGAAGACCCTTAACAGGATGGATTGACACAGTAGCTGCAAGGATGGGCTCAAGTATAGAAAGGATTGGGAGGATGATGCTCAACTGGGAAGTGTTTTGTTCTGTTGTACATAGGTCACTATGAGTCAGAGCCTACTTCTTGACAGCATGTAACAACAACAGCCACCTATGGACTAAATCAGAGTCTTGGGAGCAAGACCAGGAATGTGCTTTTAACAAGGTTCTAGGCTTAGTATACACATATTAGAGTTTAAGTACCACAGTTTTTTTTTATCATTTATTTATTTATTTATTTTGTTATTTCTACCAAATTGTACTACCATCATCTAACTAATTAATCAGCAACATATTAAAATGTTGGTTCTGTCTTGTGTTTCTCTACTCTCAAGGGCAGCACAATCAAGTCTCCATTGGGCATTGTCCTTGAACATCACCAAATAATTTCCCTGAGTAAGGAAACTAATCATACCCTAAAGATGAATAAAGGAGAAATGCATTGAATTATGTTAAGTGCACTGTTTTTGTTGATGTTACAGGTGAAACTTATCACTTCTGGTGGGAACAAGAATGGTCATCTCAGTAAAATAACTTAAGTCTCAGTAAAAATTTGAGAGCAAAAGATATCCAAGGAAAAGCAGTGCTTGAAATTTACCAAAGAAACTCAAAATGGCTTTTGATTTTCTTCTGCTAACAGTGATAAAAAAGATTGAGCTTCCTCCTTCCAGTCATACCTTTTATATATTAATATTTTCTTCTCCACTAATTCCTTGTACAAAACAATTGTCCTTTCTTTAAAATGATCTGCAATTGTGATTATCTGATCAACACCAAAAAGATGGAAAACACAAATGTTTTCCCTTTTCTTTGTTTCTTTTTGGCCACTACCTTGAACTGATTCATACTCCTATGTGTTCTGAAAGTCAATATTTGCTTCCTGGAAAAATTAACAATTTACTGGACTGTACTGCATCAGTGATTTACCGAATCTCCCACCTATTTTTCTCAGATTCTGAATGTGGATCTGCAGCCTTTGCAGTTTACAAAAAAATCCACATTGCTCTTATACCTTGCTGATGTGCTATTTTCTTCAACTTCCCAGCAAGCCTGCCTTGATGACAGAACAGCTTTATTAAAACATCTGGATGTTGGTAGACATAAGGTATCCAGAGAAAAATTACAGTTGGCACAGTTTTCTGTTCAATATTTGGACCACCTAATGTCTGTAGAAGGCATCTTTACTAATCCTAAATGGAAAGAATCTATTCTTGTCTTTCTTATACCCTAAACAAAGAAAGAGCTATGGGAGTTTCTAGGAGTCTGTGGCTATTGCCATACCTGGATTTCCAATTTTTCTTTGTTGGCTCAACTTTTATACAAATATTTAAAAACTTCTGAGCCAGATTGCACTAGAAGATCAAGAGGCCATGTCTCAATTAAAAGGGGCTTTAATGAATAAACCTTTAGATTTTCCTAATTATCACCTAGATTTTTCCTTATTTGTACAGGAAGTATCTGGAGATGGTTTAGGCATACTAACTCAAACACTTGGAGGGCAACAAAGACTTACAGGTGATTATAGCCTACACCTTGACCCTGTGACCAGGGAATACTCTCGTTGCCTTAGGCCTGTGGCTGCTACTGCACAACTAGTGGAAACCACAGCAGATGTGGTGCTGGGAAATTCTTTAGATGTCTATGTGTTCCATGCTATGTCTGCTTTACTTAACTCTGCCTTGACGCAACATCTTTCTGCCAGCAGGCTCCTCTCTATGCAGTTCTCCTGCTGGCTACATCTAACATTAGACTACATTCCATGGCCTTTTTAAATGCAGCTACTCTTCTCCCAGCAACTAATGAGAACAACTATCCTACACAATTAACTAGACTTGATTGAGAAACTTTTAATACCCCAGAAATATTTAAAAGAGACCCCTTTACCTAATCTGGATTTAGTTTTGTTTGTGGATGGTTCCTATTTAAAATCTAATCCCACTAGTCTTCATTACCAAGCTAAATATACTGTTATAACTTCTACTGAAGTCCCTGAAAGACAGACTCTCCCTGAAGTCACTTCAGCAAAGCAAGTCAAATTAATAGCCTTCATTAGAGCTTATAGGAGGAGCTCTGGTGGTGTAGTGGTTAAGGCACTTGGCTGCTAACCAAAAGGTCCATGGTTCAAACCATGGAAGAAAGATGGAATAATCTGTTTCCATAAAGATTCACAGCCTTTTAAACCCAGTGAGGGTCACTATGAGTTGGAATTGACTTGATGGCAGTGAGGTTTGTTTTGTGTTTTTGAGAGCTTGTAGAATTGCTTCTGGAAAAATTGTTAATATTTTTATGGGTAGTAGATACTGTTTTGGAATTATATATGATTTTGATATGTAATAGAAACATGATTTTTAACCTCTTCAGAAATGCATAAAAATGGAGCTTTAGTATCAGACCTTCTAGACACTCTATTACGTCCCTCTTAAATTGCTGTGATAAAAATACAAGCTCACCAAACAAAAAGAGTTCCCTAAACTGAAGAAATTAGAGGGAATAATATTGGTAATGTGGCAGATAAACAAGTTGCCTCTCAACTTATTTCCCACTTATGAAAAAGAAAGGGACTCCACAAATTTGTCTATTGATAACTACAGCCTCCCTGAATTAATTTTAGAAAAGCTTTTAAAACACCAACAATTAGCCCAAACAGATAAAATTAAGGCATGAAAAAAGGCAAGCTGTTACCAAGATCCTGCCACTTAATTGTGGACTGGGCCTAATAAGATAACTGTGTTACTCAATTTTTTGCATGTTCCTCTGATGTGATCCTTACATGAAGTTTCCCACATAGAATGAAATAAAATGATTGAGATATTAAAAAGATACTGGTGGGGAAAATTTTTTGAGGCTGCCAAATGTGTTGCCACCCATTGCCCTATTTGCCCTCACTACAATCCCAAAAAACACCTTGAAGTCCTACTTGAACACTATGAGTCAGAGCCAACTAAATGCACCTAATACCAAGATCCTCCACTTGTTGTTATTGTTGTTAGGTGCTGTCGAGTCTTCTCTAACTCATAGCAACCCTATATATAGCAGAACGGAACACCGCCTAGTCCTGTGCCAACCTCACAATCCCTACTATATCTGAGCCCATCTTGTTGAGGGCCTTCCCCTTTCGTTGACCCTCCACTTTACCAAACATGACATCCTTCTCCAGAGAATGGTCCCTTCTGACAACATGACCAAAGTAGTTGAGACGAAATCTGGCCATTCTCGCTTCCAAGGAGCATTCTAGCTGCTTTCCTTTGTTCTTTTTAAACATGAGGCTCATACCATTTGAATCTCACAAACTTACCCCCTATGAAATAAATACTGTGAAACTTTGGTCTTTCTTTATGTTTCCTACAATGACCTAACATTGTTGAATTCAAATTACCAAAGAATTGCTAGTCTTTAATCCAATATTCTAAAGAATATCTTTCACAAAATTGAGAAGCTTTTGGTAAGCAATAATGAGACTCTCAAAGTCTGCCTAACATCATCCCAGGAGAATATGTATATTAGAAGAGACCCCAAACAAAAGACTCATTAGAAACTTGTTGGAAAGGACTATATTTAGCCTTCCTCAACAATCCATACGGCTGGCGGTTCAAACCCACCAGCCACTCCTCGGAAGGAAGATTGGGCAATCTTACTTCCATAGTGATACTGCCTCGGAAACCCAAGGAGGGGTCTCTATGAGTCGGGTTTGACTCGATGGCACATAACAACAACAACAACAACAACAACAACAATCCATGTGAAAACAAATTAGAGGGAACAAAACTATGACTCCTCTTTGGACCAGCCAACCCAATGGAGAATTGAAGGTTACATTTAATGCCTCTGTGCCCAGAAAAGACATCTGAGGCAACTATCTGACCCAAGACCCTGGACAAGGCCTGAAAATACACCTTTTTATGTTTATTTTTTTCTTTTTAAAGAAAACTTTGTTACAGTCATGAAGGTTCATGTCAACAAGTGCAGGATGGATTCATCTAGTTAACTCCCCAAATGGGAAGGCTATGTCAAGTTTTGAGATCTCCATTTCCTGATGTGGCACCACTCAAATTGAAGAGAAACAGCTACAGACATCCATTAATCATTAGAACATGGAAAGTACTAAGTATGAATCTAGGAAAATTGGAAGTTGTCAAAAATGAAATGGAACGCATAAAGATTGATATCCTTGGCATTAGTGAG
>NW_006921619.1:965191-981387 GCF_000298275.1 Orycteropus afer afer
ATTGGTACCCATTCCAAAGAAAGGTGTTCCCACAGAATGTGGAAATCATAGAACAATATCATTAATATCACACGCAAGTAAAATCTTACTGAAGATCATTCAAAAAGGTTTGCAGCAGTATATTGACAGAGAACTTCCAGAGGTGCCAACTGGATTCAGAAGAGGACGTGAAACAAGGGATATCATAGCTGTTGTCAGATGGATCTGGGCTCAAAGCAAAGAATACCAGAAAGATGTTTACTTGTGTTTTATTGACTATGCAAAAGCATTTGATTGTGTGGATCTTGACAAATTATGGATAACATTGAGAAGAATGGGAATTCCCAAACACTTGATTGTACTCATGAGGAACCTGTATCTTGACCAGGAGGCTGTCGTTAGAACGGAACAAGGGGGACACTTCATGGTTTAAAATCAAGAAGGGAGTGTGTCAGGGTTGTATCTGTTTCCCATACTTATTCAATCTATATGCTGAGCAAATAATCCGAGAAGGTGGACTATAGGAAGAAAAACGTGGCATCAGGATTGGAGGAAGAATCATTAACATCCTGAGATACATTGACGATACAATTTTGCTTGCTGAAAGTGAGGATGACTTGAGGCACTTACTGATGAAGATTGAAGAATACAGTCTGCCATATGGATTACATCTCAATATAAAGAAAACAAAAATCCTCACAACTGGACCAATGAGCAGCATCACAATAAATGGAGAGAAGATTGAAGTTGCCAAAGAATTCACATTGCTTGGTTCTACAATTGATGCCAACGGAAGCAGCAGTCAGGACATTAGATGATGTGTAGCATTGGGAAAGTCAACTGCGAAGGAACTGTTTCAAGTGCTAAGGAGCAAGGATATCTCTTTGAGGACTAAGGTGCACCTGACACAAGCCATGATATTTCCAATCACCTGGTATGCATGTGAGAGCTGGAAATGAATAAGGAAGACCGAAGAAGAGTTGATGCTTTTGAGTTGTGGTGCTGGCAAAGAATGCTGAAAGTACCATGGACTGCTAAAAGAACTAACAGACCTGTCTTGGAGGAAATGCACCCGAATGCTCCTTGGAAGCGAGAATGGCCTGGCTTTGTCTCACCTATTTTGGTCATGTTGTAAGAAGGGACCATTCCCTGGAGAAGGATGTCATGCTCGGTAGGGTAGAGGGTTGACGAAAGAGGGGGAGGCCTTCAACAAGATGGATTGACACAGTGGCTGCAATGATGGGCTAAAGTATAACAGGGATCATGGAGCTGGTACAGGATTGGGCAGTGTTTCGTTCTGCTGTGCATGGGGTCTCTATGAGTCAGAAATGACTCGATGGCACCTAATGTAACATAACATAACATGTCAAGTTGCTCCCTTTTGCTGAGAACAATCTAACCACACTAATATAAATAAACCAGATGTCACCAGATCTATGAGATTGTTTCCAATATCTGAATGTGCATCCATTATAAGCTTATGAGCTACTGATTGGTTCTCCACAAATTGGCTACAACACTATGTGGAACCAACATTTGACTGATGCTCTCTGGGCCTGAGCTGGCTTCAAGGATATATTTTAACTGAACTCCTTCTACCAGCTAATACACCCATATGAAGAGCTCAATGGTTTCAGTATTTCATAGGCTTGATCATTTACTGACAGTATTTGTGCCTCATATAGGACTTGAAGATGTTACGGTACAATATTAACCAAATACATGCAAACTGCCCCAACTGACAGTGCCCACTGGCTTCAAGAGATGAATACTAAAATAGTAATGATGAGAAAAATAGTATTCCAAAATAGAATGACTGTCTCACTGCTGCCCAAGGAAGTATTTGTGCATTAATAAAATCTGATTTCTGTATCTATATTCCTGACAATAGCACTAATATTGCACTGTATGTTAATCATGGGCAACTTGTGGTACCTTGCCTTAACTACTCTATTCCTTCCTTATCTGATATTTTAAATAATTCGTTTACCTTTTGGGGCAAATGGTGCAAAAAATTGCTACTTTATTTTGGAATCTTTATATTCCTCATCATTTATATTATTGTAATTATAATTTTTTTTTTTTTTTTTTTTGCTTTAGTTCAATGCATTTTACCAATGAAATGCTGTACTTCAAAACCATTTGACGTTTCACATAAAACCATCCTGGTTTCACAGGCTTTCAACAATGATTGTGTTATTTAATTACCTCGTTTTTGTTTCCGTAGGTATGTTTCATCTTGACCTCTATCATTCTGTCCTAAGAAATGTTCCTTTAATGTGTCCTTGTCTGTTAAGATGTTCCCCATAAAATCTATTCATTGTGAATATGAGACCTATTAGCTTGGCAAAATGAAGAAAATATTTTTTCTTAACCAAAGCTCCTCATGAAAATAAAGTCCTTGCAGAAGAAAGACTACTCCATTTGAGTGATCAGAGCCTCTAGCAGAAGCTTGACCAATAGAGGGAAATGTAAACAAAAAGTTTCAAACTGAAGGCACTCATGTCAGACGTAAGAATGACGGAACCAGCCTGCTTTGGAAACAGAAGGCCAAAATGCAAACCATTTGTTCACGGGAAGAATATGTCAAGATGTAAACAATTTAATCCTGGGAAAAATGTGTTCATGACTGCAATCAAAGAGTTCTGGTGGTGCATCCAGTAAGACATTTTGACTGCTAACCAGAAGGTCAATGATCCAAACCCACCAGCTGCTCTATGGGAGGAAGATGAGGCTGAAACCCAATGGGGGTCACTATGAGTCATAATTGACTTGATGGCAGAGGGTTTGGGCTTTTTTTGTTTGTTTGTTTTTTGCACTGTAATCATGTATAACTGAAGCAGCTGGCACCACTTTCTAGGTGATAACACATTCTCTCCTAGCCAAGTGGCCAACCTTTACATTTCAAAGGGCTCCAAAGCTGAAGCTGAATCAATCATGAATTCCACATATTTCTTTATGCATAAAAACCTCAACTTAATAGAGACAGTGGAGTGCTTAGTATTTTTACTTAATGCTGCCCAGCTCAACCTGCATTATTGCTCAGTAAAGCTCCCTTTATTTCACTCAACAGAATCCTAGGTTTTCTTCTTTGACAGCTCGATACTATAAAATGATTGTTGTTGTTGTTATGTGCCATCAAGTTGGACCCGACTCATAGCGACCATTCCTTGGGTTTCCGAGGCAGTATCACTATGGAAGTAGATTGCCCAACCTTCCTTCCGAGGAGTGGCTGGTGGGTTTGAACCGCCAGCCTTCTGGTTAGCAGTCAAGTGCCTTAGGCACTATGCTACCAGAGCTCCATTTAGAAATATCAGGAAAACATTAATCCATTCTGATAGTTGGAGCTATGTGTCAACTTGGCTGACTACAATTCTGTGTGGTTTAAGCAATTGTCATGTGGGTTGTTCCAATGATGGGATCAGATGTATATGTTTTGAGCAGCCAATCCATTGAAAGGGAGTTTCCTTAGGGGTGTGGCCTGCTTCCAGTATATTTGTGGACATCCTAGGAAAAGAGACACTCTTCTGTGGATCAGGATTCTGCCTACAACTGTCCATGAGCAAACAATCCACCATTTGGCCTGGAGATCTTGGATTCATCATTCATTGGAGTCAACAGCCGGTATACTGCCTGCCAACCTTGAGCTCAACAGCCCCTGCAGCTGCGTGAGTTGGGAAAAGCCTCCAGCTTAATGTTTGATCCAAGAACTTGGGACTTGCCAGGTTCTATAAGTGTGTGAGCCATTTTCCTAAGATAAATTTCTCTTTCTCTATATATATAAGCTGTACTGGTTTTGTTTCTCTAGAGAATCCAGTCTAACACATGTATAATCTTAAATTGATACAAAAACTCAACAGATTTCATCATGGAAAATTCCCCTTCTGTCCTTTGTTCAGAACTGTACAGGAGACTTAATGTAAATCAAAAGTCCTCATGAAACATGTCTGCTGCCAGCTGTCTTCCTGGAGTGTTGTCTGGACCACATTCTTGAAGAAAACTGTCTCCAAAAGGGAAGTAATTTCTTTCACAAAAGGACAAATATTGTATTAGTTCACTATTGTAAAAAGTCAAGGAAAGGTTTATATATAGAAGGAAACTTTCTTTTTTGGTTACCAGGGTTGGGAGGGGAGGGGAAGAAACACTGCAAAAATGAGATAAATAAATAAACATTAAAAAAAAAAAAAGGAAGCAAGTTCTTGACATCTCCTAGTGGCCAACCAAGAGAAAGTTCATGCCATCTCTGGGCTTTTCAAAATATTTTTCTTGAAGACAAATTCCATGGCCAAGGGCAAGGCCTGAAAACTTAAATTTCTGTGTTTTATTTTCTACTTCATCAGAGCAATCTATTCAGTCTGCCCTCTTGTGAAAATGGGGCTGACAGATCCACATCACCAAAATGTTAACTATAAATCTATATTGGTTCAGTCAGCCTCCATGACCCTGAGAGCAGAAGAACCAGATGGTGCCAGCTACTACAATGACTGCTCTGAAAAGGATTATATTGGAAGATACTGGATAGAATGGAAGAAAAACGTGGAAAAAAACTCAAAATTAAAAAAAAGACCGGGTTACTGGTCAATTAAGGCTGGTGAAACCCCCAAGTTTATGACCCTTAGTCACCTGTTAGGCCTGGAACTGACTCGTATGGCTCAATTTTCAGCCAAATAATAGGTCTATAATGTGAACAATAACACTAGGGAGGTACACACTCATTAAAACTAACACCATTCTAGATCAAAAGGGTAGCATTTTCCCAAGGACAAAGTTCAGAAGGAGAAAGGGTTAGGAAAGAAGGAGATACCAAACAAGAAACCCAGGGAGGAAGTGGGATGTGTGATCTTGTTACTTTGTGGGGATTGCAATGAATGACACAAAACAAAATGTTCGTCAATTGTTGAATGGAAAACTAAATTTCTCTGTAAAGCTTCATCCAAATCACAATAAGAAGTTACAAAAACAAAAAGGCATGTAAATAAAACCACAATGACACACACTTATATTCATAAAATGAATAAACCTAGAAAGAATGACAATACCAAAAAAAAAGAAACTGTTGGCTCATTAAAAATTACATAACCCTAATGGTAATTTTGTAACTGTTATAAACCAATAGATGTTTTATTTTCTCTGTCTGTACAAGCATAACTTTGCTCTCTGTGCATTTGTTGTTGTTGTGTTTTGCCATTGAGTTGGATCTGACTCATAGTGACCCCTCCTTGAGTTTCTTAGGCGATATCACTATGGAAGTAGATGGCCAAATCTTCCTTCTAAGGAGTGGCTGGTGAATTTGAACCACCAGCCTTCTGGTTAGCAGTCAAATGCCTTAGGGGCTACACCACCAGAGCTGCTTCTCTGTGCATAAAAACCTTTAACTTAATAGAGACAGTGGAGTGCTTTGTATTTTTGCTTAGTGTTGCCCAGCTCAAGCTGTATTATTCCACAATAAAATAAGTAGTTTCACAGTAATGAAATATTTGGAAAATAATTACTGTAAAGACAGGAAAAAAGAGAGAGAGAGAGAGAGAAGAAGAAAGGGATGTTACTCTTTCTCTAAATTTTCTCAATGCAAAACCTGAATTAAATTTCACCTGAAAAATCCTCCTCAAAAGCAAATTTTTAGGAAAAATATGTGAAAGCATCTTTAATAAAGTTAAATTAATTTTAACTTATAAACTTACCTTATTTTCATTAATAAAGTAAAATGAACTTTCTAAATAAATGTATTCACAAACTTGTAGTTCACAAACTTTCCCATGAAATACATGACCTCTGATGTAGAAATATCTGTCATTACGAAAACCGTGGGGAAATGAAAAACAGGCCTCTACTCAATTCTGATTCAAAATACCTCTACTCCTAGTTTCCCATCTCACCCCAAGTGGCCTGCCTCATTCTTGAATCTCAGATAACCCCTTCAGTTGACAGAACTCTCTGGTCTCCAGAGGCCACCTCTGTAACCGTGATACTATTCCCTCTCCTTAGTACCTGTCCCCCACTTTTCAATCCTGAAAACAAGTATGGTCAATTTACATAGTCTTTTTCCTATATTAGCTTATTTTATCATTCAATATAATGCCCCACCTAGCAAGAAAATGGGAGCTCTGGTAGCATAGTGCCTAAGGCACTTGACTGCTAACCAGAAGGCTGGCGGTTCAAACCCACCAGCCACTCCTCGGAAGGAAGGTTGGGCAATCTACTTCCGTAGTGATACCGCCTTGGCAACCCAAGGAGGGGTTGCTATGAGTCACGTCCAACTCCATGGCACATAACAACAACAACAACAGCAAGAAAATAAGAGCTATAGAAACAAGGTTCCTAAAATGCTTCCTGGGGAAAGTCAGAAATGGGGTCAGCCTGTATTAGAACACATTCTAAGGTTGGCCTTGGTAGAAGCAATTTAAAAATCCTAGTTCATTACCTTAGGTGCTTCACGTTTTGACCTCGAGCCCCCGTTTCTAGTAAATGGCATTTTGTCTTATCTCTATGACCAAATTTTTACCTTATACCATCAAACTGGGCTCTGCCTTCATGTCCTATACTATATTCTTGCCTTAAGACTTTGTATGGTTCTCCCCACTCTTCCCAGGTCCTGTGGGTTTGTCCACGTATGTCAGCTTAAAGATGGAGGCTCAGCCTCCTGTTTGAACTTTGTCTCATGCTTCCTCCTGAATACCCACGTTTCCCTTTTTGTTTTCAAAACTTTTCCTTGACTTTTTACAATAGTGAACTAATACAATATTTGTCTTTTTGTGAATGAGTTATTTCATGCAGCATCATGTTCTTCAAGTTCATTCATGTTACATGGTGTTTTGCAGATTCTACGTTATTCTTTAGTGTTGCATAGTATTCCGTTGTGTGTGTGTACCATAGTTTGATTATCTATTCTTCCATTGATTGGCACTTAGCTTGTTTCCATCTCTTTGTTATTGTAAACAGTGCTGTGACGAACATACCAACAAACAAACTCACTGCCATCAAGTCGGATCCGACTCATAGAGACCCCTCCTTGGGTTTCCATGGCGGTATCACTAAGGAAGCAGATTGCCCAACCTTCCTTCCAAGGAGTGACGGGTGGGTTTGAAACTCCAGCCTTCTGGTTAGCTGTCAAGTGCTTTAGGCACCATGCCACCAGAGCTCCTGTGATGAACATATCTGTTTGTGTCCTGGCTCTCACTTTTTTATGCCTAGTAACAAGATTTGTTGATGAAATGGTATTTCTATTTCTAACTTTTTAAGAAATCACCATACTGATTTCCACAGTGGTTTTATCATTGTACAGTCTTACCAGCAGTGTTCACATATTTTCTACTCTGGAACTCTCTGCTGATCTTTAAGAACACCTACTTCTTGCTGGATCCCAAATTGCTGCTGTCTAATTTCCATTCTCTATGAATAGTGTGGTCAGTCTAGCAAGTTCATGACAACACCTGCTGAATCCAAAAGGTGTGTAGATTTTCCAGGTCATCTCTGCACTGTCTGACTAGACTCTAAGCTACCCACCAACTTTCAGTCCTAATGCATTTTCCTTAAGATTCTGCTTTTACTGTGTGCATCAGTTTTTTCATTTTTAGGTTTTTAGTTGTATGAAGAAAACAAGAAAAGGCACAGGATTCAAGAATCTGTTACAAACAGTCAACACTTATTTTAAAATTCCAAAAACCTTCCCATTCCCATCAAGTTAAGTATGACTTATGGTGACCCATGTGCGCCAAAGTAAATTTGTGCTCCATAGAATATTCAATAGCTAAATTTTTAGAAGTAAATTGCCAACCCTTTATTTCAAGAAGCTTCTGGACTTAAATCTCCAACTTTTCAGTTGGCAGTACTTAAACGTTTGTGCCACCCAGGGATGCCATTTCATATTTTAATATTTCCCCATCTATCTCTGTACCTGTTCTTATTTTGTAAATTAATTATTTCAGAAATTGTCTCTCCATGGAACTGAGCTACTTGGATAAGCCAAATATGGAAGAGGCAACAAGAGGGTATCAGGACTGAAAAGTGGGGGACAGGTACTAAGGAGAGGGAATAGTATCATGGATAGAGGTGGCCTCTGGAGACCAGAGAGTTCTGTCAACTGAAGGGATAATCTGAGATTCAAGAATGAGGCAGGCTACCTGGGGTGAGATGGGAAACTAGGAGAAGAGGACTTTGAATCAAAATTGAGTAGAGGCCTGTTTTTCATTTCCCTACGGTTTTCATAATGACAGATATTTCTACATCAGAGGTCATGTATTTCATAGGAAAGTTTGTGAACTACAAATTTTTTTGTTCCTTCAATGCCAATTTCCATTGCAAATTAGTTTCTTTTTCATTTCACAGGTAAAAAGTATTTTTTTTTCTAAAATGAACATAAAAACTGCCAATTTTTGAAGTAAAATTTATCCAGCCTTCAATTTCCTCATCTTTTAAGGAAAAGAACCAGAAGTCAGAATAAAAATTAGACACAGACTCTAGTCCCAGATTATAACTGCCTGATCCTGAACAAGCTGTTTAAGCTCTCTGAACCTGAATTTGTCTATCTGCAAAAAAAAAAAAAAAAAAAATTAGAATTAAAATATCTGGCCACATCACGGAGGTGTTGTGAAACTATGAAAATCAAAGATGTCATTCATTCATACTCTGAATATGTGTCAGACTGAGAGCTCCATAATTTAGGTATATTCCCTCATCAATCTGTACAGCCCATCCATAAAATAGGATCTCCACTTGCAGGTAGAGAAACTGAAGCTTCCAAAAGTTAAGCAATTAATCCTAGAACTTTAATACACACATGTATGACTCCAAAGCCCTTCCTCTTAACCGGTGCTAAATTGTGAAAAAGAGTTCATTATAACTCTATGTAGGTGCATGAAAGGAAATACCAATAAGAGCTGTCATCATCCCTGCGATGACGCAGTCCCCAGGTTACAACTGAGATCCATTCCCAAGTGGGTATTCAATTCAAATTTGCAGGTAAACCAGAACAGGTATATACAGTTCTTATTTAGCCTTATTTTAGTTCGAGAAAAGGTTTGAAGCCTTTTCAATGATTTAAAAGCTGTATGCGCAGCAAGTGAAAGTAATTATGATAACAAATATGTTATGAACAGGGTTTCAAACCAGTGCATTACAGTTTGACCCCTGCTGAAAATTTGGATTTCCTTTCAAGATATACTGAATTAGAATCTACATTTTAACAAGATCCTCAGATGATTCTTACAGATTTCCAGGTGATTCTTTTGTGATTTATCTGGAGATATTAAAATGTAGATTCTGATTCAGTGTATCTGGGGTGGAAATACAATTTCTCAGCATGCGGAATGAACTGGTTTGAAGCAGTGGTTTCAAGCAGGGGTTAGTTCGATTATTTCAAAGTGAGGGCAAAATTACACACCATTGAAGGGCAACTATGAGTTGTCCATAAGTCAAACATTTGTAACTCTGAGACTTACTGTATACCTTATTTATGTAAATAAGACAATAGGGTTCTTGCTACTGTTATTTTTACTGTTGAAAGAAATGAAAGCTTATTGAAAAAATTCAGATACAGAAATATAGAGAGTAAATACTTCAAACACACACACACTTCCCACGTGCTAATCTCACAGTTTTGTCCCACTTCCCAAGTAACCACTATTAATGTGGAGATGGATCCTTCCAAAGCTTTTCTATGCACCACACTTGGATGTTTGAATACATACTCTGTGAATATATATGGAAAGATTTTACATCAATAGGATTACACGATATTATTCTCAGGTTTGCTTTTTTTTTTTTTTTTTCCCCTTTTTTCACTTATCAAGTGAGATGGACCTCTTTCCATGAAAATATCAATCTCATTCTTATTAATGACTGCATAATATGCTATTTGGTACGTACCATATTTAATCATCCTACTGTTGATAAACTTAGTCTGTATCCAATTTTTTGTCATTACAAGAAATGCTGCAATTAGTAGTTTTATGTATGTGTCTGTGAACACATGTGGAAATGATTTCTACATATACAAGATTGTTTTTAGAAGTGAATTGCTGGATCAGGTAATTTGTGCCTTTTTAAATTTGATAGCTGTTGCATTTATTCCCATTCCATTACAGTGTATGAATGTGTTGTTTTTCTCCCTATTCTCACCAACACTGGACATGTTGGTGAATAGACTCTTAAATTTATGCCAATTTGATGGATCAAAAATTGTGACTTATTCTCATTTTCATTTGGTGATACAGCGTCTAAGTGGCGATTCAAATCCACCAGCCACTCTGCAGAAAAGACTGGACGATCTATATCCCTAAGGATTTACTACCTCAGAAACCCAATGGTGGTTGCTATGACTTGGAAATGACTCGATGGGCAGTGGGTTTGGTTTTACTTTTGTTTCGCTTAGTTGCTAGAAAGATTAGGCATCTATATTATATTTCCTATTCTGAGAATTTTTGCTCAACATCCTTTGTTCAATTTTCCCTTGGAATATTTTTCTTTTAATTACTGAATTTGTATAAGAACTTTACATATTATGAGCATTATATCTTTAAATACTACATATATATATTGGAGATATTTTCTTCCAATTTATTGCTTATCTTATAACTTTTATTTTGGATCTTTATTTGACTACAGAAAATACCTTTACTTTTATTTAATCAAACCTGTCAATTCTTTCATTTATAACTTCTCAGTTTAGTGTTTTGCTTATAAACTGCTTCCCTGGCTAAAGATCACAATAAAATACTGTATTTTCTTTTAGGACTTTCCTAATGTTATTATTTTTATTGGCATTGTTTTCTGTTTAGGTCTTTGTTGGTCACATTAAATAATGAATCTTTCTGGACTGTTTTTGTGATCAGTTAGGATCTAATTGCATTTCCAAATGGTGAATGATTGCCAAACACAGTGCATTATTTACCCATTCTCATTGATTGAAAATGTGCCATTATCATAACTACATCCTCATGTATGATATTGCTAGGTGCTGTTGAATAGGTTCCAATTCATAACAATGATATGTACATCAGAACAAAATACTTCCTGGTCCCGTGTCATCCTTACAATAGTGGCAATGCTCAAGCCCTTTATTGCAGCCACTTTGTCAATCCATCTCATTGAGGCCCTTCCCCTTTTTCACTGACCCTCACTTTCCCAAGCATGATATCCTTCTTCAGGAACTGATCCCTTCTGAAAACATGACCAAAGTACAGGAGACAAAGTTTGGCCATTCACAATTCTAAGGAGCATTCTGGCTGTACTTCCAAGACTATTTGTTCATTCTTCTGGCAGTCCATGGTATATTTAATATTCTTTGGCAACACCACAATTCAAATGTATCAATTCTTCTTTGGTCTTCCTTGTTCATTGTTCAGCTTTCACATGCATAAGAGTCTATTGAAAACACTGTCAGGCCAGGTGCACCTTAGCCTTCAAAGTGATATCATTGCCTATTAACACTTTAAAGAGGTCTTTTGCAACAGATTTGGCCAGTGTGATATGATGTCTGATTTCTTGACAGCTGCTTCCATGGGCACCGACGGTGGCTCCAAGTAAAATGAAATCTGTGACAAATTCATTCTTTTCCCATTTGTCATGATTTGGCTTATTGGTTCATTTGTGAGGATTTTTGTTTCCTTTATCTTGAGATGTAATCCATGCTGAGGTCTGTAGTCTTGATCTTGATCAGTAAGGGCTTCAAGTCTTCTTCACTTTCAGCAAGCAGAGTCGTGTCATCTGCTTATAATAAGTTGTTAATGAGTCTTATTCCAATTCTGATGCCATGTTCTTCTTCAAAATGTCCAGCTTCTTGGATTATTTGCTCAGCATACAGATTGAATAAGTATGGTGAAAGGATATAACCCTGACACACACCCTTCCTGATTGTAAACCATGCAGTATCTCCTGGTTCTGTTCAAATGACAGCCTCCTGGTCTATGTACATGTTCCTCATGAGCACAATTAAGTGTTCTGGAATTCCCATTCTTCTCAATGTGATCCATAATTTGTTATGATCCACACACTCAAATGTTTTTGCATACTCAATAAAACATGAGTAAACATTTTTCTGGTATTCTTTGCTTTCAACCAAGATCCATCTGACATTAGCTATGACACCCCTTGTTCCATGTCCTCTTCTGAACCCAGCTTGTATTTTTGGAAGTTCCTTGTCAATGTACTGCTGCAAACGTTTGTGAATTATTTTCAACAAGATTTTACTTGCATGTGATATTAATGATATTGTTTGGTAATTTCCACATACTGTGGGATCACCTTTCTTTGGAATGGGTACAAATATGGAACTCTGCCAGTCAGTTGGCCAGGGGACTGTCCTCCAAATTTCTTGTCATAGACAGTAAATTCCCCGAGTATGACATCCTTTTGTTGGAACATCTCAATGGATATTCCTTCAATTCCTGGAGCCTTGTTTTTCACCAATTACCTCAGTGAAGCTTCAACTTCTTCCTTTAATACCATTGGTTCTTGATCATACGCTACATCTTGAAATGGATGAACATCGACTAATTCTTTTCTGTATAGTGACTATATCCTTCCATCTTCTTTTGATGTTTCCTACATCATTCAGTATTTTGCCCATAGAATCTTTCAATATTGCAACTCAAGGCTTCATTTTTTTCTTTGGTCCTTTCAGCTTGAGAAATGCTGAGTGTATTCTTCCCTTTTTATTTTCTAACTCCAGGTCTTTGCATATTTCATTATAAAAATTGACTTTGTTTCTTGAGCTGCTTTTTGAAATCTTCTATTCAGCTCTTTTATCTTGTCATTTCTTCCATTTGCTTTAGCTGCTCTCTGTTCAATGGCAAGTTTCAGAGTCTCTTCTGACACCCATTTTGGTCTTTTCTTCCTTTCCTATCTTTTTAATGACCTTTGCTTTCTTCATGGGTGATGTACTTGATGTCATCCCACAATTTCTCTGGTTTTCAGTCATTAGTGTTCAATGCATCAAATCTATTCTTTAGATGGACTCTAAATTCAGGAGGAATATAATCAAGGTCATATTTTGGCTCTCATGGACTTGTTTTAATTGTCTTCAGCTTCAACTTGAACTTGCATATGAGCAGTTAGTTGATGGTTTCTCCACAGTCAGTTCCTGGCCTTGTTTTGGCTGAAGATATTGAGCTTTTCCATTGCCTCTTGTCACAAATGTAGTCAACCTGATTCCTGTGTACTCCATCTGGCAAAGTCCATGTGTATAGACATTATTTATATTGTTGAAAAAGGTATTTGCAATGAATAAGTTGTTGGTCTTGCAAAATTCTGTCATGCAATCTCCAGCATTATTTCTATCACCAAGGCCATATTTTCCAACTACTGGTAACTCTTTGTTTCCAACTTTTGCATTCCAAACACCAGTGGTAGTCAAAATATTTTAATTGCATGTTTGGTCAATTTCAGACTGCAGAAGTTGGAAAAAATCTCCAATTTCTCATCTTTGGCTTTGGTGGTTGGTGTTTAAATTTAAATAATAGTGGTATTAACTGCTTTTCCTTATAGGTGTATGGGTATTATCCTATCACTGACAGCATGGTACTTCAGAATATATCTTGAAATAGTCTTTGTGGCAGTGAATGCCCCACCATTCCTCTTAAATTTGTCATTCCTGGTATATAGACCTTATGATTGTCTGATTCAAAATGTCCAAAGCCAGTCCATTTCAGCACACTGATGCCTACAATATTGATCTTTATGTGTTCCATTTTATTATTAACAACTTCCAGTTTTCCTAGATTCATACTTCATATATTCCATGCTATGATTATTAATGGATGTTTGCTACTGTTTCTTCTCATTTTGAGTCATGCCACATCAGCAAATGGAAGTCCCAAAAGCTTTACTCCATCCACATCATTGAGGTGGCTCTACTCTGAGGAGGCAGCTCTTCCCCTGTCAAATTTTGAGGAGGTCATCTTCTCACACTATATCAGACAATGTTTCAGAACTATTCCTAAAGTTTTCCAGTAATATATCAGACAGTGTTTCACCATTATTCATAAGGTTCTCACTGGCCAGTTCTTTGAGAAGTGGATGGATCCTTCCTTCTTCTGAGTCTGGCTTAGTCTGGAAACTCCACTGAAACCTGCCCACCATGGGTGACCCTGCTGGTATTTGAGATACCAATGTCATAGCTTCCAGCCTCACTGCAACATGCAAGCCACCACAGTATGACAAATTGACAGATAAGTGGTGATAACTTAGAATACCAAACTTATATCAGTTGATACGTATGTTAGTTGGGTCAGGGTAAGCTCATTTGTGGATGAAAAAGACTCAAAACAATCATTAACCATTTACCTGAAGATAACTGGTACAGTGGTCTTAGAACACAAGAGCTGTGACTAAGTCACTTTTGGATATCACACTAAAGGTGTTTCCAAGACACAATGACTGGACAAAGTTCCAAAGTTGCAAACAAGAGAAGGATAAAGCAGTATACAATTACATAGATTATGGCTAGGATATTTGTAGAACATTCAGGGTTAAACCCTATGAAAGAGAGAGCTGAGATTTAACTGTATATGTTTAAATGGGTGCCCAGAATTATCTGAACTAGGAAAGCACTAATGGTTAGATGAGGAAATTAAACCTTTTACTGAATTAACTGGTGTCTCTTATAAGTTAGCTCAAATTAAGGAAAAAAAGAAGCAGACCAAACAACATAAATGAATGTTGCTGCAATTACAACAGATGCAACCATCATATCAAAAGAAAAGATTTAGGGCAGGACTGCCTAAATTCCCCTTTAACAGTCCCCAAAACCACCATAATTGTCATTATTGCAAAACTGCTGGCCACTGGAAAAAGGACTATTTTAAATTAAAAGAAAAACAAAGAATCTCCCTACCTGGGAGTTCTAAACCTAAGTCTGAAAGACTAATCTTTGAGGACAAAACAGAGGCTTTTTCTGTGGTGGCTTTAGATACTCAGGGAGAGATAACTGCGATTGCTAATGGAGAAATTTGTAGATTTTAAATTGACATTAGGGACACCTTAACTGCTCCTAACCCCTCAAGCTTACAAAAGCCTCTACCCTTGAGTATCAAAACTACAAAAATAGTGAGGGGTACAAATAAAACTCAAATATTATATCATTTACAACCTGTACCAATATCTCTTGGACTTATAGATGATTTGCACCCTTTTCTCTTCAACCTTGATGTGTTTGTTAATTTACTAGAGAATTTTTAATTTACCAGAGAGAGAGAGATCTTTTACCTAAATGAAATTGCCAACTGCATGCAGTTCAATGAAAAGAGAGAAATTTTACTAAGCCTGCCTTATGCCTTTGAATAGGCAAATTATGATTTAGACCAAAACCACAAAAGAGACATAATTATATGTTTTATGTAGGCACTTACTTACCCATTAAGAACTCTGTCCAACCTAAACTTCCTATCACAGAAATCCTCTCATCAATTCCTAATAGTGTGTGCACCATGACATTGACTGATGTGGGCTGGATCCAATCTGCTGAACTAATTAAAATTCAAATTGACTCATCTAAACCCTTACCAAAGATACCCCAATTCCTTCTTAAATGGGAAGCTAGAGAAAGCATTGATCCACCAATGCAAGACTTTCTTTGTAGAGGACCTATAGTCCCTTATACTAGGCCTTGTGATACCCTAGTCCTCCCTGTTAAGAAACTAACAATAAGGGCTGGAAGTCTGTTCAAGACTTATGCACAATTAACCATCATTCCCTGATTTCCAGTTGTTCCTTATTCTCATTCATTATTCTTTAATGTCCCACTGTATGTAGGCCACCCATTTTACCATCATAGGTCTTTGTAGTGTCTTTTTCAGTATTCTATCCACCCTGACAGCCAATAGTTGTATGCCTTTATATGGGAGAACCAACAGTTTACTTGCACTGTGATGCCTCAATGTTGCAAGCCTCCTACTTACTTTTCTCAAGTTTTACATGCTGATTTGCAACCTTTAGAATTTACACACAATTCGACCTTTCCACAATACAGTACAGATTTGTTAATCTGCTCCTCTTCCAAGGAAATGTGCTTAGAAGATAGCTTTATTTTACTTGAACATTTGGTCATGGGAGGACACAAAGTATCTGAAGATAAATTACAGCTAGATCAACCCATGGTTAAACACCTAGACCATCTAATTTCTACACAAGGTAGAAGATCCTAAGAGAAAAGATGCTATGTTAGCCTATCTACTCTAACTCACTGCCATCAGTGAGTTATAGCGACCCTTCCTTGGGTTTCC